>NW_022631048.1:8735160-8845642 GCF_010015895.1 Lontra canadensis
GGGGGGGGGGGGGGGGGGTTATGGACATTGGGGAGGGTATGTGCTATGGTGAGTGCTGTGAAGTGTGTAAACCTGGCGATTCACAGACCTGTACCCCTGGGGATAAAAATATATTATATGTTTATAAAAAATAAAATTTAAAAAAAAAAGATTTCTGCCACTGATTAAAGCTATTCAAGTATTACAAACATCTGGGGTGTCTGGGTGGCTCAGTGGGTTAAGTCTCTGCCTTAGGCTCAGGTCATGATCTCAGGGTCCTGGGATAGACCCTGCATTGGGCTCTCTGTTCAGCCGGGAGCCTGCTTCCCCCTCTCTCTCTGCCTGCCTCTCTGCCTACTTGTGATCTCTGTCTGTCAAATAAATAAAAACAAAATCTTAAAAAAAAAAAAAAAGAATTACAAACACCTGAAAGATCATATCCAATTTCAAGCTTTTAAAAATTCAAATAATTTCAATCCCTAGTTTCTCTTTCTTCATTGGATAATATGCATGTATCCGCCTAGGAACCAACTGAGGCAAAATGCTGAAATGTTACAGATTAAGCTACTGAGACAGCCCCCGGCCTTCCACTGCTCTGTGAATTCTGAGTCCCCTCTCCCCACCACCACAGGAAAGCAGGCACCAAAAAAGAAAGCAGATGCCTTTCAGTCAAAGCCCCTTCTGCCCTGGGAAACTAATTTCATAATCAAATGTTTCTTTTCTCTCTTCTAAGGACACACTCAGGGTGAACCCTCAGGTAAAGATTTTCCTTCTATTGGAATTGCCAGTTCTTATGTCTTTACCAATCCTAATGACCAGCCCCCAGTGATTTTATTGGCTCTGTCAGCAACCTTGGTCTCAATGTTCAGTTTGGGGATAAAGAGAGGGACCACCTAGAAGGCCATTGGTTGTTGAGAATGGATCTACAAATAGCCTAACTAGATAGGAAATTCTGTTACAGAGAATGGAGCCTAGTTGTGACCTGTTAACAATGAGAAATCAAAACACACACATTCTTGTAGGGATATTGCCAAGTTCCTGGGAGCCTTCAATCCCAGGGCCCTGAAAAGCGCACACACCCCTTTCAGAATGCAAGAGAAGGCTGCACTATTGTTATCCCGCGTACCTCCTGATCGATGGTAACAGATGGAACACTTGGCAAGAATGGGCGCAGCTGTGATGGGGCCAGGACAAAAGAAGAAATACATTGTTACATTCCAAGTAAGCACTTGTAATTATCTGCTTCTTTTTAATATGGGGAATGTCACGGTATGTGTCTTCTAAACACTGAAGACAAAGCACATTTATTTCCATCTAGGATTTCAAGATGTTATCCATCCTATGCAAAAAGACACCCACTGCCCCAAGTCCTATTCTTATTAGTGTATTAATATCATTATGATGTCCCTGGTTTCTAGAAAGTACCATCAAAATTTCCTTTATTGGAACCATTTCTTTTTCTGAAGCTGTTACTCTATGGATGAAACAAAAATAGTACTTTGAAAGAAGCTGTTATTTTTCCAGATAAGTTGCTTCCCCCCCTTTTATTTGACACTATTATTCCTATCACAAAGGAAGGGAATTGCAAAAAAAATCAGAAAACTATGATTGTTAATCCATTCCCTGCCATACAATGTTGAAGGAAATGTATTTAACCCCTCTGAGAAGCATTTTGGAAAGAAAAAGAATAGCATCAGTTTCTTTAAAAATTTAGTTTGAGGATTAAATACAACGATGACTATTTGTTACCCTTCCAACAGTGAGGCAGGTAATAGGTACTTATGAAGTATTTTTCAAATAGATGATTAGATCATCTTATTACTATGGTAACTTCTACCATCTCAGTTTCTCTTAAGAATGTTTTAGGAGGTGGATGTGGCTCTTTCTTCATTGTGCTGTCTTTCCCTTTTGATGACCTAAGATTTTGGTTCCATGGATCAGGTGCATAGCCAGGCTGGACCTCAGCAAGGTCAGGGAGGAGTCAGCTGTGCAGGAAGAGCAGAGACAGAGTCATCATTCCCAGGGTTGGCTACCCTGGAACTCACTGACTCTGGGACAGTCACCATAACGGAAAGTGTGCTGTCTTTAGGGTTAAGCAAGCCTAGCTAACTAGGCTGGCTGTTACTCCCACCTCATCTCACCCTTGTGGCTTTACTGTTCCAAGTTTGCATTTCCTCAGTTGCTCGACGGGAATGCTGAGAACTACCATCTAAGCTGCTGGATGTATCATCTGTATTAGAAGTCTAGCATCGTGCCTGGCACGTAGGTCTCCAGTCAGTGTGGGCCATGGTTGTTGACTGTATTCATCTCCACTCTATTTTGATTTTGTGCCCCAAGTGAGCTTCGTTCTAGGTCTCCTGCTTCTGGATCTATAGATCCATATACCCACACACATCCCCCACCTAACACCACACACACATAACACAGTGCACACAGCACACACACCCAAAGCACCCGTGACGCAGTTCCAGACCCCAGCTCTCCATGAGCAAGCCTCCATCAACATGTTGGTAGAGCAGAGTCATTCCATCAAACAAGGGAGTCTCTCTGCCATATGTAAGACCCAGCCCAGAATGTCCCAAGATCCCAGCTTTGGGTTTGGTGTCCTGCCATCTTGGACAAATCTCCTGGGTAGAGACTTGTGATGATCCCTTTTCCAGATTCCCCAGCCTCCAGCCTGACTATGGGCTGCTGAAGCACCAGTGAGCTCCCCAAAATCTCTATATGTTGCATCTCAAATTCTTCTGTGGTAGATCCTGAGGGAGTGGAAGAGGTTGTGGTATGAACATTGAAGGAACTTGTCTATTTAAAATGGAGTTACTCAGCTTATCCCTAAATTGGTGATGTCCTGGGAAATAGAAATCTTACAAAGAATCGTCAACCTCATCATTCAAACTTAATCTACTTAATATAATACTAATTTCTATTATATTACTGGTTAAAATGAATTTCCCAGTATGTATCTGAACTTCCTCATCTTCAGAAGTAAAGAATGCTGACAAATTATAAAATACAATTTTTCCTCACTTTTCCTTTTTTAAAAAGTGAACAACTAACATTTATGAACTTACTATGTGCCAGACCCTGAACAAGTCTGAGTCTCACGTGGATTACCTCATGTACTCCTCACAAGAAGTAGATAAAGCTAGACACCTAAACAGCTCAGCAGGTTGAGTGTCCTACTCTTGATCTCACCTCAGGTCATGATCTCAGGGTCATGAGATCGAGCCCCACATTGGGCTCTGCTTGAAATTCTTCTTCTTTCTCTGCCCCTCCCCCACCACTTGCATGGGTTCTCTCTCTTAAAAAAAAAAAAGTACATATAAAGCAAGTATTATCATAACCCCCATTTTAGAGATGAGCAAACCATTGCTAACCATAGAGCCAAATTTTGTTAATTATAACTCCATATATTTCAGACCACATCAACTTTGAGTTCAATACCAACGAAAGGTTTTCATTTAATTACCATATTCTTACATTTCTTCTGAAAGTTGATGTTCATAGATGCACAAATGAACTGGCAAAATATACACAAGTTCATTCTGCTTCTGACCCCAAAGCCCCATATTTGATACCTAAAGGTTCTTGAAACCAGAGGTTTGCAAGTTTATTATAAATGCATTGATCAACAATTTTGTGCACGCTGTGTGAAGTGGACAAGCTCTGTCCAGTAACAAAGCTATGACAATGACTCTTTTTTTGTATAGGGAAATGTGGCCAGCAAGAACTAGAGCTGTCTACAGTTGGGAGCCCAGCAAACCAATGACATCTGCTTTCTGCAGCCATACCTTACTTGTCGTGTGAGGATGAAATGGCACCTAGGAAGCCCTCAAGGGAAAACATACTGAGAAAAGGAAGGACTTCAGGGCACAGGCAACATTCCATTGTTTTTGGTTTCCAAAAAGTATTCACGGGCTGGGTGGATAATGAGGAAACGGGAAGTGAACAGTCCATAAAGAGCATATTACCGAAAGGTCTGTTTTTCTGGCTGATGTTCCAGATGCAGAAGTAAATGATCTCTCCTGGGCAAGCATCTCACACAAACAGCAAATATTGTTCACCCCGAGACCACCTGATTGGATCAAGCAGTTTGAAAAATGAACCTGGCGATGTCATAGGAAAAATGCTGCAACAGAATAACGTAGCCAGATGAAATCAACTTGGTTCTCAGAGCAATTTAATTAAGACATGAGAGATGCCCAGTACTGTGGACAGAGACAGAAGAAATATAGTGGTTACTGAGGAAATAGTGACGGGGCAGGGGCGCTGGGGTCGGGGGAGGGGAATGAGAGAGAAAGATTCTATTTAAAAGTCGAAATCATATAGGAAAAAAAAGAAATTTGTTCCTTATGCCAAAAAACACAGAAGCATGAGCATGCATAGCCAGAAAATGTCCCTCTGCGGGGAACACAGAGCACAAGAGCATGTGACAAATGGTGTGTCCACGTATTGTCCTGCTATTGGCCAGGACGCTGGACAGCGTGTCTGGGAGGACCTCAGAGGTTATGTTCTGGAAACCCCCATCAGCTGGCTCAACAACAACCCCTCCAAACCCATCACTAGTTCTTCTCATTACTCTGTTCTCCTCCAGAAACGGGTCATTTCTGTACCAGGAAGAGTTCTTTGGGGTAGTGAAAAACAAAGTTTTCTCTTGTAAGTTCCTGGTGTTTCCCTTCATGTCTCTCCCATCTGACCAGGAGGCTGTTTTTGTGTGTTTGTTTTGTTTTGTTTTGTTGTTGTTTTTATATCATGTGCCCCTTGCTTAAAATGGTTCAGGGAATGCTTTGACTGTCCCTTGCCCATTATGTGTGGATGCAGCAGAAACCCATCAGCGTTTCCTCCCACCTGCTCGGACCACCCGACTCTCTCATAACAGGGCACTCATCCTTCATCAGTGCTCTGCAGCCCCTCAAATCCTCCAGGGCAGATGCAATCAAATCCTGGACACATGGGTGGAAAACACTTCAGGGGCCCATTTCTTGAACCTGGCAGCCTAAAACACAAGAATTTTCACCAGAATAGAAGCAGGGACCGAGACTTTTACAGGAGACCAGATTGCATCGTCCCAGGGGTGCCTGAAAGGAAACCAAAAGCCTCAACACATTTGAAAACGAAAATGGAGAATTAATCAATATATTTGAACTTGGAGTTCAAGGTTATTCATTCAGCCGAAACCTCTGGCACATTTCAAGTTTCTTTTCTTTAAGTTCAAAGAGTTCATGCATTTGAAATTTGAAAAAAAGGTCAAACTTTACATTTTCACAGAAGGTGGCAAGTCTGTGGAGTAATCGCTATTTGGGATTACATGTTTTGTACCTTTTATTCAGAAGACTTTATTTTTATTCTACTTTGTCCCAGAGTTGGTGAGAAGATTGAAATGTTTCACTCTGATCCAGGGCTCATAATTGTGCTGCATATTAGTCTCTTTGGGATGCATGAATCAAGTCTTTCTAGTAGTAAGTCAAACCTTAAGTCATATCTTCCTTTTGATTTATCTTGACTTGTTCTTTCACGCAAAAGGGAGCTTGAGGACATGGGCAGGATAAATCTTCCTCTTTGGATAGAGCCAAAGACTTTCCAGGCCAAAAACTTCTCTCCCAGCTGCCTTTCTTATACATGCAACAAAACAAAACAAAACAAAAACCAACAACAAAAACAAACAAACAAACAAACAAAACCCTAGAAAACTCTTTCTGGGACGATCATAACACGGACACCTTTTATCAACCAACTTTGAACACAGGTGAGGTTATCAGCACAGCTACAACTGCAATAAGATTGTCTCCTTCATGAGTACTGTCTAGGGCTCTTTTCAAGGGAGAAGATGGTCAAGGAACCTAATGTGTGTCTTACCCATTCCCAGGAGGCTGGCTCTGGAGAAAACCACAGTAACTGTTCACCAAGAGGTGATGGCTAAGGCTATACATTTTGGAGTTGGAATGGCTGAAAATCTTGCTTAGGTCTTTGTGCCTCTGTTTGCTCATCAGTAAAATGAGGATTAAAACTGTACCTCTCCTATAGGGTTGTTTTCAAGGATAGCTATGTTGCAAAACATGAAGATCAGTAATGAGCACATCAAATGCTACCTAAATATTGCTATTATTCTCTTTTTGTTCATCAACATTCCCATTAAAACCAGTACAAACATTATGTATTAAGAAGATTTTAAATGCAAATATTAAAATCCAGAAAGGTTAACTCATTCAGAACTCTGAAGATAGCCAAAAAGAAATGACAATGATCCAAGAAGAGTAAGATGAGGTGGAAATTAACTGGAGACAGAAGGACCATATTGAGAAACTAGATTTTTTTTTTTTTTTTTTTTTTTTGTACTTGAAAGATGACCAGTCAGGGATTAGGAGTCCTGGGGCATCAGCCCTGCACTGCCAGAGCTGAATGGTCACAATGACATAACTCAGTTTGCTCGTCTTTGAAATGCTTTTCTTTTCTGCCTCATAGGATTGTAATGATAATTCAACAATATAAAAAAAAAAGAAATATCTGAAAATTATACAGCACTGTGGAAATAATTATGATAGCTAATATTTACTGTGAGTTTAATTTTCTAAGAGCCTGCTAATTTTCTAAATCTTTTTCCCATGTTAATTAATTTTATGGGTCACAACTTTGCAATGAGACAGGACTATTACTCTCCCCATTTAAACAGATGAACCCCGGGGGCCTGAATGGCATGGCTAAGGCCACATAGGTAACATCAGGTCCACTGAGTATCTCAACACATCTGCCTCCAGGCCCTGAACCCCAACTACTGGACAAACTGTCTATAAAATCAGCCAGTTCATTGATTGATCAATTCCACCCATGTGCATTGAGCTATCAAGTGCCAGGCACTGTCACAGGCACTGGGATTCAGCAGCGACTATGAGTGACAAACAGTCCCCTCAATGATACCACTTTGTAATATAGGAAACTGACAAATAACTATGATGGCAGATGGCAGAGGCAGTTAGAAGAAAAGTAAATCAAGGCAAAGGTGTCAAATAGTCGTAGAGCAGAGACCTGCTTGGACAGCACTTGCTGCATGAGATGGTCTGGTGACACACATACACATTGATCAGGGAGGCAGCAGGAACAGGAGGCCAGGATGGTCATAATGCTGACAATGGCTACTCGCCTGTTTGCACATAGCATCTGCAGGAGGAAGTTGGATAAAACAGTCACAGAATAGAAGTGGCAAGGAAGTGTTAGGGAGAGTGAAGTGAAGGTGCTATGGGCACCAAGAAGGCAGGTAGGGCCCCCGCTTCACGAGCAAGGGACGAAAGACAGGCAGAGGTGGCCAGGGTCCAGACAGCATGTGACAGGGACACCACGATGTGGAATGCTGTCATGGAGCATGATGGAGCAGCCCATTCATATAGGCAACCATCACACCACAGGTAGGGGTATGATGTCGTGTCTTACAAGCTCACAAAGAAAAAATTCACCTAACCAGACCATGCATTGTACCAGCAGGGAAGCCAGTCTGGGTTAACAGACACACCCAGTACCATATCATAATATATAGGCTGCTGAATCACCAAGTTTGATGGAAATCAGGCTGTTTCTGCTAAATTCTATTCACCTGCAAAATGATCTGCAAAAGTATGATTTTATCATCCAAAAAAACTCTTAGTATATATCAGTAAACAAGTACCCAAGCTATGATATGGTTTCCAAACATCTTTCTGTAGAAATACTCAAAGGTAGTCATTAGAATTACAGTTGGTTAGTGAATTAACAAACTTTTATCCATTTTTCTGTTGTGTATAGTTGTCAAGTGAGAATAGCCCATCATTTATCAAAGACCCAGAAAAGACTTCCAATACAATTGATTTACTTTCTCAATAAGAAAGGTCAGTGTCCTTGGATACTAACAACATCTGAAAATATCCATCTAATTAGACCTTAAAAAATCTATGAGAAGAATTCATTTTACCTACCTGTCATCTGAATTTCGATTGTTGAAATTTCTAACAAATGAAAAGCAACTGATAAAATTGCCCAGCAAATAAGACCAACAATGTCAAATGCTGATGCCATCAGTCAGAAGCAGGAGAAAACATCAAGGAGACTCGGCTTCTTTATTCAGTGGGCCCTCCAGGATCTCACTGGCAGGATGTGTGCTTGGCTGTGACCTTGACTCTAGCACTTAGAACAGAGTAAACAAAGAACTGTATGTTAAACTCACATACACTGCTCAATGATGCCATCTACACGTTCACACAGGGCTTCTTGGGTGAGATGGTCTCCAACACAGCACAGGTTGAACTGAACAGAGTTAAATTAATAAATGGTAGGGGGACAGGATTTATCAGAATGCTGTTAAGGGCTAAGCCCTTCCCTTGTGTGGTGTCTATAGAAGGTAATTGGGTAAAATGAGTTTTCCCAACATGGAGAAGGGGAAAATGAGGCACTGTCCTACTGTCACTGTGTGCTTGTATGTGTGGATGGATGGGGTAGAAGTGATGGAAAGAAATCTCGGCCTATAGTCTACCTCCTCATTGCTCCTCCTAGAAATATCTCTGGGCACTCAGGATTCCAGTATAATGCCCTGCTCTGACTCTAGTACCAGAGAAGACAGCCTGTATTCACATCCCAGCTCGCCCTTGTGAGCAGTGACTTTCAGCAGTTAGACTACCACTCTGCCCCATAGCTTCTGCGCCATCTATAAAAGAAATGGGTAATAAATAAGCTTCACAGGGTTGTCAGAAGAATTAGGTGAATTAAAACATGTCACTCAACCAAATTACTACAGGCACATAGGAAGTGCCCACTAAATGTAAGAACAAGATCCATATAAAGGAATTCAAGTTATGCTGGATAAAATAAGAACCTCCATGAAAAATATGGGGCACCCGTGGAGCTCAGTCAGTTAAGCATCTGACTCTTGATTTCTGCTCAGGACATGATCTCAGGGCCATGGAATTGAGCCCTTCACCAGGCTCTGCAATGGGTGGGACCTGCTTGAGAGTCTCTCTCTCTCCCTCTCTCTCTCTGCTCCTCCCATGCAAGTGCGCATGTATGTGTTCTCTGTCAAAATAAATAGTTAAAAAATACATATACAAATAAATATTTAAAAATAAATAAACTGCACAGATATTACAAAAGAGATGAGTAGACATAAAGTAACATTCCTTTCCAGCTGAAGGTCCTAGGGTGATCTCCAACATTGGAGCTAAGCCTTAAAGGATGTGCGAAATTCAATAGCAGAGTTAGTCTCTGGCCATCTGGGGTAGAGGAAGGACTTGAATGTGAGGGTTCCTACCGGGCACATTTTCGATAGATCTCAGCTGGTTTGACTCAATCATGGGATTTGTCTTGATGGAAATATTAATTAACATTAGAACTGTTATAGTGGGCAGCAGGTCTTTTCAAACTGCTTTATATAGGCATTAATTAATCTGTTTAACCTCAAACTGCCCCTCAACCTAGTACTATTATTGTCTTCATTTTATACATGAAGAACTAGAGCACAGAGAGGCTTAGTAATCTGTCAGAGGTTATAGACAATATTCCATGGAGCTGGGCTTCAAATGAAGGGAGCCTGAGTCCAACCCCTGTGCTCTTTGCACTATACTCATGACCTCTGCAACAGCCAATGACAGCACCAAAGGTTCTTCAGACTCTGCATTTTCTGATAATTTGTCTAAAAAGACCATATCATCTGGCATAGGACAAAAGGTACTAAAGGATCCTTTGGAAAAGTACTGAAAACCAAATGTGTTTTTAAGACTCTGAAATAAGGGTGTGGCTCTACCACTTCCATCTTTCTTCCTTATGCAGATGCATTCTGCATAAAGATGATTATGAAATACTGAATGTCATGTGTCATTGGTGCTCCTGCCCTTGAGGATGTATTACTGTTGTCAAATAGAGTATTTAAAAGCTGCTGGGAAGTCTTTGACTGAGCTGTAACCAAGTTCAAGTAAATAGGACGGCGCTGCTCCCGCACAAGCTGCTGACTTGGAAAAGGGCCTCCCACTTGTGCTACAAAATGACCCACATCTGGATTTTTCAACATTCATCCTGACATGCTTTAGCTTGTTCTTCTGTCTTCATGTAGTTAACTGAAAGCTAAATCTAAAGGCTCCGCTACATCAGGTTATGTATTTCAGGAAGAATCTTCACAGGAGCTGCTATAGACTTCGTTTGCATCACCTCAGGGGACACATCCAGTGACACAAGGTCACTAATAGTGATGCTGAGATTAATCACTGGGTTAAGCCAGTGACAGACAGGCTTCTCCACTGAAGGTGCATTGCAGCCCTCAGGACTCATGATGATATGTGAAGTGATAACTTTGCACGATGTGAATACCTCATTTTCTGACAAACTTTCGAATGATAACTTTGCCACCCTTTGATGATGATTGTCTGAGTCAATTATTCCATTAAGATTCATAAATCCAACAACTCCTTTTGTACAAAGAGCCTTTGCCTCTGAAATTGACATTTTGGTTTCCTTGACCTACAGTTGTATTGGAAAGGCAGTTTAATACTTATTTCTTTCCATCAAATTTTCAATTTTCAAAGAAAGGATTTGGTGTAATAATCACCTCCAATAGTGTCAGATACAATTTTTTAACTTTTAATTTTTTTAATTTAATTTCCATTTGGTGAATATAACTGTAGAATTAAATAATGAACACACAAACACAAGGATAGACTTTTGTTTGTTTGTTTTCATCAATTGTGATCATCATTTTTGGCAGAGGTGCTTTAATTGTGTCAATTTTGTCCCATAGAATCTCCTTCAAGCTGATTCAGAGATCCTTTGTCAGATCCCTATGCAGTTTTAAGGACTTCCTTGCCTCCTACTACAGCAAGATTCTCTCTAAATTGAAAGTGACAGAAAAGATCTCAGCTTCCAAAAAAAAAAAAAAAAGAAAAGAAACAGACACAATATTCTCTATACTTACACAGCTAAAATTAGTCTTAGCTAACCTTAATTACAATTAATACTCCTGGATATCATACACAAAACAGACATAGAACTACCCTATGATCCAGCAAACACATTACTGTGTATTGACCCAAAGAATACAAAAAACTAATTCATAGGGAAATATGCACCCTGATATTTATAGTAGCATTATCTACAATAACCAAATTAGGAAAGAACCCAAAGTGTCTATCAACTGATGAGTTGATAATGGATAAAATGTAGTGCATGAGTGTGTATGTGTGTGTGTGTGTGAGAGTGAGTGTGATGGAATATTACTCAGTCATCAAAAAAAAATGTTAAGTGAAAATAAGTTAGTCAGAGAAAGACAAATAGCATATGATTTCACTCACATATGGAATTTAAGAAACAAAACAAATAAGGGAAATAAAAGAGAAAGGAAGGCAAATCAAGAAACCGATTCCTAACTATAGAAAACAAACTGATAGTAACCAGAGGGTAGGTGTTGGGGGATGGGGGAAATACATAATGGGGATTAAGGAGTTCACTTGTGATGAGCAGGGGATGCTATATAGAAGTGTTGAATCAGTATGTTGTACATCTGAAACTAATATTACACTGAATACTAACTTACTGGAATTAAAATAAGAACTCAAAATAATAATAAAAATATAAATCACAATTTGGAAAAAGTTTCTAGAAATCATATACAAAACGGATATAGGAAGACTCTAAAAGGTGTAAAGAAAGCAGTCTGCTCAGGGATCTCGGGACTTAGCAGCTGCACAATGGTGATTTCTTTAGGTGTTCTTTTTACTTCATAATATTTCAGACAGCGGCAAATCAGAAATGTGAAGAGGCATGAACAAAACAATAAAAATCTGTTTCCCAGTAAAAATCTTCTCTCTGTGTCCAGTGGAACAGGAAAGGACAGAATAGCAAGATAGAAAACGTTTATATAATAAACATTCTACCACAACAACTTGGGAAAAACTGTGGTCCACAGTAAAGGCTCACTGAGGAAAATGGACTACTACCTTATTGAGGCTACAATGAGGTGCCCCAACTCCCATGTCAGGATAGAGTTGGACAAAGTCAAGGAGAGTTAGAGTTTCCATTCCCCACTACTGTCAACAAAAGCTCTTTTTTTCTAATGGTGTTAGTAGAGACTACCGGAGAGCCCAGTTTCTACATCCTTCCTGGCCGGGTAGTGTCAGAGAAGACCGAGTGAAGATTTTCATCATCATCCAGTAGAAAAAGGGCCACCCCTACACAGCGACTGGAGACCATGTGAAAAGAAAGAACCCCCCACATGGCAGTAAAGAGAATGGCTGTCAGTGGAGGTTAACTGGGGAACATGGACTTCTAATTCCAGAAGACAGTGATGATGCAATACCCCCTCCCCTGGAGTGCCAAATAAAGACCTCTAAAATGAGATTTAAATAAGATGCAGCCTCTCATAACATAATATGAAAATGTCCAAAGTGTGGTTTTAAAATCGCTCATTATATCAAGGAACAGATCTACAACGTAATGAAACAAAGATAATTAACATAATTCAACACCAGGATGGCTGTTATGGTAGAAATATCTGACAAAGGTTTTATAGCGGCCATCATCAAAATGTTTTAAGAAACAATTACAAACACTCTTAAGTAAAAAAAAAAAAAAATAAAAAACCTCAGCAAAGACACAGAAGATATAGAAGATATGAAGAGAGGTGCCATGCATGACTCAGATGGTTAAAAGTCTGCCTTCAGGTCAGATCATGATCCCAGGGTCCTGGTATTGAATGAACACTGCATTGGGCTCCTTGTTCAGTGGGAAGCCTGCTTCTCCCTCTCCCACTTCCCCTGCTTATGTTCCTGCTCTCACTATCTCTCTCTGTGTGTCAAATAAATAAATAAAATCTTAAAAAAGAAGAAGATATGAAGAAAAATCAAATTGGAATTTTAGAAAGGAAAAATACAATAAATACAAGAAAAAGCTCAGTGGATGGATTAAACGGGAGAATGAGGAGGACACAGGAAAGAATCAATGAGCTGGAAAATAAAATAAGAAAAATTACTCAGTCTTAACAACAAAGGGAAAAGAGACCATTTAAAAAAAGAATAAAGAGGAGGGAGGAGTCAAGATGGCGGAGAAGTAGCAGGCTGAGACTACTTCAGGTTGCAGGAGATTAGCTAGATAGCTTATCTAAAGATTGCAAACACCTACAAATCCAATGGGAGATCGAAGAGAAGAAGAACAGCAATTCTAGAAACAGAAAATCAACCACTTTCTGAAAGGTATTAGAACGGGGAAGCCGGCTACAGAGACAGAGCTGAGGAGTGACTCTCAGCTCGGGGTTACCTTGAACCGGTCGCAGGCTTGGTCAGCTCGGAGCGTGGCCGGAGGCCAAGGTGACGGGAATAATTGGGCGCTGTTCTCTGAGGGCGCACTGAGGAGAGGGGCCCCGGGCTCTCGGCTCCTCCAGGCCGGAGACTGGGAGGCTGCCATCTTCATTCCAGTCCTCTGGAACTCTACGGAAAGCGCTCAGGGAACAAAAGCTCCCAAAAGCAAACCTGAGTGGATTACTCAGCCCGGCCCCTGGTAAGGGCGTTACAAATCCGCTTGGGGCAAAGACACTTGAGAATCACTACAACAGGCCCCTCCCCCAGAAGATCAACAAGAAACCCAGCCAGGACCAAGTTCACCCACCAAGGAGTGCAGTTTCAATACCAAGGAGAGCAGCAGAATTCCAGAGGAGGAAAAAGCAAAGCACGGAACTCATGGCTTTCTCCCCATGATTCTTTAGCCATGCAGTTAATTTTTTTTTCTTTTTCAATTTTTTTTCTCTTATTCTGCTAAATTTTTTAACTTTTACCCTTTTATTTTTTAACGTTTTTTAACTAGTTTATCTAATATATATATATTTTTTTCCTTTTCATATTTTTTCATTATTGGTTTTCTTTTTTTATTTGTTTCTTTTTCCTTTTTCCTTTTTTTTTTTCTTTCTGAACCTCTTTTTATCCCCTTACCTCCCCCCCTCACGATTTGGGATCTCTTCTGATTTGGCTAAAGCATATTTTCCTGGGGTTGTTGCCACCCTTTTAGTATTTTACTTGTTCCTCCATATACTCTTATCTGGACAAAATGACAAGGCGGAAAATTTCACCACAAAAAAAAGAACAAGAGGCAGTACCGAAGGCTAGGGACCTAATCAATACAGACATTGGTAATATGTCAGATCTAGAATTCAGAATGACGATTCTCAAGGTTCTAGCTGGGCTCGAAAAAGGCATGGAAGATATTAGAGAAACCCTCTTGGGAGATATAAAAGCACTTTCTGGAGAAATAAAAGAACTAAAATCTAATCAAGTTGAAATCAAAAAAGCTATTAATGAGGTGCAATCAAAAATGGAGGCTCTCACTGCTAGGATAAATGAGGCAGAAGAAAGAATTAGCGATATAGAAGACCAAATGACAGAGAATAAAGAAGCTGAGCAAAAAAGGGACAAACAGCTACTGGACCAAGAGGGCAGAATTCGAGAGATAAGTGACACCATAAGACGAAACAACATTAGAATAATTGGGATTCCAGAAGTAGAAGAAAGAGAGAGGGGAGCAGAAGGTATATTGGAGAGAATTATTGGAGAGAATTTCCCCAATATGGCAAAGGGAACAAGCATCAAAATCCAGGAGGTTCAGAGAACCCCCCTCAAAATCAGTAAGAATAGGTCCAAACACCGTCACCTAATAGTCAAATTTACAAGTCTTAGTGACAAAGAGAAAATCCTGAAAGCAGCCCGGGAGAAGAAGTCTGTAACATACAATGGTAAAAATATTAGATTGGCAGCAGACTTATCCACAGAGACCTGGCAGGCCAGAAAAAGCTGGCATGATATATTCAGAGCACGAAACGAGAAAAACATGCAGCCAAGAATACTATATCCAGCTAGGCTATCATTGAAAATAGAAGGAGAGATTAAAAGCTTCCAGGACAAACAGAAACTGAAAGAATTTGCAAACACCAAACCAGCTCTACAGGAAATATTGAAAGGGGTCCTCTAAGCAAAGAGAGAGCCTAAAAGTAGTAGATCAGAAAGGAACAGAAACAGTATACAATAACAGTCACCTTACAGGCAATACCATGGCACTAAATTCATATCTCTCAATAGTTACCCTGAATGTTAATGGGCTAAATGCCCCAATCAAAAGACACAGGGTATCAGAATGGATACAAAAACAAAACCCATCTATATGTTGCCTACAAGAAACTCATTTTAAACCCGAAAACACCTTCAGATTTAAAGTGAGGGGGTGGAAAAGAAATTACCATGCTAATGGACATCAGAAGAAAGCAGGAGTGGCAATCCTTATATCAGATCAATTAGATTTTAAGCCAAAGACTATAATAAGAGATGAAGAAGGACACTATATCATACTCAAAGGATCTGTCCAACAAGAAGATCTAACAATTGTAAATATCTATGCCCCTAACGTGGGAGCAGCCAACTATATAAACCAATTAATAACAAAATCAAAGAAACACATCGACAATAATACAATAATAGTAGGGGACTTTAACACCCCCCTCACTGAAATGGACAGATCATCCAAGCAAAAGATCAACAAGGAAATAAAGGCCTTAAATGGCACACTGGACCAGATGGACATCACAGATATATTCAGAACATTTCATCCCAAAGCAACAGAATACACATTCTTCTCTAGTGCACATGGAACATTCTCCAGAATAGATCACATCCTCGGTCCTAAATCAGGTCTCAACCGGTATCAAAAGATTGGGATCATTCCCTGCATACTTTCAGACCACAATGCTCTGAAGCTAGAACTCAATCACAAGAGGAAATTTGGAAAGAACCCAAATACATGGAGACTAAACAGCATCCTTCTAAAGAATGAATGGGTCAACCAGGAAATTAAAGAAGAATTGAAAAAATTCATGGAAACAAATGATAATGAAAATACAACGGTTCAAAGTCTGTGGGACACAACAAAGGCAGTCCTGAGAGGAAAATATATAGCAGTACAAGCCTATCTCAAGAAACAAGAAAGGTCTCAAGTACACAACCTAACCCTACACCTAAAGGAGCTGGAGAAAGAACAAGAAAGAAACCCTAAGCCCAGCAGGAGAAGAGAAATCATAAAGATCAGAGCAGAAACCAATGAAATAGAAACCAAAAATCCAATAGAACAAATCAACGAAACTAGGAGCTGGTTCTTTGAAAGAATTAATAAGATTGATAAACCCCTGGCCAGACTTATCAAAAAGAAAAGAGAAAGGACCCAAATAAATAAAATCATGAATGAAAGAGGAGAGATCACAACTAACACCAAAGAAATACAGACAATTATAAGAACATATTATGAGCAACTCTATGCCAACAAATTTGACAATCTGGAAGAAATGGATGCATTCCTAGAGACATATAAGCTACCACAACTGAACCAGGAAGAAATAGAAAGCCTGAACAGACCCATAACCAGTAAAGAGATTGAAACAGTCATCAAAAATCTCCAAACAAACAAAAGCCCAGGGCCAGACGGATTCCCGGGGGAATTCTACCAAACATTTAAAGAAGAACTAATTCCTATTCTCCTGAAACTGTTCCAAAAAATAGAAATGGAAGGAAAACTTCCAAACTCATTTTATGAGGCCAGCATCACCTTGATCCCAAAACGAGACAAGGATCCCATCAAAAAAGAGAACTACAGACCAATATCCTTGATGAACACAGATGCAAAAATTCTCACCAAAATACTAGCCAATAGGATTCAACAGTATATTAAAAGGATTATTCACCACGACCAAGTGGGATTTATTCCAGGGCTGCAAGGTTGGTTCAACATCCGCAAATCAATCAATGTGATACAACACATTAATAAAAGAAAGAACAGGAACCATATGATACTCTCAATAGATGCTGAAAAAGCTTTTGACAAAGAACAGCATCCCTTCCTGATCAAAACTCTTCAAAGTGTAGGGATAGAGGGCACATACCTCAATATTATCAAAGCCATCTATGAAAAACCCATCACAAATATAATTCTCAATGGAGAAAAACTGAAAGCTTTTCCGCTAAGGTCAGGAACACGGCAGGGATGTCCGTTATCACCACTGCTATTCAACATAGTACTAGAAGTCCTAGCCTCAGCAATCAGACAACAAAAAGAAATTAAAGGCATCCAAATCGGCAAAGAAGAAGTCAAACTATCACTCTTCGCAGATGATATGATACTATATGTGGAAAACCCAAAAGACTCCACTCCAAAACTGCTAGAACTGGTACAGGAATTCAGTAAAGTGTCAGGGTATAAAATCAATGCACAGAAATCAGTCGCATTTCTCTAAACCAACAACAAGACAGAAGAAAGAGAAATTAAGGAGTCAATCCCATGTACAATTGCACCCAAAACTATAAGATACCTAGGAATAAACCTAACCAAAGAGACTAAGAATCTATACACAGAAAACTATAAAGTACTCATGAAAGAAATTGAGGAAGACACAAAGAAATGGAAAAATGTTCCATGCTCCTGGATTGGAAGAATAAATATTGTGAAAATATCTATGCTACCTAAAGCAATCTACACATTTAATGCAATTCCTATCAAAGTACCATCCATTTTTTTCAAAGAAATGGAACAAATAATCCTAAAATTTATATGGAACCAGAAAAGACCGCGAATAGCCAAAGGAATATTGAAAAAGAAAGCCAAAGTTGGTGGCATCACAATTCCGGACTTCAAGCTCTATTACAAAGCTGTCATCATCAAGACAGCATGGTACTGGCACAAAAACAGACACATAGATCAATGGAACAGAATAGAGAGCCCAGAAATAGACCCTCAACTCTATGGTCAACTAATCTTCGACAAAGCAGGAAAGAATGTCCAATGGGAAAAAGACAGCCTCTTCAATAAATGGTGTTGGGAAAATTGGACAGCCACATGCAGAAAAATGAAATTGGATCATTTCCTTACACCACACACGAAAATAGACTCAAAATGGATGAAGGACCTCAATGTGAGAAAGGAATCCATCAAAATCCTTGAGGAGAACACAGGCAGCAACCTCTTCGACCTCAGCTGCAGCAACATCTTCCTAGGAACATCGCCAAAGGCAAGGGAAACAAGGGCAAAAATGAACTATTGGGATTTTATCAAGATCAAAAGCTTTTGCACAGCAAAGGAAACAGTTAACAAAACCAAAAGACAACTGACAGAATGGGAGAAGATATTTGCAAATGACATATCAGATAAAGGGCTAGTGTCCAGAATCTATAAAGAACTTAGCAAACTCAACACCCAAAGAACAAATAATCCAATCAAGAAATGGGCAGAAGACATGAACAGACATTTCTGCAAAGAAGACATCCAGATGGCCAACAGACACATGGAAAAGTGCTCCACATCACTCGGCATCAGGGAAATACAAATCAAAACCACAATGAGATACCACCTCACACCAGTCAGAATGGCTAAAATTAACAAGTCCGGAAATGACAGATGCTGGCGAGGATGCGGAGAAAGGGGAACCCTCCTACACTGTTGGTGGGAATGCAAGCTGGTGCAACCACTCTGGAAAACAGCATGGAGGTTCCTCAAAATGTTGAAAATAGAACTACCCTATGAAGCAGCAATTGCACTGCTGCGTATTTACCCTAAAGATACAAATGTAGTGATCCGAAGGGGCACGTGTACCCGAATGTTTATAGCAGCAATGTCTACAATAGCCAAACTATGGAAAGAACCTAGATGTCCATCAACAGACGAATGGATAAAGAAGATGTGGTATATATACACAATGGAATACTATGCAGCCATCAAAAGAAATGAAATCTTGCCATTTGCGACAACGTGGATGGAACTAGAGGGTATCATGCTTAGCGAAATAAGTCAATCGGAGAAAGACAACTATCATATGATCTCCCTGATATGAGGGAAAGGAGATGCAATATGGGGGGGTTAAGGTGGTAGGAGTAGTATAAATGAAGCAAGATGGGATTGGGAGGGAGATAAACCATAAGTGACTCTTAATCTCACAAAACAAACTGCGGGTTGCTGGGGGGAGGGGGCTTGGGGGGGTGGGGTTATGGACATTGGGGCGGGTATGTGCTATGGTGAGTGCTGTGAAGTGTGTAAACCTGGCGATTCACAGACCTGTACCCCTGGGCAAAAAAAATATATGTTTATAAAAAATAAAATTAAAAAAAATTAAAAAAATTAAAAAAAAAAGAATAAAGAGAATCTTAGGGGTCTTTAGGACTATAAAGAGATATGTAGCTTTTATATTTTCAGAGTACAGAGAGGAAGAGAAAGAAGTGAGTCTAAAAGAACAGTACCCAAAGAAATAATGTCTGTTAATTCCCCAAATTTGGCAAGAGTCATAAACCTATAGTTTCAAGAATCTTAGTAAATTTTAAACAGAATAAACCCAAAGAGATCTACACCTGGATATCTCATAATTAAAATTCTGAAAACTAAAGGCAAAGGAAAAGATTTTTAAAGAAGCAATAATATAAGTAGTACTTTACTTACAGTGGAAAATAATTTGAATGGCAGAAAATTTCTCATCACAAACCATGGAAGCCAGGAAAGTACAATATTTTCAAGTGTTGAGAGAAAAGAACTCCTACCTAACAAAATACTCTTCAGGAGTAAAGGAAAAATCAATACATTTTCAGATGAAGAAAAATTGAGAAAATGTGCCATCCCCAGAGTTACCATAAAAGCATGGCCAAAGGAAATTCTCTAAACCGAAAAATAATGATAAAAGGAAGAAGCTTAGAAATGAGGGAAGAAGAAAGAACCTCATAAGCAAAAATATGGATAAATAAAGTAGACTTTCCTTCTTTTGAGTTTTCTAAACTATGCTTGATAGCAAAAGTATAACAATGATATGCTTCCAACTGTATATAGAGAATGTACTCAAAACAATTTGAGTGGAGAAGGATAAAGGGATGGAAAGAGAGGTAAAGTTCCTGGTTTTTTTTTCTTTTTTTTCCAATTCACTGGCAAAATGATGATACCGTTAATTTATGATAAGTTATGTAAATAAAATATAATAGCTAAAGCAATCTCTAAAAGTGCTATACAAAGATATATACTAAAAAATTTATAGAAAAATATAAATGCTGTTCTTGAGCACCTGGGTGGCTCAGTGGGTTAAACATCTGTCTTCAGCTCAGGTCATGATCTCAGGGTCCTGGGATGGAGCCCCACATCAGGCTCCCTACTCAGCGGGAAGTCTGTTTCTCCCTCTCTCTCTTCCCGTCTCCCTCACTCATGCTTTCTCTCTCTCAAATGATATAGATAGATATAGATATAGATGATATAGATGATATAGATAGATATAGATAGATATAGGTATAGGTATAGGTATAGATATAGATATAGATATAGATATAGATATAGATATAGATATCCTGGCCTAAGAAATGGGCAAATAATTGACAAAAAAGGAAGGAAAAAGAAAATAAACAGCAACAACAAAAAACCAGGAAAAGAAAAATAAGATAGAAAAGTTAAGCCCTGCCATATCAACAATTAAATTAAAACAAAAAGTCTATGTAACCCAATTAAAAGACAGAGATAGGGCCACCTGAGTGGCTTAGTCAATTAAGTGTCTGTGTTTGGCTCAGGTCATGATCTCAGGGTGCTGGGATCAAGCCCTATGTCTGACTCCCCGCTCAGCAGGGAGTCTGCTTCTCCCTCTTCCTCCCCTACTTCTGCTCTCTCTCTCTTTCACTCTCTGTCTCAAATTAATAAATAAAATTTTTTTAAAAAGAGAGACAGAGGTTAGTAGAGTAGGTTACAGAACATGATCCAACTGTATGTTGTCTTGAGAAAACTAACTTCAAATATAACAATCTGGACAGGTTGAGAATCAAACATAGACAAAGTTATATTAGATAAACTTTAATTAAAGCACAACTGGAGTAACTATATAATATCAAATAAAGTAGAGTTCAGGAAGAAAAAATGTTACCAGAGACAATGATGTATATTCTAATGGACAAAAGGCTGATGCACCAGGAAGTGACAGCCATCCTCAGTGTTTATGCAGCAAACAAAAAAGCCTCAAAATTCATGAAGTAAAAACTGATAGACCTTAAAGAAGTAGATAAGAATAGCTGTAAACTTCCACATCAACAAAAGAAAGATGAGGGCACTGATGTTAAAATATTTCAACAACAACAACAAAAAAAAAAAAAAAAAAGCAGAATCCAAAACCATGAAGTATATATGGAAAAATGACATCAATTGTTAAGTCAACAGAGATTGTTCATTATACTATTCTCTCAATTTCCATATAAGCTTGAAAGTTTTTTATAATAAAAGTTAAAGATAAGTAAATAGTAAGTGGTATGTCCTCAATAACCAGTCAGACCTTTCTTGTTAGATAGCTTGCTTTTGATTATTAAGACATGATATATAAACCTGGTAGAAGTTTTTAAAGTACTTTAATGAAATAGAGTCAGTACTACTTGAGTTTGTAAATATAGAGGCTCATAGGTTTGCAATTGTCTCCACTCTTATTTTAAA
Source organism: Lontra canadensis (assembly GCF_010015895.1). Classification (NCBI taxonomy): domain Eukaryota; kingdom Metazoa; phylum Chordata; class Mammalia; order Carnivora; family Mustelidae; genus Lontra; species Lontra canadensis. The sequence continues at coordinate 8,756,599 of NW_022631048.1, forward strand.
TAGCAAATATTGCTTGAGTGTCTATTTGGATGAGATGGAAAAGACAAAGCCTTTTTTCTAAAGGAGCTCATACTCTAATCAGGGAGAGAAATATATGAATAAATATTTGATATACACCATGATAATTGTGACACAAATATGTACAATGTACAATCAGTCAGAAGGAATGTAGCAATCATGCCCCAAGAGCATGTGTTGACAGGGGTGGTACAAGATACCTGATATTTGAACTTGAACTGAAGTTGGCTGGTTTGTAGGTATTTCCCAGAGAGAGAAGAGTAGAATTAGACTTCTACATAGAAAGAAAAACATATGTAAAGGCACAAGGTAAAAGATATAAACAAAAAGCAATGAATTGTAGACAATATTACTATTGTTGAACAAAAAGCCAGAGAGGCTGGAAATAAGGCAGGATAAGTAAACATTAATGACATCAAGAATGGTGTTACATATCATGTACTGGGATCACCTCTTAAAGTCCACATTCATCTCTTTGTCTTCCTAGGAGGAGGTAGATGGCCATCTGAACCTGTGTGTTGACAATGAGAAGTTGTCAGTATTCCTGAGAACTACATGGCAAAGCCATGGGGATTGTAGGTAGGAGTGAGAGTTTCGTGGATCCTAAACTTGCAGCTAAGGACTGAGTTACATAATAACCCATCAAAGGCTTACAATCAACACTTTTTTGGCCAGACATTACATCATTATGGGCAGACATGAGAAATCCCAATTTATTTCCCATGCACCCCAGATACCAACTGCTGGTGCCAACTCCCAAGGAGATGGAACCCTAATGAGTATATTTCCCCTGACTGTTTTCCATTTTTAAAAAGAGTTTGTGGGACCTCAGATAATAAGTAACCATGAAGCTGAAATGCTCTTGTCAAGTGGTAGAAAATACGAGTCAATGACTTTATCCTGGAAATAATGGGGAATGAAGGAAAATTATTAAAAGTAGTCAAAAATAGATGGTAGGAAACATGTCTTCGGTTGTAGGTGAAGAAAGGGTTGGAGATGGATGAGACCATCATAGCTGTTCAAGTGTTTGATTATCTGGGGCTGAAATAAGGCCCAGATAGTATAAATCCAAGGAGATAACATGTTCCAAAGGCTTCCAGAAGGTAAAGTAAGTCTGTCTCACTGATGGAATACAGAGGGGAATCAAAGCACCTTGGAGGTGTGGGTGACTGGGTGCTGGCATCACTGTTATTCAGGACAGTGGATAGGGAGAAAAATAATACTTGGGGGTAAAATGAAGAATTCTTTTTTCGTTCTTTAATGGATGAGCTGAGAAAAATCAAGGCTGAGGTACACTATACTGTTGCTGTTTAAAAAGGAAAGTCTGAATTAAGGGCTTTTGGAAGTTTTGAGCATGTAAGTAATAGTAATGACACTATGAGAAGCAAAGAATAGATGAGTGTTATAGATAGTACAGATATTTGCTTGGAACATAAAATAAACAAAACAAAAACTAATAATAAATACACACCAGCTTGCATTGTAGACATCATCATCAATAGGAAAACAAGGTAAAATAATGTGTATTGCTTACAGCAGTGATGCAAACTTATAGTAACAAAAATATTTAACAGCAATTATGCAATCCTTTCAAAAGTTATGTGACTTTGTCAGACAGCTTAGGTCACATTGCATGGTGATAATAATAATATATAAAAAAAAAAACTAAAATCCCGATGACTTACAGACACAAAACATATATATTTCATATATATATATATATAGATATATATGAATGACAGAAAGAGAGAGAGAGCAGGAGAACACACAAGCAGGGGAAGCAGCAGAGGGAGAGGGAGAAGCAGGCTCCACACTGAGCAAGGAGCCCAATGTGAAACTCGATCCCAGGACCCTGAGATCATGACCTGAGCTGGAGGAGATATTTAACTGACTGAGCCATCCAGTCACCCCAAATCATGTATTTTTCACTCATGCTATGTGTGCATCACAGATCAGCTGGGGTACTATTCCATGAGTCTTGATTTGGTTGTCAGGACTGAAAAAACATACCTGTCTAGACATTTTTGATACCATTAAAGAAGAAAAGAGGCCACTGCAAAGCCACATCACTTCTTAAAACTCCCTCTTAAATGTAGCAATGCCACTTCCAGTTGTATTTTCTTAGTCAAAAATCTCAGGTCTGACTTAATGCAGCAGGAATGTGTGCTTATCCCATAGATTGGAAATAATTCTATTATTTTATTTGAGTACAACTGACACAGTACTACATTAGTTTCAAGTGTAAAACATAGCAATTCTACAAGTTATGCTGTGTTTATCACAAATGTAGCTACCATCTGTCTCATATAATGCTATTATGACACCACTGACTGTATCCTAAATTCCCAACTAAGTGGCATTGACAAATTTTATAGTGGAAAAAGTGACTTTTGTGTGCAAAGAGAAAACTTCATATAAACAAGGTAAAAAGAAAATGGATAATTATTTGTAAAATGTATAACATAGATTGTCACACAAAAACTTAACAGCAATTCCCTGGAGCATGGAACTTGTGAGCCATTCTATTTTATTTGCGGTTACCCACCCCCTCCATTAGATGATATAACAATGGGAGAAGACACAGATTTGTCATTTTTTGCAATTCACCATGTTCTCACTACAGGCCTCTGTATGATGACAGCAACATACCTCTTTATGCTTCTCTATACATATTTATTGTTATTGCAATTAGCAAGTATCTCTTTCACAAGAATTCTGATGGTTCTAAAATTGTAAGGAAATTATCAACACTCCAATAGATAAATGGGTAATTATTATGAGTGGAACCATCACAAATTAGGAAATAGAAACAATAAAGAAACATATGGAAAATGTCCAAGAACATCCATAATGAAAACATAGAAATTTAAGCAACAATGAAACTCAATTTTATACCTATTAAATTAACATAAATCTAAATACATGTTAGGATTTAATCCAAAATGAGACACACAGAATCACACTAATCCCCTCCCAAGAACATTGCAAATTGGTACAATTTGGGGAAACATAACGGGAATATATTTCAAGAGCTAAGAGGAAGTTATTAATCTTTAAGCTATTAATCCAACTCTTGGGTATTTATTTCTAAGAAATAATTCAATGGAAGAAGTCTCCCTGGCGCTTATGCTATTTTGCCGACAGAGGCATTCATGGGAACCAAATTACCCCCATGAAAATCAGTTCCCAAATCTTGGGGCTTCCCAGCGGAGATGTGCTTTCAACTGGAATAGAATGATGGGGCTGAGAAGTCAGCATGGCTCACACCCTAATGCCCCGCCCACTCCCATAAACCCCAGGCTTGAAATATAGCTGAGAAGCAGCATTGTGGGAAATGGTAAGCACGCATTGGTTACTTCTCCAGTGATTTAATTGAAGTTCTCACCATAAAGAAATTATCTTAATTGTAAAACAGTAGCACCAAGGATATGCTATCTGTGACATAATTGGCCAAAATAATAAGTTAGAAAAATAAGGAAAAATTAGCTGAAGAAACATTGACTGGAAAGTGCAAGATCATTGTCATGCAGCTAAGTGATATTTCTGAGGTGAAATTCAAAAGATATTTTTAAGCAAGACAATCACTGAGAACTATTTTCCTGTCCAAAATAGAAGTGCATCCTCACGCACACATGTGTGCGCGCACAGACACACACACAGAGTCAGTTATCATATGGTTTCACTTATTTGTGGAGCATAACAAAAAACATGGAGGACAAGGGGAGATGGAGAGGAGAAGGGACTTGGGGGAAATTGGAAGGGGAGGTGAACCATGAGAGACTATGGACTCTGAAAAACAATCTGAGGGGTTTGAAGCAGCAGGGGGGTAGGGTGGGGGGGTGGGGGTGTGAGGTTGGGGGAACCAGGTGGTGGGTATTAGAGAGGGCACGGATTGCATGGAGCACTGGGTATGGTGCAAAAACAAAGAATACTGTTATGCTGAAAATAAAATAAATAAATAAAATAAAATAAATTAAAAAAAAAACAAACTGTGCAGAACATGAGGAAATATCAATGAACTCCGGGGCTGTTATTTATTCCTTGTGTTCTATTAATGTAGAGCTATTGTCTTGCGAAACAGAAGAACCTTAAGAGGATCCTGGCTGGGAGACAGTGCGGGTAGTGCTACCTTTTTAGGTGTGGGCAGTGCTTCTGTTTCCGGTGTGGTTAGTACTTCCACTTCCGGTATCTGGCTGCACTCAGCATCCCTGGCCTGCCTCCTTGATTCTCTCCATGTTCACAACAAGGGACCTTCTGAGTGGACCGTTTGAAACATTCTACACACTGCACTTTTAAACTTTTGATTGATTAAAACCAAACTCCACCTTGCACTATCAGTTGACTTAAATTCCAAGTATCATTAGCCCAAATTTTTGAAGAAGTTACAATGTCATCCATACTCTGTTTCTGTTTTCTTCGTCTAATGGAACTTGGTCCCTTATCTGAAATGAGCTCCACTCTCTGGTTCTAAAGTCAATTCTTTCTTCTTAGCATCTTCATTAACTCCTACACATGCAGCAGTGCTTGGCCCGATAAATCTCTTTGTGTAAATGGTTCCTCCCTCAGGAGTCCTCATCTGGCCGTCATGTATTGATAAATTTCCAGAGAAAATGGCTGAATCATTTGCACTCGCTTACTTTGCTTTAAATTAGCTTCTTGCTTCTTTTTGTGTCCCATTTTTCTCAAATGATAGCTGGAAGCGAGCAAGATCACAGGAGCCATGATCTGTGCACACAATGCAGTTCTACTTTGCAAGTCAATTGATCCTTCTTTGAGTGACTTTCTCAGGAGGGAATTGTTTGAAGAGCTACCCTGTAATATGCCAAGGCAGAGAATGAGCCTAAACCATTCGTTCAGGTATTTCTTGAAACTAACACTAACTGTCTGGAACTTTTGAAACTTAATGTTGAAGTCTAGTTATGCCATTGGGAGAGCAAAGTGCTAGAATGGGTAATTCTTGATTCCAACTAATTTTAGGTTATTGACATTCTAATTTTGATCTTTATCTAGGGGCCTCTGACTTTTCATTAGCAGTTTCCCTGCTCCCTGGAATCCCTCAGATCAATTGTTTAATCTTTCTCATCTCATTCATTTCTCGTCACCATAGTTTCACATCTGCCATTAAGCTGGGCTTTGGTTTCAGGATGCAATCTGTCAGACAAACCACTGGAAACAAAATGGAGAAGTAGCCACCAATAAACTATACTTGTTGTGATCACACCTACAAAGAGATTTATGTCCTTTCATGTGAAATTTTGCCAATCTTTGAGAGTAATCAACAAGTTAAGGGAATAACCTGGAGTTTAAGAGACTTCAAATGTTGGCTTCTATTGAGCAATAGGTACAGGCAAGGACACAAGCAATCCCTCATCACAAATGTCCATTGGGTTGCCTGAAATATATGCCCAGATCTGGGTAAACAGGAGGCTGGGCTTCTAACAGCCAGTGCATGTGAGGGTTCCACATTCCTGTGATTCTCAGCCTTTCCAAGACCCTCACTTCCCTGTCTCAGGGGCGCCCCATCACAGTGAGATATACAAAGGAATATGCAGACAATAAACAATAAATTAAAGAAAATGAGTACCGTATTTTATGGCCTAGTCAGTCTGGGATGAGTTGTTCCAAGTAAAGCTGAAAAACCTCTTAATGAGAAACCAGGAACATCATCAGTCATAATAGCATTAAAATTGAACTTGGAGGGGGCAATATAAATAACCCCTGATACTTATGGAATTCAACAGTTGCTTCAAAAATCTATAAATATAATCAGCACCTAGATTTCCCTTTGATTTTTTCACATATTTCCAGTAATGGACTTAATGCCACAGAAACTAGTATCTCACATTCTTCAAAGATCTTAGCATACACATATATCAATTGAATGTTATGAATACTTATTCTATGCCAGGTACCCTGCTATGTATGTACTTTCACCAAAAACAGCATTTTGCCCCAGAAAGCATTATGAAAAGTATGAGTCATGAAAACGAAGACCTGTGAAGCTTCAGTGCCTTCTTGTGCATCATATGGGTAGTTAAGGATGTCATGTGGAGGGTATTCTGCCCAACACAATAGTCATGTCCATTAGGCCATAGTTCCAGTTTCACCATTTAGGGGGAAATGCCAGATTCTGAAAGCCTAGATTACCAAAATTCTTGTGTTTTTCAATGGCACTTAATTTTTAGCCAGCAAGTAATTGTGGTATTGAGAAAAATATCTATCTGTCTTACTGGTGGTGATGGGTTTCAATGTTTCCACCTTTTGTCCCTTTCTTCCTCCTAATATGAACTGATACTTTATGTCACTAAGATTGGTAAATAAGTAAAATTTGTTTTCCCATCCTCTTCATCTTACTTTTGTCACTTACTGATTTTCTCTATCTGCTCCAAGGACCAAATGCAGGTCAGTATTAAGTCTCCTCCTTGCGGTCCAGTCCCAGACTTGTCCACCTCTCCAGGTGTGGCCTTTTCCCTCTGGCCACATTTTGGTTATCAGGAAGCAAGTCTCTCAGTGGTGTTTTATGGAGCTATTCAGTTTTAAAAATTTTCACATCCATGACCCAGTTGGTCTTTACCAACTTGTGGGATAATCTGGTATGAGCATTTCCAGTTAACAGCTGGAGAGACAGAGTAAGGTAGAAAGTTGCCCAGCCATTACATATGGAGTAGAATTAAGAAGCTCAAATACAGGTCTTAGAATCTCATTTCCTAAGCTTCTGATCCTTTCACAATGTTAACAAATAGAATTAGACTACAGGAGGCCTCCTGTTGAATTCCAACATGGGACTCTGGAACCTTGAGCTTTGTGTTCTTAAACCATGGTCCCTGGACAAGCAGCATCCACCTTACTTGGGAACTTGTTAGACATGTAAATTTTTAGGTCCCTCCTCACACTTGTTGAATTAGGAATTTGGGAGAGGGGCCAGCATCTGTGCCTTGAACAATCCCTCCAAGGATGCCATGCGTGCCAGACATAAGAATCACTAGCAATCAGCCATAGGAGCCAATGAGATTTCAGCAGCCGGGAACTTGAATCAGGGAATGGCTGTGAGCCTGTTATACCCCTTGGATCTATAAACATGGGAAGATTATATTAGGTTCAGCTGGTCTTTGTCCTTTCTACTCTGGATGCCCAAAGTAGGAGAACTGATGACAAAACTGGGAACAGAAGAAGCAAAGTCTTGTACAGCTCCACTGTGAGCAAAGGGCTAGTGGCTCCACAGACTCCTTTTCTGAGACACTCATCTTTGGAAGGACATGCTCAAGCTGCTCTTGTTGCCTCACCAAGTCTTATTCGTTCATCTTGAAAATCAGAGAATTAACCGCTTAGTTCTTAAAATATGCACAGTATGGTGGGCATGGCATATCCTATGAAGTGTGACTGCCAAAAATTTAAATATGAATTTAATCAAGCCTTTTGATAACACTTAGGAGTTATAGAAAATCAAGGAGGGAGGAGCAAGACAAATGGCACCATGAGGAAGTAGTCAGGTCCACAATGAGGGACTGTCGACATGTTCAATATCCTTTACATTCGATGCCTTGAAGTTAAAAGGTAGGGTGGCTATTCTAGAATAAATGAAGCTAAATAAATGTAATAACAAATATATGTTATGTGTGAAAAGTAATCTGTTCCTTGGTTTAGAAACATTCTGTTAAAGGCAGATAGACAGAGATAGGTGATAAAAAATATATATACAAAACAATTGTTGCAAAATGTCCACAGTTGTTAAAGCTAGATGGGTACAGATGGTTATTTTACTATTTTCTTTGAATTTTTGTATGCTTGAATTATTTTTCAAAATTAAGTGTTGGTGAAAAGTAATAAAAATAAATAAGGTTGTATAGCAGAAAGTTTTGTTGTTGTTGTTGTTGTTGTTGTTGTTGTTTTTAAGTCCTTCTCTGTCTATATACCCCAGAATTCTATGAGTGAAAAAATCTGGATGAGCAAAAGGACAGAGCGGCAAACAGACTTTTGTTGAACTACCTAACCCATTTCCTTATCCCTTGTTCTATGGTAATCAGACCATAACCCGTGGTCTAAAACAATGTCTTCTCAAGTAACATGAATGCAAGAGGCCTGGCCAACAGTTTGAAATGTTGCAAGGGGCATGGAGATACTTTCTCGATCAGCTGCTCCTCCCTTTCAGAGGGACTCTGTCCTCCTCGTAGTCCTTCCTAGACAATGACATGTAACAGGGAAAGTAAAGAGAATAGAGCCAAAGAATTTTGGGTTACTGGCGATAATAGGCATAAACACTCACCTGAAGTGAAAGACAGATTGAAGGAAGTGGGTGTCAGCTTTCTCCAAGTTTTGTGACATAACATCAAATTAATCATAAGGTTTCAACAGAAAAAAAAAAATCTTACTTCAAATGCTTAGAAATTTTCCTCTCCCAAATGGAAGCACTCAAAAATATTTGGGTTTTCATACATGGGACCACAATTTCTAGTAAAACGGGATATTCTAACATCTCCCTAGTCTTTGATACCCCTCTTCAGGACATGAGGCTTCATTTTTGGATGCTTTATATCAGCTCTGTATTAAGAAGAAGGTCTGTGATACCTTGCCTATATTTCATCATGGTCACTCTCTGAATTCACCTTTTCCATGTCCATGTTGCAAGTTGAAACTTGCATGTTGAAAATGATGCAAGTTGAAAATTATATGAAATGACACAAAGGATGCATATAGTCAGGAGTATGGGTGTGAGTATCTTAAGATGAAATATGAGTGTGGGTTATGTGCAGGCACGCATGTGTGCTTGAAGAGAATCTTTCCTTCACCAGCTGCTGCTGTTGACGAAGGTTTGAAGACTAGTGATTTGCTTAATGTCTTAGGTTTTGGGATTGTAATGTTATCTTGCCTCTTTCCTTTTTTGAAATTTCCCCCTATGCATTTATTATTTCACTGAAATGAAGCAGATTAAGATGGCAAAATCTCCAGATACTGCATTACAGCTTCATAAAATAACAGGGTACAGCTGCCTGGGCTTTGTCCCCGAGAGGAAAGAAAACAGTCTTGAGATGAAAGCACAGAGAGTTGTTAATCACTTTCTAATATGCTGTGCACAGAAATATTGATGAGATATCTGAAACTAGACCTGCACAGCCTGGGGTTTTACTTCTGCATTTTCATAGAATCACAACAGCCATGCAAATGCTCAGCCCCTGCCCTGTGCTGTGGGATTGGAGACCCGTGTCCCCCTTTCCTAGAGCACACAAAGTGTCATTTTAATCTCAATCAAACACATAAATTAAGTCCCACGGACAGCTCCAGGTTTTTCATTTTCCTTTTAAAATGCACTCATATCTCAAGTGTGTTTTTCTACTGTGGCTTCTCAGGAGTATTCCAGGGAGGGCTCCAATGAACAAGCATACAGATCATGATTATGGTTGCTTTGCTTTGGGGTATATGGATTTGCCTTGGGGTATAACTCAGGAAATAGTACAGCACAATTCCCTGTGTGTTTTTGTTCTTGTTGTCTCAAGTTGGAATGAGACCCTAAAAGCAACCCTTAAAAGCCAAAAACTTATTATTATTCTTCCCCAGTTAAAGGGATGCCTTACATGGTTTGCTAATGATAGAAAAATATAGTTTAATTCTCTCTTGCCGAGAAGTTTGTTCAGTAAGAAAACCTAATACATATTTGATATTCTAAAACAGTCCATGTTTATTCAATTGATTTTAGGAGGGACATAGTTTATAGCTAAAAGTGTGGTGCAATTTCTGACCCAGGGAATGAATTATTGGTTCACCCATGATTGAACACACTGATTATGATTTTATTTTCTCCAATAAAATGGAAGATTCTGCAAGTTGGATTGATTCTCCCTTTCTCTTTTTTTTTCTTCTTCCTTGTCTGAGTAGCTGCACACTTCTGCTGGAACAGAAAATTGCTGGAGTTGATATCCCAACCATGACACCAAATCCATAGTATCTCCACTGATCAACTCCTTTGCAAACAATTCTGTGGGGTGGAGGCGGGGGAATAATGGGGGAGGTGTTCACTGTATGATAGTATCCAGATAGGAATTCAATACTCAATTTCACCAAAACAGCAATTATGAGCATGAATAATCTTCCTATAATCACCAGCATACAATTCAAACCTGCTATGTAGCACCTCTGAGACGTTATTTATAAACATTACCTCAATCAGTTAGGAACTTTACAAGATAGTTTCTGAGCTTACAGATAGGAACACCTATGTCTAGAATTTTAACTATTTACATCATGCAGCTAGATGTTTGAAGAAGTGATATTCAAACCGAGGCCTGTCTGATCCCAGTTATGAAAATTTTAAACATTCTGAACTAACATGCCTTTCATAACAACCTTGAGAACTACTGCTAGACTCCAAAAGGAATTTCTTTAAGTTTCAGTACCTACAAAGCCAAAATGGGAATTTTTATAATTTGCAGCTTATGCTGGTAATTTGTCACTTCCCTACATAAGGGAGAACAAAGCCATCGGTGAAAAGGATGATAATTTAATGTATGTCTCATATCACCTCTCTCAAATCTCAGAAAGATACAGCACTTCAGATTAAGTTAACCAGCCATTGAGAGCTGTTCCTCTCCTGTTCAGGTTCTGTGTCCTTTTGTCAGTATAAATCCTCATTCTTATACATCAACTCTTCACATTGAGATCCCAACGCATTGAGTGCCTCCAGAGACAGAAGGAGACATCTTATAATCCTTAACATTTAGGGTTTAGAAGATATTCAGAGTGCTATATGCAACTGATGAATCCCTAAGTTCTACCCCTGAAACTAATAATACCCTGTATGTTAGCTAAATTGAACTTAAATTTTAAAAAATTAAGAAAGAAGAAGATATTCTGTGATAAATAAGCTTACTAAGTCTTATAATCTAAGGACAACAGTTGTTCATTTGCTCTTTTCTACTTAGAAAGAAATAAAGAGGGGCTCCTGGGTGGCTCAGTTGGTTGAACATCTGCCTTGGGCTGAGGTCTTGTTCAGGATCCTGGGATTGACCCCTCAGCCAGTCTTCCAGGTTAGCAAGGAGTCTGCTTCTCCCTCTCCCCATGCCTCTCTCCCCGGCTCAAGCTCTCTTTCTCTCTCTCTCTTTGTGTCTCTCTGTCTCAAATGAATAGATAAAAGGAAATCTAAAAAAGAAAGATAATTTCAGATTCTCAAATAATGAATTTTTCACCTTCTTATATATAGCAATAGAGAAACTCTGTCTCCAGTCCATCTCCCACATGAAATAAACAAGTCAGAGACAACAAGATTTTGACCAAAAGCTGCACGCATCGGTAGACTTAAACTTCAAATTTAAAAGGAGGAATCTATCAGCCATCAGGAGGACGAGGAGCACCTGGCCCCTCTAGCCAGGGCACGGGCACAGCTGGCTGTGCCACTCCTGTTTCAGGGAAGGTTGCACGATGTTGAGGCTGGACCCAGAGGCCCTGGAAAGAACAGTAGTATTCATGATAAATAGGAAAAGCATTGTTTTTCAAATAGCATACACACCTGGAAAACAGTATTCACCCCAGGCCTTCAAGAAAGTAAGAAAGTATAAATTCTGAACCAAGATTCAAAACAAGAGATGTGATGCATGTAGACCAAGTTGAGTCCCCTGAACCTCGGCACAGGCAGCCCCAAACGAGCCGAAAGAGGCACGACCATGTCCATCATAGGGGGAGGGCTGGGGAAGACCCAGAGAAGAGCCAGAATTTCCAGCGGCTTCACCTCCAGGAAATCCGTCTGATCGAGACTTGCAGTTCTACCCAATGGGGTTTTATGTACAGTCAGCAGCACACTGACAGTTCTGAAAGATGTTCTTCATACAACTTTATATTTGTCATATTGCTAAACCAATTTGTCTATGGTCCACTGTGATATAAAATCTCCTAGTTGCTTGATGATTTTTATAAATTGCCCCTTCTATGCCAGTTAGTGATCTTAGTCTCAGGTAATATAATAACTAATGCAAGAGACAAAAGCCTCTTCCCCCCTGAAATTTGTATTTTGGGAGGATGGTAGGAGGAAGAGAGCATAGATAATTAACAAAACAGTGTGTTGGTTAGAAACTTAGAAGTGCTAGGGAGAAAACTAAAGTGGAGAAGATGACTAGGGAATCTCAGGAAGTAGAAGCTGCAAATTTTACAACGGTATTAATGAAGGCCTCACTTCGAATGAGACACTGAAGAAAGAATAGAAAGGTTTGGGGCAAGCTGTGCTGGCATCTGGGGGAAGAGCTCTGGAGTGAACAGGTGCTCCACGAGCATGGGGACAGAGAAGGTGGCCGGGTTGCTGCAGAACAGTGAACAAGGGGGAGTTCTGCAGGAGTTCCTGTGGGGGAGGGAGGGGGGGCCGGCAGGTCCAGCCTCACCCAGACCTCTGCAAAGCCTCTGGACATGACCGGCAGTGAATAGGGGAGATGCTGGTAATTTGAAGGAGAGGAGTGACATTTCCTGAGGAAATTAAATGGCGGCTATGCTGAAAATAGACTGAAGTAGGGGCAGAGATCAAGGTCAGACAAACAAAGACCCCTTCTGAGGTTATTACAACAGCCCCGTTAAAATATCACGGTGGATTGCAACAGGGTCATAGGGACGGCGAGAGAAATGGCCGAATTCTAGACAAGCTTTGAAGGAAGAGGATTTTCTGGTAGATTCTATATAGACTGTGAAAAAATAGAAAAGCAAAATGAGTCTAAGACTTTGGTTTAATCAACAGGAAAAGTAGAATTGCTACTATGAAAAAATCTGGGACATTCTAATGGCAAGAATTTGGAGAAGTGAGGATATAGCAAAGTATCCAGATAATATATATGGCAGGGGCGCCTGGGTGGCTCAGGGGGTTAAGCCTCTGCCTTCGGCTCAGGTCACGGTCTCAGGGTCCTGGGATCGAGTCCCGCATCGGGCTCTCTGCTCAGTGGGAAATCTGCTTCCCCCCCTCTCTCTCTGTCTGCCTCTCTGGCTGCTTGTGATCTCTCTCTGTCAAATAAATAAATTTTTAAAAACCTTAATATATATAAATATATATGGCAAAGAAGAAATGAGCGAAGTAAGGGGGAAATCCGTAGCATAGTGTCCTAGAAACTACTCAGTGAAAAATGTGAAGGTAGAGGGAAGCTGTATCCAGTGATTATTTCGGCGCAAGTCAGGGGAGGACTTGAGCATGACCATTGGAGGTATCAACAAGAAGGTGGCATTGGCAGTGTTGGTGGCGAATGTCACCTTGGGAGAAATGTGGCAGAGAGATGGAGGAGAGAATTCAGAGACAATGAGCCCAGATAACCCTTTGGAAGTGTTGGTGATACAAGACAGAGAAAAGAGGTGGAGAGTGGGGAGTTCTAAGGAAAGATCCATTTGGGAGAGAAAAGACACTGATGTCTGAAGGCCAGGGCAGAATTGCTGAAGCCAAGTCCTTGACTGGCTAGTAGAGGATGGGACTCAGTGAGCCCACAGAGATTCTGGAGAGATAACAGAATGCAACACTTGGAGAAAGTTACTGTCAGATGTGAGCCCCTATGACATTGAGGGGTGTGTGCTGCAGGCTAGAAGGAAGTGTGCACAGAAGGGGGAGGAGGGGCCCTGGGTGGCTCAGTTGGTTTCGCGCCCAACTCTTGATTTCAGCTCGGATGGCAGAACTAGAACTATATGTATTCCTTTCTTTTGTAAATTAATGGACATGTTTCTTATAAACATCCCAAAATATTGAGGGTCTATTATAAAAGTTTTGTTAGAGATACAAGGCCCAATCATGTTCACATTTAAACAAATGTTAAATGTATTTTGAAACAGTATGATTCTGGTTTTACAGATTTATAAATACATACACATTTGTGCCATGAAATTCAAGCACTAATTTTCTCTTAATCATAAGATTGCAAGAGGGTCTTATTCACCTATTTTTACTTTCCTGTGTTATAAAAATTTACTTCAGGAGACTGGCAAACAGTTTTGTTTTTTTTGTTTTGTTTTGTTTTGTTTTGTTTTGTTTTAAGGGAAGAAATGTTATTTTGTGAAACACCTTTTCTACTGCCTGAAAAGAACAAAATTCTAACTGTAACTGTTTAATAAGATAATAATTCAGAAGCAAACTGTTAATTGCCTTGTAAACCTAAAATAGATATTTATGTCAAATGTTCCTTTGTATCATGTGAAATATATGGATAGGCATAGAATAATAGATACTTTAACTCAGAGGTGAGGGCACTCGGTTCTGAGTCACATAGGAAATGTTCAGACACGTATTGCTGTGAGTTGAATTTTGGATTGAGTTCAGACTTACTGATATAAGAACTCTGTCAGCTATGAACTGACAGACATTGTTTTGGTCCCCCTTCCTGCCCTTACCTCTAATTTATAAAGCAGAACACAAAATCTGTAACAGCAAATCCTTGTTGTAGAAACCAGATTCTAGGGAATAATAACACCATCCACCCATCACAGTACTTCAACCACAGCATGCTCAGGGTCTGGGAACAGAGTGTAAGGATGGGAATCCATTAGACATAAAGTCAAGTAGCCAGAAATGTAGGGTTAATAAGCAAATAATAACAGCAAGGGGCACAAAAATGGAAACATTAGAGAATTCAAGGATGCTTCTCTTTTCTCCACAATCAGCTCAATCAGATTCTCCTCCAAGTGGAGAGGGTGATCTGATGCCAAGGCTTCACTGACAGGAGTTTAAAATTTGCTGAGACAATTGCCATAACTTAGAGAAGGCACAGCCAACTAAGCCAGTCTGTTGTTCACAATTGTCAGGCTTCTCAATCAAATTACTAAGCACTTGGTGACAATGAGGTAAAAGCTCTTCTTCTGTATCCACCGAAGCAAATGAGTATTTACAGCTTAACCTCTTGGGGTGCCTGGGTGGCTCACGCATTCAGCTGCTGCCTTTGGCTTGTATCACGATTCCAGGGTTCTGGAATCGAGCCCTGCCTCGGGGTCCCTGCTCACAGGAAGCCTGCTTCTCCCTCTCTCACTCCCCCTGCCTGTGTTCCCTCTCTTGCTGTGTCTCTCTCTGTCAAATAAATAAATAAAATTGTAAAAGAAAATTAATAAAGCTTAAAACCTCCTGAGGACAGGGAATGATACGCACTAAAAGGAGTGGCTCCATTCTAAAATGGGGAAGAGAGGGGCGCCTGGATGGCTCTGTTGGCTGAGCAGATGACGCTTGATATCAGCTCAGGTCCCTATCTCAGGGTTGTGAGATCGAGCCCCACGCTGGGCTCTGTACTCAGTGGGGAGTCTGCTGGAGATTCTCATTCTCTACCCCTTTGGCCCTCCCTCTCGCATGCACATGCACTCTCTCTCAAATAAATAAATAAATCTTTTAAAAAGTAAAAGAAAAATAAGTAAATAAAGTAAAATGGGGAAGAGATAGGAGTCAAAAAGGCTGATGTGCCAGTGTTTATAAGGATTTTAGGAACACCTGGACCACTACTATTGAAGAAAATATGTTTATTGTTATTGGAACCCATCCATCACCTCCAGGCAGGTGAGTGTTGGCCGCAGGTCAGATGTCTGCCTCATGGCCACATGACTGATGCACACATTATAAATGTCCAAAGAATACAGTTCCCAGCAGCACTAACGACAGGCAAACAGAGAGTCCGTTGTTACTTGTTTTATTGGAAGAGCTTGCAAGGTTACTATTTTGTGGAATAAACACTTTAGGAAAAACAGCACCTTGGGAGATTTTAAATGAGTGATGGACAAAGAGAAAGTGAAGATGGGTAAAGTATGCATTGTTATTGCTATTCTCCTTTTCATTTCTTATTATCAGATAATGCTACAGAATCCATCAAAAATTCGCTAACATAACTGCAATAGCCTTCACTTCAAGCATTTTTCCAGACACTGAATGAATTTCATCATGCTATGTTTTAAAATTCAGTCTTCTGCCTGATAATTTCTTCAGGAAAAAAAGTAGGCAAAATAGCTATGATCGGTGATGCCACCACTTGGGAACTATTCGAACTTTTACCCTTCTCTTTTATAAATTTTGCATTAAAATATACACCTGTATCAATACATTTCTAAAAGCCCAGCTGTTCAAACACATTTGAAATTTAATGGAGGACTCCTCTCAGTGCATTTGTGCTGCAAGGTGAAGCTAACAACAAAGATAGCGTCCGTGTTACCAATGGAAATCTTGGCGTTTATTGGAATAGTGGTAATAATCCTGGTTCCACTTGACCTGTTTTAATATAAAACAAAAAAGAAACCACTTCAGTAATATATTTCATTTTCTCGTCCTACACCACGAAGAAAAATGTTAAAATGGTCTTGCTTTCTGCTCCCTCTCTCTCTTTCTTTTTTTCTACTCCATCTTTCCTTACCTTGAGATTTTTTCTTTAAATACATCTTCTAAAATGACTATTTTATCGTCCAAATGAAAATGCACATAGGATAAGCCTTGTAAAGGTATATTTTCTATTTGTTTCTTCTGCCTCTCTGCCTCTCTGTCTCTTGACATGTCTGTATTTCTACTATTTTTAATAGAAATTGGAGTCATTCTAGCTGTGCATAAAATCAAACTAAAAATCAATATTGAAGAATAGCAAATGCAATGTAAAGGACAAGGGGAAGAGGGAAAAAAAAAAAGGAGGGAACTCGATTCAGGAGAGTTCTAGTTGTGGGTGATGTTACCCTGAGACAGGTGGGGAAAATAAAGGTCTTTTCTCTGTATCTTTGTTGCTTCCTCCCCCCCACCCTCTTTTCCCAAGTCCCCTGAGGGCAAACGTCAGACACGCCCACTGTCATTCCTCCAGAAATTACTGTGTAGGTAGGACATCAGAGTGTCCACTGAGCCATCCAGATGCTAACTCAGGACTCAGTACTGGCTCCTGTAGCTCTCGTCCTTCTCCCACCTGTAGTGCATGACCCAAGTCAAAGTGTAAAAGACAGATTTGGTTTGATGGAGATCCACTGGTCCGGTTTGGCACTTGGTTATGTTTTTAGTGAATGTCACAAGAAATAATTGCCAAGGAGCTCCTCCCCTTATATTTTCTGCTAGGAATTTTGTAGTTTCAGTTTTTAACCGGTTTTGCAACTATGTTTATATATGGTGTAAGATAGAGATCAGATCGCTTTCTTTTGCATGTGAATATCGAGTTTTCCCAAAACCATCTGATGAAGAGACTATCTTTTCCTCATTGTGTGTCCTTGCCACCCTCATGGAAGATCAGCTCTGTGGGTATTTTCCAAGGCCCTCTATTCTGTTCCATTGGTCTATATGTAGACAAGTGGGACTATGTCAAACCAAAAGGCTTCTGTGCAGCAAAAGACACAATCAACAGAATGAAAAGGCAACCTATAGAGGTAGATAAAATATTTGCAAACCATGTGTATTAGTCAGATTCTCCAGAGAAACAGAATCAACCACACACACACACACACACACACACACACACACACACACGGGATTTATTATGAGAAATTGGTTCACAAGATGATAGATGCTGGACAGCCCTTGAGCTACTGACTGCAAGTTGGAGACCCAGGGAGTGAGAGGAAGAGGGACAGTCCTAGCCTAAAGACCTGAAAGCAAAGAAGCCAGTGTTGTAAATTCCAGTCCCAGGATGAGAGAACATCAGCATCCTAGCTCAACAGGCAGGCAGGAAACAAAGGGACAAATTCTTCTTTCCTCCCCTTTTCCATTTTATTCAGGTCCTAGATGAATTGGATGATGCTTGCCCACATTCAGAAGGGCCATCTACTCAACAAAGTCTACAGATTTAAATGCTAATCTCACCTAGAAATATCCCCAGAGGCAAATCCAGAAATAATGTTTAATCTGGGCACCCTTGACCCAGTCAATCTGAAATATAAAATACTACATATCTGATAAAGGGTTAATATCCAAAGCATAAAATAACTCCTCCAACTCAATAGCAAAAAACCTCCATAACCTGGTTTTTAAAATGGGCAAAAGACTTAAATAGACATTCTCCCAAGAAGGCATGCAAATGACTGACAGGTGCTCGACATCACTCATCATCAGGAAAATGCAAGTGAAAATCACAGTGAGAGGACATCTCACATCAGTTTGGGATGGCTCTTACCAGAAAAAAGAAAGATTTCAAGTCTTCTTCACTTCTTCTCCTCCACTGTTGGTGAGACTGAAATGGTGAAGCCGTGAAGAAAACACAATGGAGGGTCCTTAAAAATTAAAATTAAGACAACTTCTTCTTTGTATATATTCAGAAGAATTGAATTCAGGATCTCAGAGGCACACGTGTGCTCCCATGTTTATTGCATCATAACTGTCAAGTTATGGAAACAATCCAAATGTCCACTGACAGATGAATGGATAAAGAAAATGTGGAAAACACGTACAATGGAATATTATCCATCCTTTAAAAGATTATCTCATTTTTGGCAACATGGATGAACCCAGAGAACACCATTCTAAGTGAAACGAGTCAGTCACAGAAGGCAAGGACTGCATGACCCTTACACGAGGTGCCCAAAATATTCAACTCGCAGAAGAAGAGAATCAAACAGTCTGTCGGGGCCAGGGAGAGGAATGGGAGTTGTTCAGTTGGTACGAAATGTCAGTAAAGCAAGACGAATCAGCTTCAGTGACCAGCAATGCTGTGTCATGGGCTAATGTCTTGTTGAGAGGGTAGATCTCATGATAGGTGTTCTAAGCACTGAAGAAAAAAGGAATTAAAGACAGAGAGGCATGAGGAAACTCTTGGAGGTAATGAATAGATCTCTGACCTCAACTGTGGTGACGGTATCATGTCTAAGCTGATCAAACCAATTACATGTGTGCGGTTTATTGTGGATGAGCTGTATTTCAGTAAAGCTGTTTAAAATAAATCAATAAATAGGCAGGTTTGAAATCACCACATGCTCTGCCTATCACATAACATGACTTCTTCCACGGTATCTAACTTCAAATTTAAGAAAAGCGAGAAAAGCTGGAACACTGGTGAGACCCTACTTCCTCCACTTTCACTTAAAGTTGGAATAATTGCTTCCTCTTTCTGAGAGGCAATGCTATTCTGTGACTGAAATCCTTGCCTGGGGGTCAGGTGTGTGAGCCTCCAAACCAGACACCGTCTTTCACATGCAGTGCCCCAAATGGCAGTCTGCAGAAACAGCTCCATATGACATCTAACCCTTCTGGACTGTACTTAACAGAAACACAAATAAGCATGGCTTTACTGAAATGCAAGTCCATCCATGCCCCCCCCGCACCCGGCTCTCCCTCTTCCCCAGAAGTAAGGACATTAAGGAAGAGGGTCTGGGGCTCAGGTGCTTCCCTCCTGCTCCTGAGACTGGGCAGGGGCGGAGTGGGGAGGCTGTTTCTGCCTTTACTGGTCTTTGAGGCACCCTCCTTCCCCTACTTGACCTTGTGGAATTCTCTTTCACTGATATACCAACCTCCTGCATTCAATTTCCCTTGCTTTTTATACTTTGAGGGATTCAATGGTTGGACCTTGCCATCTTCCAAGGACCAAGCTTCCCTCCATTTTTTGGATCCATCATGTGCCAACTACAGCTGTGGGCAAAATGAGACCCAAAGCCTGTTTTTGTAGACAGCCTTAATATTTAAAGATTGTCTGTGGCTGCTTTTGTATAATCAGAGTTGGATAGTTTCCACCAAGACTATTGACAAAGATTTTCACCCTGACCTAATTCTGGCCAGAGTCCCTTCATCCCTCTTCTGAGTAGGTCTCAACCATGGCCTGTACAGGATTAGACAAACACTGAAGTAGTTCAAAGAGCTCAAGACCACATCTCTAGAATGACCGTGTCCCCCTTAAAGTGCCTGGCTGTGCAAACTCAAGGTCAACAGAAGCATTCACTGTTTGTCCCTCAACACCTGAAGAGGGGTCCCTGTACCCCAGACCCCTGGGAGGGTAGAAGCTTAATTTCAGTGGCACCAGTTAACAAACACATGTGGGATTTATTACATGAACCAACCTCATCTCCCTACTTTTTGTACTTTTTCCGTTCCCGGACCCTACTGAGCTGCTCACCAACCCCATTCTCTCTTTAAAATGCTCTGTCATGGGGCACCTGGATGGCTCAGTCAGTTAAGCATCAACTCTAGATCTCAGCTCAGGTCTTGATCTCAAGGTTGTGAGTTCAAGCCCCCGTTGAGCTTTATTTAAATTAAATTAAATTAGAAAAAAAAGAAAAGAAAACAAAGTGAAGCAAAATGTCCTTTGCCCAGTCATGTCTACACTCATCACAGTTGCATTTCATTCATGCTGGACACTCTTTCCTGTTGCAGTGTCATATTATTAGCTGAAATCTGTTCTCACCACATTAACTACTCAGAGTCTGACTTTATTTCTCTTTGACACTGGATAGCCTACAAAGCCTGAGGTACTGTCTGGCCCCTTACAGAAAAAGTTCACTGGTTCCTGTCCTAGAAAACGCCCTCAATCTTCGGGAATGGGATGATTCACTAGCACAGCCAAAGCAAGTCCAAGAAGGGAGGAACAAGGTCATGGCCCAGAAGCTACGCATAATTTCTTTTATCCTATCTTATAGATCTGGGAACTTAGTTACAAAGGAGACTGGGAATGTCTGCCTTTATCTGTGTAGCCATGAGCCAACATATAAATTGAAAAACCTAGCACTTTAAGAGGTGAGAATTGTAGCTCACAGAATAAGAGCTGAGGCCATCCTTATTTTCATTTGAGCTAAAAACAGCCCAAAGCAAAGACATGTAATGCCCTGAATCTTTGTGATGATAAACAAATGTTTTTACTAAAAAGTGACAGTGATCCTTTTAAAAGTCAGCACCTGACTCTGTCTTCTTGAGCCCTGACATTTTATGATTGTAACAGTGCCTACTACAAGTTGTTTACTGAATTTTGATGACTTTATGATTATGCTAGAATCATGTGGGTGGGCTTAAGCCAGTAAAATACCCACAACATTCAGAATGGGGAGGCAGGGGGGAGTGGGGGGCTCTGATAGAGATACCTGCTCAGCAGGGGGGTGGAGGGCCTGTCTCTCCCTCTGCCCCTCCTCCCAACTCAGCGCACTCTCTCTCTCTCTCTTTCAAATAAATAAATAAGATCATTAAAAAATTTTTTAAGTTTTTGAAGGATGAATGAACAGTAAAAGATCAGACCTTATTCTACTAATACAAATACCCTAAACATTTTGTATAGTTCTTTGTTTTTCTCTTCTCCTTTTATTCATAATTATATTATGACATACATAAAATGTGAGCTAAGGAAGTATTATCATGGAGAAGCATTTACAGCTCGTAGAGATGGCCTCTGAGTCATGGGATATCTGTGGTTGGTGGAACCTGGAAAGATTTTCTTTGACAATGCTGTAATCCATGGCCTGGGAATCAGGCCCAGACAGGCTGCAGAAGAGAATGGTTTTATAATAATTTCTCTTCTGTCAATGCCATCCCTACCCCAACACCACAGCCGGATTTTCCACATCCATATGAGTAAATCCCCATTATATTCATCTGATCCATCATTATAGAGAAGGCACAATACAATGACAGTCTCAGACAAAACCTGGGGTATTTTAATATTTGTGCAGAAAGAAAACCTTCCTGTACTCTCTAGGTTCTCAGTGTTTGGGGGCAAGTGATTTCAATTGAAACTGACACCATACAAGGGGGAAAAAGACCTAAAGTTTTAGTGGCACTCTAAACAGTAGAGATGGGGATATATATATACCTCACTTAATTGGGAGAAAAAAAGATATGGGAAGAGCAAACAGGTTTCTAGGGAAACAAACAGGAAATAAGAAAGTGTGTGATGATGTTTGTTTCTGCAAGTGTGTGGTCTTTGCTTTTTCTCCTCTGAGGAAGGGATTTCTGACAGCCTCACTCCCAGATGTTTCTGTTTTGGGGGAGGTCGGGGAAGCTGCTAGAAGTCTTCTTTCTTCATCTGTTGAATCTCAAATCTCATTAGTTGACAGTCATCTTTATAAGTTCCAGGGGACTGCATGGCCCCACACTACCTTGTCTGAAACTTCCCTCCAAGGTTCACAAAAACCTGGCCAGATTCTGCTGGAGAGAAGTTTCCCATTAGTTTTGAGAGAAGAGAGCTGCAAAGGGAAGCAGAACAAGGAAACGGAAGGAACCAAGGTGAATGCCGGGAACCAATGATTAGCCTGAGGTCTGGGGGGCGGCCAGAAGTCTGGATGCAGGGCTCAGACTGTGGTTAGTTGGTGGGGAGGCCGAGAGAAGAGCGTGGAAAACCTGCGTGTTCCAGCAAAGTTCCTGAGAAACCCACGCAGCTGAGGGGATAAAGCCTTTGACCTCTGTGCTGAGTCACTAGGCCCCGAGAAAAGGCCAGTCTTCATTCTTAGTGACACATAAGAAAAAGGGATCCAGTTCCCAGAGAGGTGGAAGGAGCTAAAAAGCAATTCACAGGGCTGAAAGCTGATGGCGCCCACAGTGTGCCATCACTTTCTGTTGGAACGCAAGATGGCCTGCCAGCCATCTTCAAGGTGTGACCGAAGATAATCAAAGTGAGATCAGTCCAGTGTGCAAAATCAGTCTTATCTCCTTACCTTTTGACTCATGACTTACCTCAGTGCAGCAATAATGGTAATCCATCACATAGGTCTTTCCAAGTTTGCTTGGTTGGACCTTGGGTGAGGTCTCTGAGACTGGACTTCTGAAGGCCTCTCAGGAGTGGAAAGCCAAGCCAAGACTTTGTCGTCAGATTTTACCAGAAGTACCTACAGATTTGGGTCACTTTCTCTCCAAAGTATACTAAGATTCCTGGGCCCGCTGGGAGGGGAGCTACCTTACTCACTGCTGTTGGGGAACGTTCTTCTACTTCCCGGAAGCTCTTCCAAGCTGGACTAATAATTAAATTTACATGAGATGGGTTAACAGGAGAAAGAAAAAAAAGAAAAACGCCAAGTTTTGTTTTGTTTTTTTTTTTTTAACCTGCGTGCACCCGGAGTCCTAATAAGGACATTGAGATCCAAAAAACTGACCAAGGCAGGCAGTTTTTACACATTTTAGACAAAAAAACAATAATTTGGTGAGGAATTGACACAATAAGGGAAAGAGGGGTTTAGGGGTTTTCACCAGGAGGGAATCCTGAGCGGAATTTGGGCTGATATAGTAGTAAAAAAGTAAGAGGGTTATTTTCAGAGGATTCTTAGCTTTTAAGTTTCTGTCTGTTGATAAGGTTGTCTTTTTATTTCTCAGTATAGGGAGAGTGTATTTCCCATGGGAGATGTGTTTCCTGCTTTTAGGGGGACAGAGGAGTGTCCTTCTGGCATAGGCTGTCTCTTATGTAACTTTCATTTACAATATTTTATATGACAAAGTGGCACATTTGGGGGCAGCCTGCCTTTGGCCCTTACTCCACGAGGCGTGTTTCCAAGAGGGTTTTGTGAGCACTGGCTTCACACAGTCAACCTCAGATCCTTAAAGCTGGTCACATGGGAGTCGACGGCCATCACTTTCAAATGTGGCTTTCTAGTCAAAGCCTTGGTGATATAACCGATGCTATCAATTACATCCTATCATGAGGAGGACAGAGTCTTTCTTTTTTTCCAGTTTTATTGAGGTATAATTGACGTATAACATTGTATAAATCACATTTCTTTACCGGTTCATCAGTCAATGGACAGTTAGGTTGTTTTCATATCTTGGCAGTTACGGAAAATTTGGCAATTACAGATAATTCTGCAGTGAACATGGTGGGGGTGGGGTTTGCTGACATCTGCTTGAGATAAGAATTTCATTTTCTTTAAAAAATGGGCACCTGGATGGCTTAGTCCATTAAGCATCCGACTCTTGGTTTCAGACCCAGTCATGATCTCAGGGTCATGAGGTTGAGCCCCCCACAGGGCTCTATGCTCAGTGTGGAGTCTGCAGATGATTTCTCTCTCCCTCTGCCTTTGCACGTCCCCATGCTTGCACTCTCTCTTGCTCTCAAATAAATAAATAAGCCTTTAAAAAAATTTTGGTGGGTATATCATATGGTATTCCTATTTGTAATTATTTGAGAAAAGTCCATGCTGTTTTCCACAGTGGCTGTACCAGTTTACAATCCAAAAAACAGAGCACAGGAGTTCCCTTCAGGGGAAGAGATTCTCGAGGTTATGCAAGTAACAATATTGCCAAGAACATTAAAATATTCCATAAGAATTTCTGAATTCTGGAGGGATCAAATACGGAAAACCATAAATGTTTTATTTCTATTTATAAAAGTATGTTCTACTAAATTGCTGTTAAATTTTACAACTTAAGAGAAAAGAGAAAAGGTGATCCTTAAATCCGTAAAATAAGACATGAAAAAAACAGCAAAATTCAAAGCAAAAGTCTTAAAAAGAATCATAATTATCTTATCAATCCTCTCAGTCCTATGTAGTTAATTCCAGTCCTGTTTGATCTTGGGTTAGTAATTTCTCAAACCCATCAGCTTTTAATGGGTTCTGGGAATCCTTACCCAGTCTGGTGATATGATCTCAAAGTCATTAATGCTATCCGAAGCCTGAACCTCAAAGTGACTGCCAGAGTCCTTCCCAGGAGCCTCCGGAAGGCTTCCTTTTGTTGAAAACAAGCATCTGGCCTGTAGCTAATTGTGAGAACTTTCAGAGAAGCCTCAGAATAGAACAGTAACTATCTGTGAATAGTTTTGACATGCTCTTGGTTAAAGATCTGACAAAAGAAATTTAGTTGCCTCTGTGATATACAATATTTTAAGGCAATAATTGGCCAATAACATTATATCAGGACATATCATGGACAACAAAGACATTGATAAATTTCTAGGAATTTTATATAATTTCTAAAATACTTATATTAATAACATATGTCCATGTAAATTGAACATAGGGAGTTATGTAATTTAACATATGACAATTTAATTTATCAAATAAACCCAATTAGTTTAACACTCTTTTTTTTTTCCTAAGGTGAGAGAATAAATCGAGATTTTCCAGGGACCCTCTGAAAAATCTCAAGGTCACCTCAATGTCAAGGAGATTTCATTTAGAATTTGATTTGGGAAAGTTGTCAAAAAGGTCAAGAGGTCTCCACATTTGATTAGATAAGATCACAGGCCATGGTGGAACAGCATTTAGTTACCTATTTAGCCAAAGTAAACATAAATGATTTCAAAAATAAGTACAGAAGATCACATGATAAAAAAGTGTAGTTCTTTCATTGCCTAAATCATCGAAGACGTGATAAAGTCAACATGACACGCAAGAAATGATTTTGAAAGAGAGAAAAATTATTGTTTCCTATGCAATTTACTCAAAAGCTAAAGAAAAACTTTTTACAAACTCTTAGAAGCAGACCAACATTCCAGGAAAACTTTCAAAGAAAACCAAAGTCAGCTTAAGCATTGGTGCATTCTAGATACTGAAGCTCATTTTATAGTTTATAACAAGTCCATTCAACTGGGCTAGTTTGACCATACAAGATAGGATTCTTTCTCTTTTTCTCATTTATCCATAAACCCTGTAGTTGTTGTGTTTTATTTTCTCATTCCATAACACTCTTTAACTTCTAAACAATCACCCAAGGATAAAAGTTACTTTCCTTTAATTTTCTTTTTTTTTTTTTTAAGATTTTATTTATTTACTTGACAGACAGAGATCACAAGCAAGCAGATAGAGAGGGGAAAGCAGGTTCCCCACTGAGCAGAGAGCCCAATGAGGGGCTTGATCCCAGGACCCCGAGATCATGACCTGAGCTGAAGGCAGAGGCTTAACCCACTGAGCCACCCAGGTGCCCCGTCCTTTAATTTTCTTAACAACAATGTATCCTTCGTATTGTACACCTCGTATTCTTGTCCTTATTCAAAACTCACCTTATTTTCCTGTATACTTTACATACAAAGTTATTTCCTTTCACCCTTATTATTTTAGGTGTATTTCTGACTGTGAGTCAGAGTGAGAACTTCAGATGCTTTCCTTTAAAAGAGATAGCTTTCAGGCCCTAAGAGGGCTGTGCTGGGTGGTCCATAAAGTACATCTCAAAGGAGGAAAGAAAGGTTGAGAGCTTTCCAAAATAGCTGCTCTAAGAGTCATTTTGGGGTAATATTTGCCTACAGCCTGGTTTTTGACTGGAACTAACATCAAATTCTCCAGGAAGCAGGAGACATTTTAAAACAGTGGGGGAGGGTTTACAGTGGGTGTGGATTTAATTTTTGTTCTAAATCTCATGTCTGCTCTTTAATTCTATCAAAGGAGTATTTTAAGTAAACCACGAGATTTTTTCCCCCTTCTATTAAGTTGATCCTTCTATGGGTACCCTTAGAACTTCATTTAGTGTGAGAGCTTTCTTTCAGTCTTTTTTTTCTTTAAGATTTTATTTACTTATTAGAAAGAGAGAGAGAACAAGAAGGTAGTGCTGCAGGCAGAGGGAGAGGGAGAAGCAGAATTAAGGCTGAGCAGGGAGCCCAATGTGGGGCTCTATCCCAGGACCCTGAGATCATGACCTGAGCTAAAGGCAGATGCTTAACCAAATGAGCCACCCAGGGGCCCCCTGTGTTAGAGCTTTCTCAGTACAAAAAAATCTGTCATCCAACCACTGGCAATTTAGAATACCATGAGGTACACCTGTTTCAAAATGTGACTCAAATCCACACGCAAGTAGACAAATCAAAAGTCACAGGAGAGTCACAACACCCAAGGAATTACTTCCTGTGTGTGACTTGTCCTGCTTCATGCGCCAGGGGCCAGGGGCTGATGGGAAATGCCTGTTCTTATTGAAGAATAACATGAGGTCATGAGACAAACAAGCATCAGCCTGTTACAAAATTAATATTAAATTCATATATACAAAATTTAATATAAAATTTGGTATTTTATCTCTCCATGAAGGTTTTCATTTAATTTTGATTTTTCACAATGTTGAATTAATATAATATATTATTTATCGTGATTACTGAGTTTTTCTCACCCTCTTATATTTTGTGCCAAAGATGAATGCTGTAGAGGAAGAAAAATCTGCTCTTCTACCCTTCTAGGTTCTATCACTGGTCCAAGGATTAAACTGACATATGAGAGATTAACAAGAGAAAAAAATATTTGAATTATGCATGTATGTGCAGAATTCCACAAAGATCTAGGAGACTCAGATGGCAGCTAGACCACGGAGGCTTACAGATCATTCTGAGCTAAAGAAAGGGACAGGAGTCCAGGGCTTCGAAAGGGGAAGTCAATTCACAAGACAGTGACAAGAGGAAATGTTTGGTAAACGAAGGTTGCCCTGCCTGGCCAGTAAGTCTTTCCAGTAAAAAGTGATCTCAGGGAACAGCTCTCTTACAGGTATGGCCCCCCATCTAATGTAAATTTCCTTTGGAAATGTAAATTTTGCTTACAAAAGTTACCTTCTAATCTCTTTTCAGAGCTTCTCCTATATCTACAGGTGCTCAAAAGAATCTTTTTTTTTTTTTAAGATTTTATTTATTTATTTGACAGAGAGAGAGATCTCAAGTAGGCAGAGAGGCAGGCAGAGAGAGAGAAGGAAGCAGACTCCCTGCTGAGCAGAAAGCCTAATGCGGGGCTTGATACCAGGACCCTGAGATCATGACCTGAGCTGAAGGCAGAGGCTTTAACCCACTGAGCCACCCAGGTGCCCCTCAAAATAATCCTTATGCCAAAGGGCACATTTGTGGATGACAAGTTCTTTTTTTTTATTTAAATTCAATTAATTACCATATATTGTATTATTAGTTTCAAAAGTAAAGGTCAGTGATTCATTAGTCTTATATAACACCCAGTGCTCATTACATTACACACCATCCTGAATGTCCACACATCACCAAGTTACCACATCCCCCATCCTCATCTCCCCCAGGAAGCCTGTTTTTTCCTATGATTAAGAGTCTCTTATGATTTGTCTCCCTCTGTGATTTAATCTTGTTTTGTTTTTTCCTCTCTTTCCCTAAGATCATTTGTTATGTTTCTTAAATTCCACATGTGAGTGAGATCATATGAAAATTGTCTTTCTCTGATTGACTGATTTTGCTTAGCATAATACCTTCTAGTTCCATCCACACCACTGCAAATGGTTAAGATTTCTTTCTTTTTTTTTTTTTTTTTTGATCACTAAGTATATTCCCGTGTGTGTGTGTGTGTGTGTGTGTGTGTATACATCACATCTTCTTAATCCATTCATCTGTCTATGGACATCTGGGCTCTTTCCATCGTTTGGCTATTTTGGACATTGCTGCTATAAATATTGGGGTGCAGGTGTCCCTTCCTATCACTACCTTTGTATCTTCAGTATAAATATGTAGTAGTGTAATTGCTGGGTCATTGGGTAGCTCTATTTTCAACTTTTTGAGGAACCTCCATGCTGTTTTCCAGAGTGGCTACACCAGTTTGTATTCTTAGCAACAGCATAAGAGTGTTTCCCTTTCTCCACATTCTTGCCAACATCTGTAGTTTCTTGACTTGTTAATTTTGCCCGTTCTGACTGGTGTGAGGTGGTACCTCATCGTGGTTTTGATTTGTATTTCCTTCATGCCAAGTGATGTTGACCATTTTTTCATGTTCTGTTAGTCATTTGTAGGTCTTCTTTGGAGAAATGCCTGATCATTTCCTCTGCGCATTTCTTGTTCAGATTATTTGTTCTTTGGGTGTTGAGTTTGATAAGCTCCTTATTGATATGTGGATATTAGCCCTTTATCTGATAAGACATTTGCAAATATTTTCTCCCATTCTGTCAGTTGTCTTTTGGTTTTGTCTACTGTTTCTGTTGCTGTGCAGAAGTTTATTTTACCTTGATGAAGTCCCAATAGTTCATTTTTGCCTTTGTTTCCTTTGCCTTTGGAGACTTGGCTAGTAAGAAGTTGCTGTGGCCAGGGACAGAGATGTTGCTGCCTATGTTCTCCTGTAGGATTTGATGGGTTCCTATCTCACATTTAAGTCTTTCACCCATTTTGAGTCTATTTTTGCATGTGGTGTAAAAGAATGGTCCAGTTTCAATCTTCTGCATGTGGCTGTCCGATATTCCCAACACCATTTGTTGAAGAGACTGTCTTTTTTTGACTGGATATCCTTTCCTGCTTTGTTGAAGATTAGTTGAACATAGAGTTAGGGTCCATTTCTGGATTTTTTATTCTGTTGCATTGATCTAGGTGTTTGTTTTTGTGCCAGTACCACACTATCCTGTTGACTAATGCTTTGTAATAGTGCTTGAAGTCTGGTATTGTGATGCTATTGGCTTTGGTTTTCTTGTTCAACATTTCTTTGGATTTTTGGGATCTTTTATGGTTCCATACAAACTTTAGGATTATTGGTTCCAGCTCTGTGAAAAAAGTTGATGGTATTTTGATAGGGATTGCACTGAATGTAGAGATTGCTCTAGGTAGCATAGACATTTTAACAATATTTGTTCTTCCAATCAATGAGCATGGAACATTTTTCCATTTCTTTCCAATTTCTTTTATGAGTTCTATAGTTTTCTGAGTATAGATCCTTTGTCTGCTATTTAAAAAAAAAAAAAAAAAAAGCAAGCAAGCAAGCAAGCTGGGGAGTTTGCCCCTGTGTGACTCAGGTGTCTAAGCATCAGACTCTTGACTTTAGCTCAGATCACAATCTTAGGGTAATGAGATCAAGCCCAGGTACAGGCTCCATGCTCAGTGAAAAAACTCATTGAGATTCTCTCTCTCTCTCCTTTTCCCTCTGCTTCTCCCCCTCCACAATTGCATGCCTGTACTCTCTTTCTCTAAAAAAGAAAAAAAAAATAGTCCACTATAAGAATAAAAATAAGAATCAGCAGAAGGGAAAACAAAGTGTGTATGAGTGAATAAACTGTGGATAATTTAATTAAAGATGGAGAAAAAAAGCAAAACGACACAGGAAACAGATGGGCAATAGAAAATATACAAGAATATGATAGAAATAAATCCAAGGAATATCACAACGGATCCACTTGCCTTTGCCAGGGATTCCTTCAGGGTCTATTTGTGTGCTGCTGTTGTGTAAGAAGTCATCACAAATTCAGTGGCTCAAAAAAAAAAAAAAAAAAAAAAAACCCACATCCATTATTTGTGTTCCCTGCTCAGGTTCTTACTGGACTGACAACCGAGTGTCAGCCAGAACTGGGGTCTCATCTGAGGCCCAGGTCTTCTTCCCGCTCACAGGTTGTTGGCAGAATTCATTTCTTTGTGGTCGTAGAACTGAGGCTCCCCCCATTTTTCTCTGGTTGTCCCATGCAGACTTCCCTCAGCTCCAGGGGCCTGACGCCGTGTGGCTGTTAGCCTCCTTCCAGCCCAGCAGCACACAACTCGGATGCTTCACGGTTTTTAAAAGGCTCTTCTTATTAGGTCAGGCTCACCCAGGATAATGTCCTTTTTGATTAACTTAGAGTTGACAGATTTATAGCCTCTCCGCAGGAATGACCTCACATCACAACAATAGGTTCCGTTCACACTCAAGGGCAGGGATCAAACAATCCATATACACCAGGGGTAGAATCTTAGCACCATGTTAGGATCTAACCTACCATTAGTGTGAGCATCAGACCCAAATCTAACAAAAGAAATAGAAGCAAAATCCTTGGAAGATTTCTAACATCTTTCCTCTTAATGGAAGTGAGAACCTTTTGAGGAGAAATTTTTCCTGCTTTCCTGATTTTCCACTTTGCTGTAGGGGAAAGTGATGTTTGAGATGCAGGCTACAGCCTTGGGCGGGAAACCTGGCAACCATGGCTAAGCTGTGCACAAGCCCTGGGTGAGCCCTAAACTTCTCGCTAAGTGACCCAAAGCAGTTGCTAACAGGAGAGGTCTCACGGACTCAGGTAATCTGTTTCTTCAGCAACTAATATATCAAATGACTCAGACACCTGTATGAGATTATGAAGACATACCCAGAAAAAGAACATGGGCCTCTGGCATATGGTTTCCTGCGCAGAGTGGAAAGGAGGGAGACAGGTGGGGGGTGCCTTCCCCAAATCTGATTATTTTTTACTTTTTTAAAAACTTGGCAGAGAAACTACAAAAATGTTAACATTCTGAAAATCTGAGTCATGAGTTTTAATGAGTCCATCATATTATATCTGGTGCTTTTCTGCATTTTGGAGTGTTTCTTCACTTAAAATAGGGCATAGCTGATGCAGTTGAGGTAATTCCACAGCTCTCTAGAGTGCTCACGAGATGACCTGACACCTCCTCCCTCCAGGTCTCCAACCTTCCAACCTTCCCTTTCTCCAGAAAGCACTTATTCCAGGCTACCATTTTCTGAATGGACCATGACCAGGTATCTTGGTGCCCCATGGAAAGAATCTAATTCATTTTATTTCTGACATTGACTATATCTGATGAGAAAAAGATTATTTCAACACTTTTACTAAGTGTTTTACTAAGTGCTATAGTTAGCATGTCATCAAATACTTATGTTAAGTGTGAAATTCCACGAATTTCAGTGAATTCACAGATGGGTGCAACAACCGCCATCAATATGCAGTTTTACAACACTCCTATCACTGACGAAATCCCCGCACTCATTTAGTTAATTCTCTTCCCCATGCTTGGCTTGGACAACTACTAACCTACTCTGTGTCCCTTCAGACTTGCCTTATATGGACATCTTGGATCAACCAAATCAGATAATATGGTATATTTTGCCTCTGGCTTCTTCCACTCACAGGGTTTTGAGGTCTTTCCCTGTTACAGCATGGGTCTGTTCTCTGTTCCCCTTAAGAACTGGATAGTATTCCGTTGACTAGATACACTACATAGTGATTATCCATTCATCAGTTGTTGGACATTTGGATGGGTTTTACCTTTTCGTTGTTACGAATCAAGCTCGTGAACATTCATAAGTCTTCGGATGAAATATGTTGTTGTATTTCCCCACTTTAGGAAGATACTTAAGAAACAAAATGGCTGGGTCATTTGGTAAATTAAAAACAAAAACAAAAACAAGATCTTCTCAAGCTTTCCACATCTCTCGATTATTTATAGAAGGCCACACTGGTCCAAGACTGGAGGTCTATTAACTTACCAAGTATTGTCTCTCATTCAGTTTAAAAAGGGAACAATAACCACTATGCAGTTAATGGGGCTTTCAGAGCCTCTATCTCAATGACTTTGGGGGACGTATCACATGTGGCAATTTAAACATTTTCTGGGTTAATTTATAATTCTGTTTTGCTAATACACATTTGTTTGACTAGTCTGCAGTCTATAATCTACTTGTTCGTTTAATATCACATCATACACATTTTCAGTGTTGCTGTGTATTCTTTTAAATTGCTGCTTAAAATGCCAGTGAATAGACTTGATATTTACTTAATCATTCTACTATAAATGAGTATTCAACTTATTTCCCCTTAAAAAATTCCTTACAAAAGTTTCCACTAGCATCTTTGTGCAAACAGCTTTCCCATGTTTCTGGGTAATTTCTTTAGCAAAGGAACATCCAAATGCAATTGCTGAGTTAAAATAAGTGTGTGTTGAATGGCTTCTGACCCATGCTGCCGAACTGCTTTCCAAAAAGTCTATACCAGTTTATGCCTGCCATTAGCACTGTAGAGATACAGCTTCATTACATCCTCACTAGCACTGAGCTTTACCTTTCTCCAGGAATAGCATTCTTACAGTTTTCTTTTTTTCCCAATCACAATGAATCAGCATAGAAAAAACAATCTGAGGTCTCCTGTCTTCTTTTCCTAAAATTTGTAGCAAGTCCACAACTACCTTCTGGTTCACAGCTCTCAAAAAGGGCATATGTTCTTAGAAAAGTTCACATTCTTTCTTAGGCATATGTCTTTTCCTTTGCTCTATACTTTTCCCCTCACCCCCTTCCAGCTTGCATTCTGAGTAGACCTGCATCTCTGGCTGAAATCAATAATATATCTGTCATCATATCTTCTTAACCAGAGAAATCTTCCCTAAAATCTACTCAGTAAGGAAGGGTCTACTCAGGACGAAAATTGCCAGATTGGCACTGCCCAATTTCTCTTCAGGGTGCTGAAGTGGGGCAGACAGGTTGCTTCCTAAATATGGAGTCCCATGTCCATAATGGTCATCATGGAGCCATGTGAGATGATAGGGCCCCTCACCCGCTTCTGAAGGGGCTCCTTGAGGTGGCTGGTGGTGGCCCCAGTTCCTGTGACTATCTTTAAACCTACTCAACAACTCATGGTGGTTTATCTCAGTGACTACAGACATCAGATGTGTCTGAGCTGCAGTGGCTGGACAGTTCAATGGGAAGCTCCAGCGTCATCTCTCAGTTCCCCCTAGGTAGACTCAGTCACTACAAGTTCTTGTGGAAACATCTCTCTAGAATTATCAGGAGAAAGCTGGACAGTAGCCAGTAGATTACCTTCTAGAAACTCAGAAAGTGCCACCCACACAGTTTTCCCCTCCCCACCTGGATACCACTCCCTTCTGGTAACTCCCCAGTATTAGCCAGGGCACATTTCTCACCAAAGAAGGACACTCCTAGTCAGCAGCAAAGGGCGTGCTCAGCCACTCTGACCCCCAAGGCTTCCTAAGACAAAGAGGAAACTAATTGCAACAATGATGACTACCCAATTTTCTAAGTAATTGCAAAATTCAGCACCAAGAGTAGACAGCAGTTAGTGACAGTGGGATCCTGGGATAGCTTCAAGAAGAAAAAAAAAAAAAATAGGAGGAATGCAATTAGGAAACTGATATTTTTTGAATACCGATTAAGAGATAGGTGGAGTTTTTGAAACATCTTCACAGACATTGCATCTATTTGCACACAAGGAAAGCCCACCCTTCGCCCACCCCTTCCTCTGCTCAAGCTCTGTGTCACTGCTCTACACTGGCTTGATTTAGTTCTCGTTAGGCAGTGACAAGCCTGTCCAATGAAATGAGATGGGTAAAGGGACTTGAGGTCAAGGTTGGTGAGTCTCAATTAATCAGAACCAAGACCTCAGTGTTGGAGGAAGCTGGTGTGACATTATCAAAGTCTACAGCCCTGCGGCAGACAGCCAGACATCAGTCAAATCAGAAACTTCATCCAGTGGAGCTGAAAAGGATAAAAGGTAAATGCCAACCACCCCTTTGACCCTCTCAAATATTCACCATGTTTGAGGAAAAAGAAAAAATAACAACAACAACAAACAAACATTTTGGACGTTGCAATCATTTTGTGTCCTCACAGTCAACCGGAGGGCTAACCTGAGAAAGCACACGAGCATCGTGTCTCCCAGCGCCTATACATGACGGCCCGATTAATGCCCACAAATAAACAAACAAGTAATGTAAAAACACCTGCTCCGCTGCCTCACCAAACTGGAGTTGATCTTTATTTCTCCATCTTGGAGCCTAAAAATCTACTTCTTAGCGCGTCATGTAGAGACAATCCTGGTTGTTTCAAACTCTTGTACCCATCACTTTCCATTGGTGAGGCCTTGGGAAAGTCAAGAAACCTCACTGAGCTGAGGACCCTCTGTCTATGACAGAGTGATGACTGGTGATCTCAGTTTAAGTGTACAAGAAGCTATGAGTGTAAAGAACCCAGAACACAGCAAAACTGAAAAATGTGAACTAACATTGCTGTGGCAACTGTCAGGTCATTCTCTCCATAGAGGTCCCTCATCCAGTTTCCAAAATCAGTTTATAAAGGAGGAAGCCAAGATGCAGAAAGGAAAACGCCAAGCCAGCTGGTGAGAACCAGGCCAGAGTCTGAAGCTCCCTGGGCACATTCATGAATCTTCTCAAGGCAGAGCATAAATACTGCTGGTTCCAGCCTAGCAAGTAATAGATGCTGTGATTTTTCAAAAAAAATTAGTCAAGAGCCATAAAATAAAAAGCCAAAAAATAAAGCTGTGTTGTATGTAATTTTGCAAAAATTCCTTGTACTCTGTTTTCTCATATGTAAAATTGAGATTTTTTAAAAAAGATTTTATTTATTTATTTGAAAGAGAGAGAGAGAGAGAACAAGCAGGAAGGAGGAGCAGAGGGAGAGGCAGGCTCCCTGCAGAGGAGGGACGAACCCCCCTCAATGTGGGGCTCAATCCCAGGACCCTCTGATCATGACCAGACCCAAAGGCAGCCACTTAACTGACTGAGCCACCCATGCACCCCAGGATTTTTTTTTTTTTGAGGTGATGAAAATGTTCTAAGGTTGACAATGGTGATGGTTATACCTATCTGTGGATTGTGCACAGTAGATGAATTGTATAGTATATGAATTGTATCTCTTTAAAATGGTTAAAAATAGCAAAGGGGTTTAAATAGATAAAACCAACATTCTTTCCAACCACATGAGAGAAGATAAGAAATAATCTGAGCTTGAAATTGAGAGTGCAACATCTACCTTCAGCTGGACCCCATTCTAGGTGAGTGACGTTGGACAGATGACCTGACCCGGTGGACCTCTGTGTCTGCATCAGTCACAATGGGCTAGTGTGAAGGTGCTGACTAACAAGTAGGCCTGGGAGCTCTGTGAGGATGGGTGATAATGCATGACACTCAAGAAAATATTTTTTTTTATGTCATTAAAATTTTGAACTATTAAAGAATTGGCTATGTGGTTATTTTTTTTAAAGATTTTATTTACTTATTTTAGAGAGAGAGAGAGAGAGAGCAGGAGAAGGAGCAGAGGGAGAGAAAGAGAGAATCCCAAGCAGGCTCCATAAACAGCACAGAGTCCAACTCAGGGCTCGATCTCATGACCCCAAGATCGTGACCTGAGCCAAAATCAAGAGTTGGAGACTTAACCAGCTGAGCCATCCAGGCACCCCAGCTATGGCTATTTAAAAACCAAGTGCATCTCCCAAGTACAAGTCTCTTGCTCTCTCTGGTGTACAAACCAGCCATCAGATTATCCTACACAGACATGCACTTTTCTTTTTTTGGCAAGAGTTGGGTAGGTCACTTGGCTGTGCATGTCACTTCCTTTGTTCCATTGAAATTTAGATGCAACAAATAATTACAATCATACAAAAGACCACTCCCCAGATCTTCTTACCTGTCTAAGCAGAAATGCATGTATCAGAATGCAGGGCGGACGGCATTTGCATGTTCTCCATATCTGCACGGCCCTCATGTGGCCTTAGCTGGAAGGAGAGCTCGCTCAGGGCCCAGAAGACCGCTCTGAAACCTGCCGTTGGCTTTCCACCTCTTCACTGCCAGGGAAATGGATTAACACTCCAAGATTCACATGCTTGCTTGCAAAATGCTTGCCATGATACCTATAGTACAGAATGATGATAGAAAGTAAAAGAAGTGCTGTACATTAAAGCAGCCCCGCACCAGATGATATGTCCTCCAACATTTGCTTTCTTCCGTCTCAATAAAAATGCAGAAGTTGGTTATCACGTATGGGATAGAAAACTCACCAGTCCGTGCAGCACCGTATGGACCAAATTGCCGCATGTTGAACTGATCTTACCTTTGACCCAGGTGTGTGGAGGCTGAACGGCATCATACGGATTGGGAAATGAAAATCACTGTTCTTGAGAAACCTGGTGAGACACTGAGAAGTTAGCAGAGCTGCCCATCTCCCCTACCGGGTCCTGAGTCCTGCCGAGATCCGGCTGTGTCCAGTCCGCGCCAAATTCAGGAAAGAATTTCCACCGCCATTCCAGGCATCTCTACCTCTTGGCTTTCCTTTTCTTAAATTCTCAGGGGAGAAAAACGTAAAACCTCCCCCAAACCTCAAATCTTTATATCTTTTACTGAGGTTGCTAAACTGTCCTTCTTTTTTTTTTTTTTTTTTTTTCTATGTAGGGATGAAAAAGATATGGTCTTGCCTCTGGTGATATTTGCTCTGTGGGAGAGAAGCTGAAATAACATTCAGAACGCAAATAGACTACAAATGACTCGAGCCCTTTGAAAATCACTCTTGGTTTGGATTCACTGTGGGAATGAAAGCCTGTTGGACCGACTAAAGCCAGCCCTGGGCAAACACAGACCCAGGGCTGGAGACTTCCACGGGGGAGGCCGGAGTACGGAGAAATTTTAGCTGCCAACGGCACTTAGCAACGTGCCCACCAGCAAGGCATGCTTTAACTTTGTTCCAGCCTTTAAAAGGCTCTCAATATATTCTGAACACACTCGCACCTGTTTTCAAGGGATGGGTTCGGAAAAGAAGAATGAAATCGTTATTTAATACAGTAGCTGTGATCAGCAAAGATAGAACAACACTGTGCTTTGTATTTTTTCAAAGCTCTTGACTAAACATGATTGCATTTTAATCTTCTCCCCAGCCTGTCAGTTATCTTTATTGCCCTCTCTTCACAGCGAAGGCAAGTGAGACTCGGGGACCTGTCCTGAGTTGCTGCAGGCTCATTGTTGGCCAGGGTGGAGGCAGGGTTTAAAATCCCCCCCGCCCCAGCCCCTGATACCTGCTCCAGACCATCACACCTCACCAGCAGCTTCTGAGACTTCCACCAGAGTCAGAAATGCACTCAATGACTGTTCATGAGAGTAGGGCAGTTAATAAATTATGTTAGAATTGCCTGATGGAAAATCATGTGGCCATTTGCAAGCATGAGTTAGAATCTGTCACTGACATGGAAACAAGTCTATCTGTGCTGTTTGGGGTTAAAAAAAAAAATCAAGCAGTGGTACAAGAAGGGTGGTGGTATAATTCAGTTTCAGTTTGGAAAAATATTTCCATGTTTTACCAGTTTTTGCAAGGAGGATGCTAACAAGACAACTAATATATGATCCCCTCTGGAGCATGAAAGGCATGACTGGTTTAACTGTTTAAAATTAACTTTATAATTATATAATTATAATTAACTTTAAAATTAACTGTTTATAATTAACTGGTTTAACTGTTTAAAATTAACTGTTTAAAATTAACATATTTCACTCTCTTCAAGTAACACCAATGGTACCAAGTCCTTCCTGGACCCACACACTAACTAACCAGCCAACAAGGTCAGAGTTCGGATGTCTCTGTTTCTCCCAGTGTGTTTGCTGCGTAATGATACTAAGTTTAAATAAATGTAACAACTTTTGTTGAGCTGACGGAGTGCTGAGAGCCCTAGTGCAATCCTCTGGTATTTCTCCCCGCTGCCCTGCAGGGAGGTGCCGCCTGAGGCTGGCATTATCATGAAAACAAATAGCAATTCTGTGCAAATGTGGGGGCGGGGGGAGGGTTGCAGGGCACCAGGGGAGCTGCATACTTACAGGGTCTCCTCATGCAATGTTGGTGCTGAGTGTGTGCAGCTGAACAGGCCCTTATGCTGCTCTGGAGGGACCTTCATCTTTCATTATGTCAAGGAAACTGGAGCTCTCCCAAATAGCAACCCAAGTCATCCACCACTCATGGCAGAACCTAAACCCAGATCCAGTGCTGTGGTCCACACTCGGGTTCAACCATGGAGATGTGCACACACCTGATGGGAAAGACTAGTAATGGTTTCCCGTCTGAGAGCAGAGAACATAAAGGACCTGACATGATGGATTGTCCCAGAGCCAGGAGGAAACCCTGCTCTAGCTCCCCGATCTTGACCTCATGGCACCAGGGTGCAGCTAAGTATCTACTCATCTATCTGCCTGTCGCCAGATGGGCTGGTGGACAGGTACCTTTAATTTGGCCACTCTCTGGGATCACTTTTTTTTTTTTTAAGATTTTATTTATTTATTTGACAGACAGAGATCACAAGTAGGCAGAGAGAGAGGAGGAAGCAGGCCCCCTGCTGAGCAGAGAGCCAGATGCGGGGCTCTATCCCAGGACCCTGAGATCATGACCTGAGCCAAAGGCAGAGGCTT
Organism: Lontra canadensis; assembly: GCF_010015895.1. Classification (NCBI taxonomy): domain Eukaryota; kingdom Metazoa; phylum Chordata; class Mammalia; order Carnivora; family Mustelidae; genus Lontra; species Lontra canadensis. Next base: position 8,795,235 of record NW_022631048.1, read on the forward strand.
TAACCCACTGAGCCACGCAGGCGCCCCTCTGTGATCACTTTTATGGGTGAACTTCTTGCCTTAGGAATCTTTTTTTTTTTTTAAAGATTTTATTTATTTATTTGACAGAGAGATCACAAGTAGATGGAGAGGCCGGCAGAGAGAGAGAGAGAGAGAGAGAGAAGCAGGCTCCTTGCTGAGCAGAGAGCCCGATGCGGGACTCGATCCCAGGACCCTGAGATCATGACCTGAGCCGAAGGCAGCAGCTTAATCCTTAGGAATCTTAAACGGAGGCAGAGACCCCCTCCCATTTTGGACATTAACAGTGCCAGAAAATTCCATCCCCAAGGCAAAGACATGTGGCCTGGGTTCATTACTCCTGTTCCCACCCTGGCTGAGACTAGAGAGCCAGTCATCCAGAAGCATGGACATCACCCAGAACACCTTGGACATGAGGGGTCACAGGAAGGAATAACCTCTCTTTTCCAGGGGTTACAGTGGAAGTCTCTGTAAGCAACATCTCTTGTCCCCAGTACTTGGTGTGTCAGCTGTCACAGAGCAGCAAGTGAAATAGTCATGAAACTTGACTTGTGTTATTTTTTTCCTCCTTAAAGATTTTATTTCTTTATTTGAGAGAGAAGGAGAGCATGAGCAGGGGTAGGGGCAGAGGGAGAGGGAGAAGCAGATTTCTGAGTCGAGAACCAGACATGGGGCTGGATCCCAGGCCCTGAAATCACAACCTAAGCTGAAAGCAGATACTTAACTGACTGAGCCACACAGATGGCTCTCACAAGACTTGACTTATAATGTGATTTTATTTTATTTTTATTTTTTTCAAGTTTTTATTTAACATACATGGTAAAATTGGTTTTAGGTGTAGAATTTAGTAATTCACCGCTTACATGTAACACCAAGTGCTCTTCTCTAGTGCCCTCCTTAACGCCCATCACCCATTTGCCCATCCCCCACCTACCTTCCTCCATCACCTGTCAGCTTTTTCTCTGTGGTTAAGATTCTCTTGTAGTTTGCTTCCCTCTCTCTTTTTTAATGTGATTTTAGACTTTGAATTCTGTTGTGGTCTTCAAACATAGACCTGAGCTTTCCTGGAAACTGTCTAAGCTGCTCAATATCTTAAAATATATTACCATTCTACTGAGATTAGGCAAAGCCCATTGCTGTGGCTCACTACCCAGATTGGCTTCAAACTGTGGATTTATTGAGTGAATGATAAATATGAATCAGTGGTCAATTGTCAAGTTCTTCTTAGTTTCTCTTCCCCTTGACGATGTCAAATCAATGGCAGGTGAACATAGAACTATATTTATTTCCTTTATGTGTTCCTATTCCCCAATCAGCAGCAGAAAATAATTTTGAAGCTCTTGGTAATGCTAGTCACTGGTTTGAAATTCCATCTCTTTCTGAGAAAAAAAAAATAATACAAATCATGTATCACTATGACAAGCACTTTTCTTCCCCTTCCATTCTTCTTATTGTGGTTCTTAAACCAAAGGGTTTTCACCCCTTTCTCACAAAGCAGGAACAGGGAGGGAGAGAGGGTCTTCTCAGTTGAATGGGACAGGAGACCTTCTCCATCTTATCTCCATCTTAGCCAGACGGATGGGGGGAGATGCTGAGGTAGGCCACTGGTCCCTCATTTCCAATGCTGGCTCTATCATGTGGCACGCTGGGTGGTGTCAGGCACTGAGCTGGACGGAGCTCAGTCCCAGGTAGATACCATCCTAAAATCATTTGACCAAATGGTCTGCAGCCTGTGCCAGGGACAGTCCTCTTCCTGCCCATCACATTTGCTGCAAAGCCCCTGAGAGGCTGGCACTAATGAGAAGAGCCCACCTTCTTACGAAACCCCCAGACCCCTTCCCTCCAAAGTAACTGCACCTGTGTCTTCAGGACACAGGTTTTGGTTGGGGTCCCTCTCTTGGTGGTAGAGGTGTACTAACTATCTACGATTCCATCCTCATGCCAGGAACCCCTAGGGCCTCTCAAACGCCACAGGAAACCTGGCTACCAGAATTTTGTTCAGAATCATGGCCAAACTCTGAGGAGATTCCCTGGGTCCTTCTTGTCTCCAGATCTGGGTCTAAAATCACCTAAGAAGTGCTAATGGACAGCAGAAACCAGTGGTCTTCAAAGTGAGCTCAGAGGGCCAGCAGCATCTGCTTCATCTAGATACTGGTTAGAAATGCAATTCCTGCACCCCACCCAGACCTCCAAATCAGAAACTCTGGGGGTGAACCCAACAGCCTCCACTATCATAAGCCCTATAGGGGCTGCTGCTGCTGATGCCTAGAGCTTGAGAACCACAAACTTAAATCACCATTAACCGGCTTCCCTAATGCCTGGACCCCAACACAGACATGATTCTTTTTCAATGTCCACTTTGCCTAGCAGCAAAATGATTTCTGCACCTCACATCCTGGTGATAACCAGAAGAGAATGACTCCTTGGGTTTGGTTCCATTTGAATTTGGCTATGTGGAATATTCCCCACCGTGTGCATGCATATGTCATGCATGTGCCTGTGTGACTGTGCATGCACATATGTGAGTGTGTGTGTGTGTGTGCTCACCCACGTGTATGCTATATCATGCCAGAAAAGATAGGGAAGCACTATCTTACACTCTCATTTTATACTCTTGTCTTACAATCTTGCCACGAGTTTTACTGTCTTGACCTCACCCAATGATGTCTTGATTATCACACCTAAGAATTCCCCCTCCCCTTCCTCCAATGGCTGAGCTAACACAAGTCATACAACAGGGCTTCCATGACGGTACCAGGATACTCAGGAAGCTGTCCAAGTGCCAAGGGAACTCTCAAGGAGAGTTTCTGAACCTGACCACAACTCCCTTTCTACTTTTCTTCCGAGGCTCTTGTGGGTTCTGTCCTCTCCTTCCTTCTGTAGGATTAAGAATGTGAGTAGACATGGAGGTAAGAGAGGGGGTGGGGGTGACTTGGACAAAGACTCCTCCACATGCATTCTCAGGCACTTTTTTTGGAGCAGAGGGCTTCCCTGCACGTTGAGCTCCTTGCCCCGCCTACAGGGACATCCCCATTCTGAAGGGCAGGTCACGGGACAGAATGCAAGGGTGGCCTGGATATGCCTCAAGATGAGGTACTTAAACACAGTGGAAAGTGAGCAGGACAGAAGCTAAATCCATTTATAAAGGAAAATGGAATTCAGATGTTTGTAGGTGGGTGTTGGGGGTGGCCGAGGCAAGTCTCCGGAATCCTTGAGGTTGACGTGTCTTCTGAGGAACGCCCTTGGTGCTGCCCTCATGGTACCGTGTGCGCCCCAGACAGCTTTCAACTGCAACATGAGACACTATGTGGGAGCAGAGAAAGTTGAAACAAGCCTTTCGGAACTTGTAGGTGCACGTGGAAAGTACAGGGAAAAACAATTGGAATCATTTCAGGCTTTGAAAACTTATAATTACAGGTGAGTAGGTATTATGTTATTGGAACAGCCATTATAACTGAAAGGTACAATTTGAGATAATATATGTGGGGACATTAATACACCATCAGATTTTTACAGCACAAGCATCACAATGCATCCAATTTCAAATTGGTTACCAAAAGGTTACCTTCCTGGGTTTTTTCCCTTCATTCTCTGCCTCTATTTTTAAATAGAGCATTCATGTGAACTAATGGTATCATTTCTCAAAAAAAAAAAAAAAAACAAAAAAAAACCCACAATAATTTTTGGTTGTGCATCTTTCACTACCATTTAAAAGTCTGCAGGTCTTTAGCATTTTAAAGAAATAACTAATCAAAATTACCCATCAGTACATTCTCCCCATGACGGTCACCTCTAAGTTACTTTTGCTAATTAAATAGAAGTATGGCATGGATAATCCAGATGGAGGTCAATATAGAAATCATCTTTATTTAATGTAGAATTTACATGTAAATGGAAATGGGTCTGATGCATCCGAAGGCCATGACCACTGGGTGCAGAGGCTCAGGGCGCAGCACAATAAACATGAAAATCTGAGGGACCAATGGAATTTGGTCCTTGACTCCATCACTTTGTCATTGGGCCACGACATTAATATCCCTGGGCCTCGGTGCCCCACCATGTGACCGTCCTGAGGATGACAATGATGGACAAAGGAAGCCTTCAGACAAAGGTAAAGAGCCAGGAGGAGTACAAGGACATCCTCACGCAACCCTGGGCGCTGAAGCATCTTCCATGGGAGGGCTAGCTTCCTTGGCCACGTTGCTCCTAGCAAGGCCACACTGTGTCTGTCTGAACGGTAACTAGGGAAATCCCAGTGTAATACCAGATAGGCACATGCTCTTTGTCATTCCCATAGGATTTTTGTGCCATTCTGGCCTTCCCAAATACCCAAGACAGTCTCTTGCTAAGTGGTCACATGTTCACTTGTGGAAACAGCTGAAAAATGAATCCTGACAACCCAACACTTGGCCTGAGTACTTACTTGGACACTGGGTGAATTATAGGTCAATATCCCAGGTGTCCATCCCCTTGACAGGCTTGGGTCTCAGGTCATTGGAAAGACAACTAGCTCAGCTCAGTGTCTGGTCTGTTATAAATTACTTTCTTTAATTTTTAAACATTTTTTAAGAGTTTTTATTCTTGTAAGATTTCATTTTAATTCCAGTTAATGGACATACAGTGTTCTGTCAACTTCAGGTATACAATATAGCGATCAGGACTAACATACATCCACCCTGTGCCCGTTCCAAGTGCCCTCCTGAACCCCCACCACCTATTTCCCCCCCCCCCCCCCCATCTTCCCTCTGATAACCACCAGTTTGTTTTCTGTAGTTGAGAGTCTGTTTCTTGGCTTTTCCCTCTCTTCTCTCCCTTTGCTCATTTCTTTTATTTCTTAAATTCTTGACATGTCAGCTTTTTTTTTTTTTCATTTCAGAAGAATTGCCAATGTTCTCACTCTCCAAAGTCCCCTGTCAAAATTCCATGCAGAACAATATATGTACTTCCACGATAATTATGCAAACATGGGTGTAAATAAATCTGCCTTTTATTTTTGCGTTTCTTTCTTTTTTTTTCTTTTCAGTGTAATAGTACTCATTGTTTTTGCACCACACCCAGTGCTCCATGCAATCCGTGCCCTCTCTAGTACCCACCACCCGGTTCCCCCAACCTCCCATGTGTTCTGGGGTTACTCCAAGTACCTAGTTGGCTTTAGGCTTAGCTCAAAGACTAAAACACAGAAACTAGTTGGATTCCTTTTGTGGCTTTCTCAGAGAGACTAGTGGTTTATAGGTTGTTGGAACAAGTGAAAGAGAATTGTGGCAATGACGGATTTTATTATAGAAGCCACAACGACAGGAAACTGATCTAAATAAATGCAGAGCAGGGCTTGAGAATAATACAGATTATAAATGATTAAGAATAAACTGGCTTTGTTAAGATGCAAGTTTATTCCATACATTGTTTTCTGTATAAAAATCAAATATAAAAAGCCCAAATTGATTTATAATCCAAGTTTTCTTATGTAAAAAGTCATCTCACACCCAGATATATGACATAATTCTGAAAATAATATGAAAATTACATTGTGCATGATTTTCTTGAGCTGTGTCAAGTCGTGAGCATTTTCCCATTGGGAAAGAACAGCTTATACATATCAATTTATGAAGATCAAAGTCAGAGACAAAGTCGGCCTAAAGAAATGTGATGTGGAATGCCTCTATCAGACTGTTGTAGACACTGGCTTCAAGAACAAGAGACGAGTTAGGGACACACATCAGTAGGCACATTTGTTATGTGATGGGAGGATGTATTTTGTGTATTGCTATTATATGAAAATAATTATATATCACATAGAAAGCATAGGTTTCCAAGCAAATTATTATGACTCCCTACATTCTGACACATCCGCTCATTTTCAGTAAGAAGGCACAAAAAGGAAGGGAAACGAGCTCTGAACAAATATGTTCTGTGTGAGCAGCGAGTGACACACTTCCTGAGAAATAGGTTCCTTGCTTGTGCCAATTGTATGGATTCCACTAGCAGGACAATGGACCCCAGTTGCTCATCCATGGGTCTCAGGCACCTTCTCCACAGTATCAGGCACTGTGCAATACAGACTGTGAGGGTCCGTGTTAACTGTTGGATTTACTGTGTCAGTTTGATTGGCCATGGAATCCCCAGATTCAACATTATTCCTGGATGTGTCCCTGAAGACACTTCTTGATGAGATTAGCATTTGACTCAGTGGACTCCGTAATCACCTTGCTCAATGCTGTGGGCACCATCCAATCAGTTCCTGCCCCACTGCGTGCGCTGGGACATCTCTCATTAAGACTTAAACCACTGAGTCTTCTGGTTCTCGGACCTCTAAGCTGGGAACAAATGGTACCTCTGCCTTTCCTGGGTCTCCAGCTTGCACAAAGCAGATTAGAGAACATCTCAACCTCCATCAGTGTATAAGCCAGTTCTTCCCAATTTAAAAATAAATAAATAAGTAAATAAATAAACTACATTGTTGGGGGCACCTGAGTGGCTCAGTTGGTAAAACGTCTGCCTTTGGCTTAGGTCATGATCTCAGAGTCCTGGGATGGAGTCCAACACTGGGATTCTGCTTCTCCCTCTCCCTCTGCCATTCCCCTTGCTTTTGCTCTTTGGCTCCATCTTTCTGTCAAATAAATAAGTCTATTAAACAAACAAACAAATAAATAAATAAATAAAATTATTGTTTCTGTTTCTCTAGAAAACTATGCGTCAATCAAGACATAGAAACCAATAAGCAGAACCCCTGTCCCCAGGAATAGGACTATTAATTTCTCTCCTTTCTCTACCACCTCCTTCTTTCACTTACTAGCACTTGCTCACTCCTGGATGACAGAATTCCACAAGTAGTGTAAATGATTAAATTAGGTCTATTCAACCAATCAAAACAAATTAAAACATGATTTGACAGATAATAAATGTATAAACAAAAAAAATCTATTTTTCTCTACAACCAAGAAATTTATTCTTTTCCAAACAAACATAATAAAGATGAGACTTTTTTGTTCCCAAAAAACCTTCAAATATGGGAGAGTCTTTCCTAACCACATTCATATAAAAATAGTCTATAGAAGTGACAAAGTTGTTCACAAGGTCACTGAGCTGCAATTCACATACTCTTTAAATGTGGACTTATATTCACACGTGGCATTCCATTTTCAGAAGGCATTTCATAAGCAATATGGCAAAGTTACAGAAATACTTTCAAAGCATATGCATTCATAATGTGCAAATAACTGTGGTGCAAATTAGTTGAATTATTCATTGAGGTGCAGTGCCAAACAACATTATCTGGACTTGAATTCCTTGCAGGTTTGGTTCATTTTTCAAAAACCAGAATTGACAGTTCCTTATGATGCCTGAGTGCACACCGAATCCATGTCTATATAATGCTAAAGCATTAGTGGAGAAAAGAAAATATTCAGACAGTCATCCCCCATGATTCTCTGTACAAAGCCTAACACATCTATCTGGATGAAGAATTTGGATGAAAACACCCGGTTGATTGATTACAATGTTAAGGTTAATTCCAGGAAACAGGATCCATTTTTGACATTTTAATAGAACGTAAGTCAAACTCCACCATTCTATGTGAGTAAAGAGGCGAAGATTTACCCTGACTACATCTTTGATGGCTAGGAAAGCCAGGAGGCGAGCTGTAAAGTCAGTGCATTGTCGACTTGCATAGACTTCCCCTCTATTTGCTTGAGGTCTTTGTAAAAGAAAAAACAGTGATTTGGGATAGGAAATTCCTTCAAAGTGAAACTAAGTCTTTTCCTGAAGATTATCACAGAAAACTATTTGTGACGAGTGTTTCATGTTTCAAGAGAAGCATCCAGCTGAAGACACATTTCATGGGGGGGATACCACTATGTTGTGGGGTCTAATTCCCATCTTGATTTCTTTATGTGTGAGATTTAGTAGTGCCTTAATTCACACTCAGCCCGATACCCTCCCTCCCAGCCTTCACCCTGGGATTAGAGGTCTACAGGACGCAATAAAGGTGTTCTGGAGGAGTCTCTGGAATTAACTGTGTTGTGGTAGGTTACCTTTAAAGATGGCCTCCAACAACTGCTCACTGGCCCCTCTTGGCATGCTGATGTCTCTTCCCTCAAATCAGGGTGGGCTTCCTATTTGACACTTTGCCAGTTTTAGGTTTAACAAGCCTGGCACCTTTCACTCTAGTCTCTCAGGCTCTGGTCTTCACACTCCCAGGAAGCAAGCTGAGACCGCTGCAGGAAGAGAGATGCCTGAGGCAACACCACTGTTCCGGATCAACCACAGTCAACACCACAGGGAACAGAAAGACTGCTCAGCGGGGCTCAGATAACTCACAGAATTATGAGGTGTAATAAATGGCTGGTGTTTTGATCTACTCATTTTGACACTGTTATGCAACGATAAGTAACTGAATCAAAAAGCATCCAGGTGTCAGAAAACAACACATGTGGGGCATTTTTGGTAATTTTTACTTTGGAACTTCCCTTGCAGAATTGCCATACACATGAAAGCCTTGACCCAGAGGTTCCCCCAGCTATGTTGCAAACATTCTGAGACAGGGCAGGGAAGGGCTGACTTCTGGATACTAAAATGTCCTTCCATGTAGAGAAGATAGAGGACGGACCCATTAGGAGGGAAATGCAGAGAAAGAAATAGGAAAGCCTAGTGAAAACATGCTGGATTCTAGCCTCATGACACTACAAATAATCCAACCAGTGAAACCATCCAGCCAGTTCCCAGTTTCTCACCATCCCAAACTGGGAAGTTACTAGAGCAGGTGCCAGAATTCATCATGTACACCTTTTGGATTTTGATCCCCAAGGAGTGTCAGAAAATTGATAGTGCATGCATCACCATTAACTATAAAAAAATGCAGTTCTGGACCTTCCTTTTTCCTTAAATAGTCCTAATGGACAGGGCTGGAGAGGGTGCTGGGTTTGTCATACCACACAATCAAGTGAGATTGTCATGCACGCTTATGTGCTTTCTTATGTCCAGTGCCATTTGTACCCAACATATAATATATGTCATGGCTCCAATGATGTTTCCTCCTCGATGGTGTCCTTTTGCAGCTCACTGATTATATAGCAGGCCAAATTTTACAATGGCTACTTATGCAAGTTTGAGAGAGCCAGAGATGATATTGAAATGTGATCTATATCAAGCTTAATGTTCCATTTCATAGCAATTTTAAATGGGAAAACCGATATGCCCGTAGTCCCAATAATCTTGAACACTCAGCTATCCTATAATGTGACAATCTTTTCTAATCAGTGAGCAATGAGCAGATGAACTCATCAAATGAGAACCCCAGAGACTGTGAAAGCTAAACCTGCCCCCTTCAACATAGTGACCAAGGGAAACACCACTGGTCCTTTTTCCAGGGATAAAAACAAAACACCAGAAGACATGTGCAGTGCCAAAGAAGGTTGTTTTTTTTTTTTTCTTTTTAAAGATGTAAATGAAATAAAGATTTATTTATTTATTTATTTATTTGGAGAGAGAGTGAGAGAGAGAGAGCAAGCATGAGCAGGAGGAGCAGAGGGAGAGGGAGAGAGAATCTCAAGAAGACTCTAAGCATGGAGCCCAATTTGGAGCATGGAACCTATCACAGGACTCAACATCAGGACCCTGAGCAGTTACACTCAGAGACAGAAAGCAGCATGGTGGTTGCCAGGGGTTGGGGGAGGGGGAGTTCCTATTTAACGGGGACAGAGTTTCAGCTTTGGAACATAAAAGAGCTCTGGAGATGGATGGTTGTGATGGTCACACAATATGAATGTACTTAATACTACTCAACTGAGCACTTAAAAATGGTTAAGAGGATAAAATCTATGGCATGTAAATTTTACCACACTATAAAATAATGTGTTATTATGGGGAGGAAGCAATGAGGGAGAAATGGAGAGAGGAGAGGGCACGTACTCAGAAGACTCTCATGCAATGTAATTGGCAAGCGTTGGTGATCTACCACAATGAGGGACAGGGAGAGGTAGATGGAAAGTTCTCAGGATCCTTCTCCAAGGTGGAGGAGACAAGGATCTGGTGGACAAGGTAAGTTCAGGGTATTCCTTGAGCTTGAAAGAGATATAATTCAAATGAACTTCTCCAGGAGGACCTTGGGTGTGGGTATGTCCATCTCATGCTCAGGAATACCTTGCTTGGGATAAACATGTGAAGATCAGGGGCATATAGATAGTAAAGTTCAGAATGTGTGAGAAATAACCCCCGGAAGGCTTGATAACTGAAGCTAAAGGGAGTCTACCATCTCCCCAGAATACAAATCCCTCACTAAAGCTTTTCTGACATATTCCCTTGGATTAAATATTTGATTTGATGTGAAATAATGACCCAATGCTTTTCTCGAAATTGTTCTTTTTAGTACTACAAATCTGTAAGCCACAGTAGTTTGGGATAAGAAAACAAATCTTCCGAGGGGTAGGAGTTATAACCTTAATTTTAAAAAGAAAATATCCTATTAGTCTCTGTGGATATTGCATGTTTGGGAGTAGTACAAAAAGGTTATGGCAAACACCTTTAGGAAACACAGACCTGCATAATTTTCCTAGCTGTGTCCAGAATTTAAGAGCTGTAACATTTACTTATTGGGAACATCTAATTCTATTAAAAAAGTGGGAACTGGCAGAATCTCTGCTGTATCTATGATGAGTTTAGGCTGCCTGGAGGCAGAGTTAGGGTGGGATATATTTCCCAACACAGCCTCTGAGTCCTGAATTTCAGAGCAAGCTTCCTTGTGTTCTCTTAGTGGAAACTCTCACAAAGTAAGCAGTCAGGAATGTTCATGGAGGATGCTAATCCTGGGAAATACTTATTGTTGAACATATTAGCAAGGTGGTGGTTTTCTTGTGGGCAGAGGAGTGAGCTGAGTTGCTAATAAACATTCTCAGAGTCAAACCTATTGAGAGGAAGCAAGCAAGTATGATGTACTCATCATGCCATGGTCCATTTAGGTTTCCATGGATACGAGAAAATTATGCCGGTGGGGGGAGGGAATCTTCTAGGAGTGACATTGGCTGGTCTTGTTGTCAGATACTGCAGGGTGCACTTACTTCCCACAGGTAATCCGGTTTTCCTCCAGGAATAGAGAGTACATCGAGGATGTCCGGCACAGCTTCCCAGAAAGGAGACCAGTGTGCTGGGGTGTTTAGAGGAAGGACCATTACCAGGAAAGCCTAATGTGGAATGGAATGGCTTCAGAGTCTTTACCTATTTAAAGAACCGTCATGTGATAGTAGAGAAGGGGGTATTTTCACCCACCCTAAGGCAGAGCTTGAATGCCAAATTAAGTCCTGTGGGTGAAGCCATGCCTTCCATCAGGCCCATTCAGACCATCAGCTAGTGGGAAGACAAAGATCACACTCAAAGTTTTACATGACTTCCCTAAGAGAGAGCTTAGCCCTTTATTGCACGGACATCATGGTGAGAAAATTATATGAGCAAAATAATGTATCCTTTGCTGGGGCTTTTTAAAAGGGCTTTTTAGACCTACAGTTTGCTTTTTAAAAAATCAACCTTGATGGTGGACAACTTAGTGTTAGCAACCCACAAATATGAACAGTCAAGAGTTCTAAGTATTTTTCCTAATCTCAAATTTCCTATTTTCCTTGGGGGTATGATTATACAATGGTATTTTATGAGCACTATCATACTTGGAAACATAGACCTCATTTTATTACAGTTCTGTTTCTTACCTTCTGTGTGACCCGAGGTGTTGGTCTCTTAACCTTCCTTATGATTTGCAGATAATTATTTCTGACTAAGAAATGCTACTTTAAGGCGTGGAATGAAGTATACAATAAGCTACTCTTTCCCCTTCTCTATGCATGGCATTGAAAAATTGTATTTCAAGAACTTGCACAAAAACACACACTTTAACTGAACATACATTTTGCTGCCTATAGAGATTTTTATTACTGCAGAATTCAGAGTCCAAAAAGGCCAAGAAAGTGGTTTCTTTCTGAAACGTGCACTAATTAAAATCCCCCTGGGAAAATCTGGATCCATTTTCAATTTTCTTTTTCAAAGAATGACAAAAATGGTAAGCAAAATTTTGGTGGGAGGGAGGACAGAATCTGTGATCTTTTTAAGAAGAACGGGACTTTTTTTTAAAGATTTTATTTATTTGACTGAAAGCACAAGAGGGCGAGTGAGAAAGGGAAAAGTAGACTCCCTACAGAGCAGTGAGTCCCATGCTTGACTGGATCCCAGGACCCTGGGATCACAACCGGACCTGAAGGCAGAACTTAATTGACTGAGCCACCCAAGCACTCCAAAAGAATGGGACTTCTGAATAAATGGAACCCAGCCTGGAAATGTATAGGGATTTCTAGCAGAATCTGGGGCTGATTATTCAGTGGTTGTCTGGGATTTACAAAGAAGATTAAATGTGGCAGCAAAGGTAGGTGACACGTTTATCTTGACTAGAATTTAGATCATAGGCAAAGACAAATCCCTAGAGGCTCCTTGTGGAAAATAAAGCCACAAGGGGAGTTACACAGGAGAATTCATCCTCAGATTCTGAGAAAAAAACTAAGGATCTGTTATTAAAAGCAGCCCAAACAGAGGCGGAGATAAGTACTGGCTGGAAGCAGTGAGTGTATGCAAAATATTTCAAGACAGTCGAGACACAGCCAGGTCAAAACACCATGACAGGATTGAAGAGGTGGTTAAAAAAAAAAAAAATCCATTTTCTGTCATAAAAAGTCCAGTGTTTACATGAATAGGGCTCCAGAAATTTCAATTTTGGGAACAAAGTACAGTAAATGTGAAATTAAGAAATGAGAATCCCATGCCAACCGGCTCAAAGTTTCCAGTTTCCAATTCTTTTAACTATTGCTTTTTTTATCTTTCAATTTGAACAGAAATTTGGGTTTATATATATTTATTGCATACAAAACAAATTACGTGGATCTTGTATGTCTCCTTTAACACTGTATGACATGCTCAGCTATACAACCTCAAATAGAAAAGAGAGAGCACGGCCATGTAGCACCTGAGATGCCAAATACCAGGCACCATACTCCCAGAGAATTTCTCATTCCTAAGGGATTTTCCCTGCCATTCAACTTACCTCTCGTATAATCATAAAGTCCTATAACTATACCTCTTCCATGAAACGTATAACTTTCTCCAGTCTCCCCAAGATTGGGCACTGAGATAGGTATAAATGTCTCATAATACAGGAAAGGCACTCTTTCCTGTCCCAGCAGTTCAGTGGAGGGAGGTAAATTTCTAAGCATATAGTTAAGATGGCATGGTGAGAAGTACTATCACTTTCAAGATAATAATAAGAACCATGGGAGTTGGGGCACCTGGGTGGCTCAGTGGGTTAAAGCCTCTGCCTTCAGCTCAGGTCATGATCTCAGGGTCCCGGGATCAAGCCCCACATCGGGCTCTCTGCTCAGCAGGAGCCTGCTTCCCTTTCTCTGCCTGCCTCTCTGCCTGCTTGTGATCTCTCTCTCTGTCAAATAAATAAATAAAATCATAACAAAAAAAGAATCATGGGAGCACAGGGAGGAAAACTCAAGCTTTCTAAAGGAGAGGGAGTAAAAATAAAATATGAGTTGATAAAATTAGGCTGGATGGTGAAAATAAGTGGGGTGTATCAGACTCCCAGTAGGAGAACATGCATATGTAAAGAGCTGATACAGTTAAAGAACATTGCCTATTTGGTCTTGGCAAGTGCTTTCATATGCCTTAAGCTCACTGGGTATTATCAAGGGTGAAAGACATAAAACAAAGTCAGATACATAATTTCTGTACAATCCTAAGAATATTAGAAATGGGGAGTAAAGGAAGATTTTTTTTTGGCAGAATATTGATGCAATTAGAATGCTTTTTTACAAAAATGGATCAAAGGAAAAAAAGAAAAACAAAACAAAACAAACAACAACAAAAATGGGTTGAAGAATAATGTGCTCTGGAGGAAAATAAACCAAATAGGATACTATCACAAGGTTTGGGTGAGGTTTAGAAACACAGGCAATGGGGAAGGAGAGAAAGAATGGATTCTACAAATTGATGTGAAGAACATGTATTCAAGAAGAAGGTAAAGAGAACTTCTGAGTTTCTAAAGACAAATTGATGGGGCATATACTTAAATATGTCCTATGCAGGGCCAGGACTAGTGGCGTGAGTGAGAAACTCACCTTGGATGCAAAACGTAAGAGGATGCTAAAACACTCAGTGATCAAGATATGTAATATTTAATGTAATGTTTTTAAAAAATAAATACAAACTGATTCAAAAACCATCTCTATCTATCTATCTATCTATGGGAGAGAGGGGAGATTTATTATAAAGAATTATTGGGGCACGTGGGTGGTAAGTTGAGCATCTGACTCTTGATCTGGCTCAGGTCCTGATCTTAGGGTCCTGGGATTGAGCCCTGCATCCAGCTCCACACTCAGTGGGGAGTCACTGGAGATTCTCTCTCTCTCTCTCTCTCTCTCTCTGCCCCTCCACTGTAGCACATGTATTCTCTCTCTCTTTCTCTTTCTCTCTCTCTAAAATAAGTAAATAAAGCTTAAAAATAAAAACAAAAACAAAAGAATTGGCTCACATGATTATGAAGGCTGACAAGTCCAAGTCCCACCATCAGTAGGGTGAGTCAGCAAGCTGAAGTTCTCAGAAAGGTTATAGTTCCAGTCTGAGGCCAGCAGGCTTGAGAGATCCAAGAAGAGCCAATGTTTCAGTTTGAACTCAAAAGCAGGAAAAATCTGATTTCCTATTTTGAAGACAATTTTATTCAGTTCTATACAGTCCTTCAACTGATTAAATGTGGCCCACTGACACCAGGAAGCACAGTCTCTTTTATTTAATGTCTACTTAAACACTAAAATCATCGAAAAACATCTTTACAGGAACACAGAATAATGTTTGACCAAATATCTGGGCACCCTGTAGCCCAGGCAAGTTTACACACAAAATTAACCACCACAACAAACAAAATATAAAAATTTTAAATAAAGACAGGATTAGTATCACTGATTTTTTTTTTCCTCAGACTCCGATATGGCTTGGTGTGGCACTGCTTCTGAGTCTTTTAACATTACTTGGTACAATCTCTCAAAGGAAGCCATCATGCAATGTTCACTCTCTATTCCTCTAATGTTTAAAGTCTGCCATATACCACAAAAAGAGTTAATAAGTATATTTAACCCATAGTGATGCAAGTTAATTCCTGTGAGAGAGAAATATTTTCCATCACTGACATCAGCCACCTAAATTTAATAGCAAACAATCTAGAATCCCCTTACATATTCCTTTTGGATGTGACTCCCAAAATGGATTTACATTACATTATTTGTTAACCAGTAACCAAGTTTGCAAATGAATGGAGCCTTGTTATTTTCTTCGCTTTTCTATGGATATAATTTTAATAGCTGTAACCATAGAAATGTCAGTCCAAGATAATGGAAACAGATTCCCAGCACATTATTGCATGTCTTATTACATGCTATTAAGATGGTTATCTGTGCTATATAAATTAGAACACTAAGGCTCAAAGATTTTAATTAACTTGATCTTGATCGCATGTTAGTGAGAACTATGATACAGCTCCACTTCTGTCCAACTCCCAACTGTAGGACATTTCTATGTTGACCTCCACGATAATCTCCCCAGAAAGGTAAAATGGAAAGAAACCATCCAGCCTTGTGTTCTTGAAATGGAAATATGTACTTTTAAGAAATCTACAACTATAAACAACTAATTTTTAACTTTCATCCATAGATCTGCACCAAATTGCCATAGAAATGATGATTTTTTTTAAAAAATATCTAGATGCAAATCAAGTGCCTTTCCCCAATAAATTAAATGTTACCTGAAATCAACTTAAAATAACCAACTATTCAACAGTATCGTTCTAATCAGGACGAGTAACCATAGCAACATAATTATTAACTTACACAGTGCCTTGCCCCTCCATTTTGATTTGAAAAGGCAATTTGGTTGAATTATTTGTTTATGTATTTTTTATAATCTGGCTTTCTACTGATATTATCTTCTTATTCCAGTCAGATATCTCCCCCCACCACATATATTCTAAAATGAAATTTAAAAAGCAAATCTCTCTAATCTGTCCTCATCCTTTCCCTGACAGATAATTTAGTAAATTTTGTCTTTTCACTTGTAAATAGGGAGACAAAAATGTTTCAACATAAAATTGAATATATAGTGTCTCCGTATAAAATGTTTCAGTATGAGACCAAAGATGTTTTAATAAAAAACTGGAATATCAATCGGTGTGTTTTCTATGGGATTTCTTGTTACCCTGTGACCTTGTGCTATTCAACAGCTAGACCATGAGGCATCTCTTGCTTCAAGGAAATGTTATTTTACAAAATGCACAGAAAAGTAATAAAGAAAATAGGCAAATATTTGGCTTTGAAGTTTTCTAAGCAAAGATCCAGGCATGAGATACAAAGGATTGGAGATGGCCCCTGTAGATCACCCTCAGGATGACTTAGAGGGTTTTAGCTTCAGACAGAGATGACAGATACATCCCTGACCTCAGCAATGTCAGCTCTCCAGGACTTAAACTCATACTTGGCTACAAGGCTTTGGTGGACTCTGGGAAGGAGCTCAGTTGCATGAATTTATCAGTTAACAGTGATTACATCTCTAATGCAAGTGGGAGGGCATTCAAAGCATATTCAGAGCAAATATAGAAAATGTAAAGTAATAACATTCTGTACATACCTAAGCTTGTGGCCAAAGATTTGTATCTACTATAATAAAAATACTCGTATAGTACCATCATGAAGATGAAGTGAGATGAAAAGTAAGACCTCTCTTGTTCTTGTCCTGGACAGGTATCCATAATTCTGGCTCCCACCCCAGTCTGTATTCACAGCTGGAATTACTTCTTTATCAGTTCTTGATTGCAACCTTACAGCTCTCAGAAGATGGTCAGAATGCCATTCCTGAAATGAACCAACTTATCACTTTCTTTAAATGATTCAAGGTAGGGGTGCGTGGGTAGGTCAGTCAGTTGGGAGTCCAACTCTTGATTTCAGCTCAGGTCATGATCTCAGGGTTCTGGGATTGAGCCCTGCATCAGGCTCTGTGCTCAGCAAGGAGTTTGCTTGAGATTCTCCCTCTCCCTCTACCCACCCCCACCCCACTGCCCCCTCAAATAAATAAATAAATAAATAAAATCTTTGAAAAATAAAATAAAATCATTCAAAGTAAAGTCTAACTAAAGGACTTCTGTGTTTCTGTCCTGCCCCTTGCCTGTGCATGGAGTATGCACTGAGATGATGAATTTCTCACCATTGCCCCAATCCACCTCACATCTGGCTAACTTTTCATAACTGCTGACACTGACCCCACCACTATCACACAAGAACTCCTTATATACGTGATGACTCTCTTCCATTTGCCTGAATATTTGCCTGAAATATTATCTTCCCTGAGATTCTATGAAGGAAATCCTTTTCTCCAAGATGGACCTTAAGCAGCTGCTTTCTCTGTGCCATTGGAGGGCCAAAGTAGTCTTCTACTCTAAACTTGTAACATACCATACAGCAGTTTATTTTTTTGTCTCACTTCAATGAATCTTTCACTAGATTGTAAACTTCATGATGACCCCCCCCAAAAATTAGATTTTTCTGTACTTCCTGTAACTAGTCCAATATCTGACATACATAAACTTCTAAAGGAAAATATGATTTTAAAATAAATTTCATTGAAATTTACTATACAAAATAGAAAAAACATCTGTTTCTAATGCAGTATTTTTTTTTAATCAGAAAGGCTATGAGAAAAGTCATTGTTAAAATACAACCTATCCTACACTCAGAAATGTTTTCGCAAATTTAATTTTGTGTGTGTGATTGTAGCACTCACAACAGTCATCCTTGAGTGACTTTTCTTATGGGTTCAAGTTTTCATACTATTAACCTTGATTCTTAACTGCATTTGAAGTGAGTTCCAATGATAAAATAATTTTGAAAGTTTTAATCCTATAAGGAGATGCCCTTGCTTGGGAACCCTTCCTTTCCTCTCTCCTGTCCTTCATAACCACCCTGTTCTCTGTGTACCCACAGGACTTCCATTGTAACACTCAGGATGTTCATAAGACATGCAAACTTTGAGAGTCCATGGGTAGCTTCATCACTGAAGCAGACATAAAATGAAATTTATGGCTGTAACTAGAATCTTTTAACTCCTTCAAGTCGCTTGTAGCACAATGTCCTTTATATTATAATTTTGTTTTCAGATGTGTGATCTTCCATCTGGGTATATTTGCCATCAGCCTAAAGAACACCCTTTAGTTTGTGCCAAACAATGACCAATTATTTTAATTTTTTTCCTGGAATTTTCTTTATTTGACCATAATTTTGAAGAATGATCTCGCTTCATTTTTTTTAAATATTTTATTTATTTATTTATTTGACAGAGAGAGAGAGATCAAAGTAGGCAGAGAGGCAGGCAGAGAGGCAGGGGGATAAGCAGGCTCCTTGCTGACCAAAGAGCATGATGTGGGGCTAGATCCCAGGACCCTGGGATCATGACTTAAGCCAAAGGCAGAGGCTTAACCCACTGAGCTACCCAGGTGCCCACTATCACTTCATTTAAATTCTATATTAAGGTAGAAGCAAATGAGTGGTCCAGTTGGTTGAGTGTTGGACTCTTTGTTTTTGCTCAGGTCATGGTCTCAGGGTCCTGGGATCAAGATCTGTGTCAAGTTCCATGCTCAGTGCAGAGACTGCATGTTCCTCTTCCTCTCCCTCCTTACCTCCCCCCTACTCACTTTAGCTCTCTCAAATAAATAAACAAAATCTTAAGAAGAAAAATTCTATATTACGTTACTTTCTTCCTACATCCAAAGCATATGATTCCATTATCCTTTGCCCTGTATAGTTTTTCCTGGGAAACTTGCTCTAAGACACACCTTGGCTCTATTGCACCTTTAAATTGCTTTTCTTTTCTAGCTGCCTAGAAGTTTCTCTTTTACCGCTGTTTTATTATGCTGCACCACAGGTTTTGTTGTGTTTTATTTTAAATCCTGCCTCAGTTCTGCAGTAATCCTTGAATCTGTGAGTTGACTGATATATTTCTGTATTTGGAGGAAAATATCTCTCATCTCTTAAAATGTTGACACTGCCTCTGAAACTCCAGTTACACATATATTAGGCTCTTAAATGTGTTCCTTACACTCCCTGTATTGTCTGTTCTTTTCTTTCTCATGCTTCCATGTGGTATTTCCTATTAACCTATCTTCCAGGTCTGTTATGTTCTCTTCCACTTTATCTAATATGTTATTAAAAGCATCTATTGTATCACTAATCCCAGTTATTCTATGTTTCAGTTCTAGAGTTAACAGTTAATAGCTTTTAACAAATAGATCTCTGATATTTGACGAAGCTGTCTGACTTGAATCTGTACTCTTAAGCAGATTATTCCTTGGTTATCTTAAAGTCCATGTCTTCTAACACAGTTGGATCACCTGTGGGTTTGATTCAATTGCAAACAAATTATCAATGATCAGATCAGCAAAACTTCTAGAAGTTTGAGAAAACTCGTGATGAGGCTTGATGGAACAGCCACAGCCCTATATTATGTTATATAAAAAAAAAAAAAAAACAAACCTTAGATAGGATATTTTTGACATATATCCATAAAAATCACATACACAGGGGCACCTGGGTGGCTTAGTGGGTTAAAGCCTCTGCCTTCAGCACAGGTCATTATCGCGGGGTCGTTGGATCGAGCCCCGTATTGGGCTCTCTGCTCAGTGGTGAGACTGCTTCCTCCTCTCTCCCTCTGTGCCTACCTCTGGCTACTTGTGATCTCTGTCTGTCAAATAGATAAATAAAATCTTTTAAAAAATCACATAAACACACACACCACATACACAGAAACTCTTTGGCCCAGAAATCCTCTTTCTAGGAATGTAGCCTGATGGTAAATTCCATAAATATGAAGCACTGAATAAACAAAATCACCTTCTATAACATGTTCTACAAAGTAGAAGACAAGAAACAACTAAGATGCTTTTAATTAAGGGACTGTTTGCATATATGATATAGTCACACAATGGTGTATTATGCAGCTATAAGAAAAAAATGAATCCCTAAAGTAATGATACAAAGAGGGTTCCAGAATGTATATATTGAAGTAAAAAAAGACAGATCCAAAACAGTGAATATCTAAAGCTCCCTATGTTGTAATAGGAAGAATAATATAAATGTATCTAATTGGGTGTGGGGTTTTTTGCCAAATTAATTAATTAATTAATTAATTATTGGTGGATAAAGCAGAAAGAATAATGGGAGTAAAAATAGAATGGATGGGAAAGAAATAGAAATGAGGAGTCTCTGAGTATACCATTTAGTTTTCAATGGAGTGAATATTTTACACAATCAAAATAAAAATTGAAACCTAAAGGGGAAAATAAAAGACATGAAATTGAGAATGACATGAAGTTAACAAGTGTACCTGTGTCAAATTGGGAAAATAATCACATAGGAAATAATTATTTCAATATATTTTATAATATCTTACATTCCTAATGTGATATATTCACTATACAAAGAATAGCCCTAATCCCAGTTTATAGAAAACAGAGGCCTTGTAAGAAAAAGCAAATGGTATATAATATATATAATAGTAATAAATATATATATATATATATGCATACACAAGAGAATAAAAGAAATAGAGAAAAATAGAAACAATTTTTGAATTTAAGTGGTGAGCAAATGGGTGTTTAATTATTCCTTAAATTTTATTTGTATTTTGGGAAAATGTTACAATAAAATTTGGGGAGTATAAATAAATTAAATGGAATTATCTCTTGCTGACTTGGGCTCATTGTGATATGCAGTAGACGTTGCTCACTACTGCTCTGTTGTCACAAACTGGAGAGACGCTGTGGCATCTCAAGTACATTTGTTCTAGCCGTGGAGAACTCAGAGCCTCATGTAGACTTTTTCTGTCATGCTGCAGTCCTCCATCCTGTTTCACAACCCAGAGAGAGAGCATCTGGTGTATATATGCACTGCCATCCTTCAGTGGATCCTTATCCCCTGCAGAACAAAACCCAAACCTGGAACTGAAACAGAATCTGGTTCCCAGATGACACATCTCCTCCCTGTAGTCAGACTCTGCCCATGGTGTGCCATGCTGTAAACAATGACTTGAGTTCCCTTTTCCCTAAAACACCCTGTTCCTTACCACAGGTGTTTGTTGTTGTTGTTGTTGTTGTTTTAATATATTTATTTATATCTTTCAGAGAGAGAGAGAGAAAAGTAGGAAGAGGTAGAGGGAGAAGGAGAGAGAATCTTAAGCAGACTCTGCACTGAGGACAGAGCCCCACACAGGGCTATCATGACCTGAGCCAAAACCAAGAATCAGATGCTTAACCGACTGCACCACCCAGGTGCCCCTGATCAGGTGTTTTAATATGGCAAAAGTCCTTTTGTATCCTCCCCCATGGATTCTCCCTCTTCCACATTGTAAAGTCCTTGAGAATGTCTCTGCCTTGATTTTGTATAGGTAACACTTCCATTTGCAATTCATTACCTCCTAAATCATAACCTCTTTGAAAGTAAAGATTTTATATTCTTGGGGTACCTGGGTATCTCAGTCAGTTAAATGTCTGCCTTTGGCTCAGGTCAAGATCCCAAGGTCCTGGGATCAAGACCCACATCAGGCACCCTGCTCTGCAGGAAGCTTGGTTCTCCCACTGCCCCTACCCTCTGCTTGTGCTTTCTCTCTCTCTCTCTCTCTCAAATAAATAAATAAAGTCTTAAAAAAAAGACTATATTCTTGGCACCTAGTATTGAGTATGTATATACATGTCCATTGCTTTAATCTTATCATATTCAATAAATATTTACCAGCAGTTTAGTAGACAAACACAAGGTTAGCCATTGAAAACTGTCAACAATAAGGAAGGAAAGAAGGAAGAAAGGAAGGAAGGAAGGAAGGAAGGAAGGAAGGGGAAATGCCCTCAAACCTCAGAAAGTCACATTTGGAATCCTCATATCTATAATTATGACTGCACAAAGAAAGCCATGGGCTGCCTCACTGTGTTTTGTGAGCATACAATGTCTTGGTTCTAACACTCTCATAGTGGTCACATCCACAGTTCTCAACCATATGTGAAATTCACAACCAGATGACTTGAGTGTGGCAGGGCACAATGATCCATCAATGAATGCACTTAGTCAAAATGACATGCAAAGCTATCAACAGAATGTTTGCTTCCCCAAGAAAAAGATTTCCCTTTGCAAGAATGTCGATTTGTATAGATATGAGGTTTCCTTCAAGAACACCAAAAATGAAAAATGTGCCTATTATTTAACAAACACAACTGACATTGAAAAATGCATGAAAGTAACACTTTTGGACCTTTTATTTTCTCCAGTAATATCCCTTCTTTCCTTCAGTGTCTTGAACACAACTATTTCCATGATTCTTGCCAGGATATTTTAGAATTTTATTGCTATACTTTCCTTCACATGATCTCAATCCATCATGTGCTGCTGATTCCTTTGTATATTTCCATTGAATTCCAGGGTGCGGTCTTTGGTGGAAGGAGATCGGGGTTGGAATTGTCCATGAAAAACCATGCAATGGAGGATAAATGATAGTTTTCTATGATTATTTCAATTCAGAACAATTTTGAGAGAAAAAAGCATTTTAAAGTCCCAATTTTTTAAAACGTGATGCTACTATCTGTCAGATCTTAAAAATAAAGAAAGGCATGGCCACTACTACCCCTCCCTGGAAACAACTGCAAGATAGTAGGAAAAATAAGATGATTGTAAGTAGAGGATAGATAGATAGATAGATAGATAGATGATAGATAGATAGATGATAGATCAGATAGATATAAATAAATGACTAATGATAGCTGGACAGATAGATGATAGATGTGACAGATATAGATCAATGATTGATTGATGATAAAAAGTTGGAAAATTGGTAGTTGGATGGATAGCTGAAATAAGACAAGCCATAATAAGGACCTACTACAGGATCACAAGTAGGCTATAGAAATACAGGGAAGAAAGGATTAACTGTCCAAAAAGAAATCTCAGGAAGCTTTTAAAATTATTTTTTATGATTCCTGGATCCATTTTAGTAATGTCTATGTTGTAAAACTCTTGTAAACATTAAAAAGTCCACTGTGATTAGGAGAACTGGTTGTGAAGTGCTTGGGAGAAATTGGGCATTTTGGAGCTACTCACAGGCAAACCTCATTCCAGGCCACAGCCCTACTCCAACCATAAAATTACCAAGACACCTCATAAAAACAGTCAACAGAGCATCAAATGCCATTCTCTAATTGGAAAATGACAAAGCAATTGTCAGCAATGAGTGAAATAGAGGCTTTTCTTGTCTGGCTTGGTTTTACTTTGTTCTCCAAATATAGAGTTGCCACCTAAAACCTCCAAAAAGGAAGTGAGTCCCATTCCCAAAATAGCAACCCAACAAATTGCAGAACCCACCAATGACACTAGGACTGCCATGTGCTCAAGCAAAGGGTTCCATGAGACTTTTTGTTTTGACATCAGCCCAATTCATGTCATAACACCTCCCCACCTGTCCAGATCCACCCTTGAAGAGCCAGGCCCCGGGAACAACCCCATCTATGTTGGGAAGATTTAGGGAAACCTGGCACAGCCCTAGTGTACATGTTTCATTACTGTTCTCATTCTTCATAAGTGAAGCACAGGCAGGTGACCTCAGGATGTGGAAGAGGAGTTCCAATTCTGAGATCTGAAAAACAACTGATTTTAAAAGTAAGGAGGATAATTTGAGCAGAAAAGTTAATGGGAGGCCCCAACACTACTAAGATAAGAACAAGCATTCCTTATTTTCAAAACTAAGTGTCCTTCATAAGTGATTATGAACAAAATAATAAAGGTTGCCAGGTGTTTTAATGCTTTTTTAGTTCCAGCTACTATCCCTTAATCCTTCCAGGGAAAGCATCACAAAACTGAATTCCACATGAGGCACACTGAGGTCCAGAGTTCAACAAGTGTGCCAAATGCAGAATGCAGATCTAATTCTGAAGGTCACTCTTGCTTGCTCTTTCTCTTATGAAATTCTGTGTGAATGTGTGTGTGTGCTCATGCGTGTATAGATATATGCACACATGCATATACACTACATATGTGTGTCAATTAGTGTGCTAATATCTGAATATAAATAAACTCCAGGTAAACAATTTTCAGAGATGGATTACTAAATTGCTATAAATAATTGTTAGGGAAATAATTAGCCAACCCAGGTTCCTGTGTTTGCTACTTAGCTGTGCTATCCTGGGCAAGTCATTTAAACTCTCTGTGCCTTAGTTTTATCATCTGCGAAAAGAGGTTAATTTTAGTACCAATCTCACAGGATTTTCTGATGAAATGAATTTGTATATCTGAAGTCCTTAGAACATTCCCTGGCACATTGTAATTGCCATAAAATTATTAGCTATTGTTATCCTTGTTGTTATCATTGACATGTTTTATTGAAACCTGGTTTTGTTTCCTTTCTTCTTGCCTTTGTATTTTTTAGTTGTTTTATTTGGTTTCCTGTTTCATTTTCCATAAAAAACTTCAGCAGGTTTTGTAAACCAAATTCATCTGAGGGAACAACAGACTCAGCTGCCTTCCAGAATAGAAGTCTCTCTCGTAGCACCCAGAATAGGACCTTTTAACAATTAGCAGATACCTCAGTTGAATAACTCAATTGACACAGCGCTGCATGGCTATGCCACCATGGGCTGTTTTTCACTCACTGAAGAATGGGTCATGGTCCCAGGGAAGAACAGGGTCTGTTCATGCAGTGTCCACTCTGGAACATGTGCCCAGAGTTTTTTTCCAAGGCCCCTGGCCAGACTCACAATTGACCAATGGTCATCACAGGCCATGGAGTCGAGTTTGAACAATATAAATTCTCATTTGTATGATTTCAGAGTCCAGCCTATCAACTTTTATCTCCAACTCATAAAACCTTGCCAAACCTATTTTCTACTCAATTAACTATTTACTGTTTTCAGTTTCCCAATAAACCAGTGCATCTCAACAGCCTCCTCTCCATATTTTCCACATGTACATTCAGACTGTTGGGTCCCTGGAAATCTGAGAAGGATTTGCTGAAAACTCACAAAATTTATTTTAGCCTTACAACAGTAGAATAAGTCTCAGCTAGTAAAAATGCATATTCGAAGTGAAAGTTTTGTGATTTTCAGAATGAAAACCATTATTACATGGAACAACCCAATCCAGGTTGTTAGAAGGATGCCACAAAATGCCCAAGCAAAGTACAAAGCAAAAGCAAAAGAAAAGGCAACAAACTCAGATAAATTGTCCAGTCTGTCTTGAAACTCAACCACACTTTCTCTTACAGAAAGGCCAACTTGATGTCCTCTTTATGAATGAGAACATGGAAGCCTTGATAGGTGTTGGAAATTCATTCCTAACCACAACCCCTCCACACACACACAATGCAAACACATAAAGGCATGTGTCTACACAATGCACTCATATATGTACATACAAGCATACGCATGCACACATGTGAGTACACTCAGGCATGTGTATACACTTGCACCCACATATACTCACACATTTGTATTCACTCAGACATGTATACACACATGCATGTGCACAAACTTACATGAACACACATGTGCACATACCATTAGGGACAGGGGAATGGAAACTATGCCTTTTCCTGCTCTCCCATAATAATTTTCCAGGACACGGTGCTTACACACAGTCCACTGTTTTTCCACCTCTTCCTGCTCCCAACTCCTCTCTAGTAGTTCTAGAAAAGTCTCAAGGAGAATTTTCTTATCTTCCCTGGAGGCCAAAACTATTAATAAATTGGATTGTATAAAAATTTCCATTTTGTTCCTGAAAATTATCTTATAACCAATTTCACACAGTCCAGTCTAATGTGTTGTGTATTTTGACTTACTGAAATATAATACACATATAATAAAATGCACAACTCTCAAGTTTGCAGTTTGATGGAGTTTAACCAATGTGTAATCTGTGCAACTAAGATACAAGTCACTATATAAAACTACTCCATCACCTCAAAACATGGCCTCACACTGTTTTACAGCCAATCTCCTGCCCTCCACACAGCACCATTTTAATTTTTATCGGTATAGCCTAGTTTTGCTTGTTATGGGCCTTCATATAATGGATTAATGCAGATTCCCTTATGTCTAGCTTCTTCCATTCAGCATAATATTTCTGAGATCCACTGATGTTGTTTTAAGTGCTAGCAGACATTCCTATATATTGCTGAGTAATATTCCATGGAATGAACAAACCATAGTTTGTTTGTTTTTAAAGATCGATTTATTTATTTATTTATTTATTTATTTATTTATTTTAGAGAGGGTGAAGAGAGACAGAGGGGGGAAAAGAATTTTGAGCAGACTCCATGCAGAGTACAGAGCCTGATGAGGGGTTCAATTTCATGACACTAACATCATGACCTGAGATAAAACCAAGAGTCAGGCACTTAAGCAGCTATGACACCCAAGTGCCCTCAAACCAGTTTATTGTTCTCCTCTCAACGGGCATCTAAACTATTCACAGTTTGGGCCTAATATACAAAAAATAGATAGATAGATAGATAGATAGGAGATAGATGATAGATTAAAGCTTGAAAGCGGAGATATAAAAGCTGCTGTGGACATTCTTGAATGAACCTTGACAAAGAGGTGTAGACATATGCTATCATTTTTCATGGGCCAGTTCGTGGGTATGGGATTGCTGTCACATTTATGAGGAACTGCCTATTGACCAAAGCAGCAGTACTGGTTTTCTTGAAGTGATCCTACATTCTCAATAACAGTGCATTCAAGATGCCCTTACTATGCATCCAGCCCTAAGCATCGTCAGTCTTTGTAATTAGTCATTCTACTGGGTGAAAAGTGGTATCTTGTCACATTTTGTCCATGCATAGTGATGTTGAACAATATTCATGTATACATTGGGCATTTACATTTTTTCTGACATACAATTTAATTGAGATTCAGAAAACAGCTAATTGAATTAGGCACATGACTAAATCAGTAACATGCAAATTCAGGAGCACAAGTGGGAGAATCACTATTTCTGCACCTGAACTGAGGCTAATCAGAAGGAGAACAGCAGAGCAAAAGCTATACATCAGGAGTGAGATGGGACACAAGCATCATAGGGATGCTGAACATTCCAAGTATGTCTTAGACTGAGTCCCACTGGTTTCCTTGAATGTGTATTCTGTTCCACTATAAGCTTCCTTTTCTTGCTTAAACAAGGTCAAAATAGTTTCTGTTATATTCCATCAAAAGCAACTTAAATAATCCCAAAATTGTTCGATTATTAATTTTTTAGCCTATTACAAGTATTCATGTCTTTTAGTTTCTCTTTGAAGTTGCGGAAAGTATCTTTACCTGAATATTTTACCTATCTTAATTTAACCCCTCTTAATTAAAATAAATTAAAACTACATTTATGACAAATACCTCCTTCGGCAGCATTCCAGTTATTTTTTAAGGAAATATATAATAATTTGTCTTTTTGCCGATTTTTAGGGGAAAAATCATTGCCTAGAACAAAAGTAGGCTGAAACAATAAGTAGTTTGAAATTAATATTTTCAGACCATGGATTTTGTGTGTGTTTTTTTTTCCCTATAATTAATTACTTTAATTGGGGCACCTGGGTGGCTCAGTGGGTTAAGCCTCTGCCTTCGGCTCAGGTCATGATCTCAGGGTCCTGGGATCAAGGCCCGCATCGGGCTCTCTGCTCAGTGGGGAGCCTGCTTCCCCTCCTCTTTCTGCCTGCCTCTCTGCCTACTTGTGATCTCTCTGTCAAATAAATAAATAAAATATTTATTAAAAAATTAATTACTTTAATGTATAATGGGAAAGTTTTATAATTTTTAATTTTTTTAGTTTATACTTAAATCATCTGCTAACAAAGGTAAATGAATTTCTCTTTCCCTAATCTATACACTTTTTTTTCGTTGTCTTATTGCGTTAGCTAAAATTTGCAGTAAGATGTTGAAGAGTAGTGGAGAGATGGGATGTCCTTACTTTATCTCTGATCTTAGGGAAAAAGAATTCAGTTTCCCACCATTAGGTAAATATTAGCTGAAGGATTTTTGTTTTTTTTTATCATGGTCAGGAACTTTTCTTATATTTCTAGTTTTCTGAGAACTTTTTTTTTTTTCATGGAAAAGTCACTATTTTTGTTGATCTTTTTCTGTATCTATTAACATGATCTGATGATTTTTCTTTTTTTTTTTTACCTGTTGATGTAATAATTAAAATAATTGATTTTCCAGTGTTAACTAGCCTTGAATATCTGGAATATATTCTACTTGGTCATGATCTGTATTTCTTTATACACGTTGTTAGATTCAATATGGTGTTGAGGATTTTTACATTTAGGTCATGAGATAAATTGACCTTTTCTATAGTGTCTTTGTCTAGTATTAGTATTAGGGTAATGCTGGCCTCATAGGATGAGGAAGGAAGTATTCCTTTCTCTTCTATTTTCTTTCTAGATTGTAGAGAATTGGCACTATTTCTTCTTTAAATGCCTGGTATACTTCACCAATGAAAATATCTGAGCCTGGCACATTCTGTTTTGGAAGGTTATTATTTTTTTATTCAATTTATTTAATACATGTTAAGATATTGGTAATTTACATATTATCTCTTTTTCTCTTGGTTACTTGGCTAGGGTTTTATCAATTCTATTGACTTTTTCAAAGAACCAGCTTTGAGTTGTGTTGCTTTTCTCTACTATGTTCCTATTTCAATTTCATTGATTTTTCCCAGATATTTTTTTCTTCTTTTTCTTAAAACTTAATTTGCTTTTATTTTTCTAGTTTCCTAAGGTGTTAGCTTACATTAGTTTTTTTTTTTTTTTTTTTAGATCTTGTTTTTCTTTTCTAAGATGTGCATTCAAAGCTGTACATTCGTTTAGTGCTACTTTCACTACATTCTACAATTCTTGATAGGTCATATCTTGTTTTCATTCAACATATCTTGTTTCATTCATTCAAAAATACAAAATATTTTTAATATCATTTGAGATGTCTTTGATGCATTTGTTAGTTAGAAGTGTGATTTTTAATGTCTCCACATTTTAGGATTTGCCACTTGTATTTTTGTTATTAAGTTCTAGTTTAATATAATTGAGGTCTGGGAGCACACTTTGTATAATTTCTATTCCTTTACATTTAAGTATATTTTATAGCCCAGAATGTGATCTGTAATGGTGACTCTTCCATGTAAGACTGAGAAACATGTGAATTCAGCACCGTTGGGTGAAGTACTCTATAAATGTCAGTTCAATCCAGTTGATTGATGGTTGCTGTTCAGGTCCTCTGTGTTCTTTCTGATTTTCTATCTGTTGGACTGTCAGTTACTGATAGAGAAGTGTTGAAGTTTCCAACTAGGAAGGTGGATTCATCTACTTCTCTATGCAGTCCCATCAGTTTTGCCTTATGTATTTTGATAATCTGTCATTAAATAACTTTGTTATATCTACTTGTAGAATTAGAGCCTTTATCATTATGAAATTCTTCTCTTTATCTCTGACAATTTTCCCTGCTTTGACAGGAGCTTTGACTGATATTAATATACCTACTTAATCTTTCTTTTGATTAGTAATAGCATGGTATAGCTTTCTCTATCCCTTTACTTTTAATCTAAATCATTATACCTAAAGCAAATTCCTTATAGACAACATATAGGTAAGTCTTTTAACTTTTTAAATGCACTCTGACAGTCTCTGTCAATCTCTGTTTTTATTTGATGTATTTAAATTATTGGTATTAAATTGATATAGCTATATTAATATCTATCACATATGGAACAGTTTTTTATCTATTGCCTTTTTTCTTTGGGGTGTGTGTGTGTGTGTGTGTTCTCCTTTTCTACATTCTCTGGCTTTATTTTAGCATTTATATGATTGCATTTTCTCTCCTGTCTTAGCCTATTAATTACACTATCTTTTAAATGTTTGCAGCCAACTCCACTTTTGAGTGACATTTTACTGCTTCACAGGTAGTGCAAATATATTTTAATGGAGCATTCCCAATGCCCCTTCCCACCTCTTAAAATGTGGTTGGAATTCCCACCAACAGTGCATAAGGGTCCTTTTTTTCTACATTCTCACCAACATTTCTTTCTTTCTTCTTTTTTTTTTTTTTAATGTTATGTTAGTCACCATAAAGTACACTGTTATGGGGCACCTGGGTGGCTCAGTGGGTTAAGCCTCTGCCTTTGGCTCAAGTCATGATCTCAGGGTCCTGGGATTGAGCCCCATGCTGGGCTATCTCTTCAGTAGGGAGCCTGCTCCCCACCCTTCACCCCCCCCATCTCTGTCTGCCTCTTTGCCTGCTTGTGATCTCTCTCTCTCTGTCAAATAAGTAAATAAAATCTTTTTTTTTTAAAGTACACCATTAGTTTTTGATGTAGTATTCCGTGATTTATTGTTTGAATATAATACCCAGGGCTCCATGTGATATGTGCCCTCCTTAATACCCATCACTGAGCTAATCCCCTTCTCTTCTAATATCCTCAGTTTTCTTTTTCCTGTAGTCCACTGTTTCTCATGGTTCATCTCCCCCTCCTATTTCTCCCTCTTCATTTTCTCCCTCCTTCTCCTAATGTCCTCCATGCTATTCCTATTCCACAAATAAGTGAAACCATATAATTGACTTTCTCTGCTTGACTTATTTTGCTTAGCATAATCTCTTCCAGTTCCATCCATGTTGATGCAAACATTGGGTATTTGTTGTTTCTGATGGCTAAGTAATATTCCATTGTATATATGGACCATATGTTCTTTATCAGTTCATCTGTTGAAGGGCACCTTGGCTTTTCCCACAGTTTGGCTATTGTGGACATTGCTGCTATAAAACATTGGGTTGTATGAGGCCCTTCTTTTCACTTCATCTGTATCTCTAGGATAAATACCCAGTAGTGCAATTGCTGAGTCATAGGATAGCTCTATTTTTAATTTCTTGAGGAATCTTCACACTCTTTTCCAAAGTGGCTCTACCAACTTGCATTCCCACTGAGAGTGTAAGAGGGTTCCCCTTTCTCCACAGCCTCTCCAAGATTTGTTGTTTCTTGCCTTGTCAATTTTTGCCATTCTAACTGGTATCAATGTGGTTTTGATTTGAATTTCCCTGATGGCTAATGATGTTCAACATTTTTTCATGTGTCTGTTAGCTATTTGTGTGTCTTGTTTTGAGAAGTGTCTGTTCATGTCTTCTGCCCATTTTTTGACTTGATTATTTTTTGGGTTTGTTTGAGAAGTTCTTTATAGATCTTGGATATCAGCCATTTGTCTGCAATGTCATTTGCCAATGCCTTCCCCCATTCTGTGGGTAATCTCTTTGTTTTATTGACTGTTTCCTTTGCTTTGCAGATGCTTTTTATCTTGATGAAGTCCCAAAAGTTCATTTTCACTTTTGACCCCCAGAAATTTTGTGGAATATGGACATGTGTTTGTGTGCGAAGCACCATGACTCTCATTAGCAGCTAAGACAATTATGTAACGAGCAAGAGTATAACAGTACAAAGAGCAGGTAAATGCTCTGGGAACTCATCCTACAAAATCCTACTCAACCTACAAAATCCTACTCTACCTACAAAAGCTCCCTTCTTTCAGTGAGTTGGAAACAGATATTAGAGAGTGTTTGTAGAGACAAAAGAGGCAGACAGACAGACTTGCATGGATTTAATGCTAAACGCCAAGAAGCCTCACCCACCATGTTCACAATGACTCTTGGAGAGGAGGGAGAACAAACCCAAAAATTAGCAGAGAAGTATTTTTTTTTCTTTTAGGCTTAAGGCTGTTTGAGATATATCACTAGTATCCATTTACATAACAGATGATCAATCCTTCCATTTTTATTCTGACACAAAGTATCTACTTAATGTTTTAAATTTCATCAGCTAATGAGTAATCATTGTCATTAAACAGCCATATCACAGAAATAACAGAGAGAAAAGTCAAAATCCGCAATATTTTCATTTTCATTGTAGCTGACTTAGGTACTCTTCTACGGATATCAACTCTGGTATTTTAAGTAACATTTCATGGAGGCTGATTCCTCCCTGCTGTCCTGCTCCCCCCAGTTGCTCACACGGCCTCTTCCTTTACCTTCGCCCTCTGGGGCAAAAAAAAAAGGCCAACATGTCTTGACTCTGTTCACCCAGAAAAGGGTAAGACTGCAAAGAGAATGAAATATAATAGACATTCAGCATACAACTCAAGGCACAAGGAGAGAAGATATTTTTGCAGAGTTAGAAGGGGGTGGGAAGCCATCGTGCCAGGGAAGGTCAGCAGCATCCTTAGTTATGGCAGCCAAATATTGCCTCACTAATTGGATCATTTACCTCCCCAAATTGTGAAAAGGGTCACTCATCTGCACTTGTCAGACCTGTAAATGCCTCAGCTGATCAGGTGGCTTAAAACTGAAAGAGTCTGTTAATTAGTGCTAATTGATTCCACCTGGCATGATTTTATATTTAACCCTCCACAGGATGGCCAGCTTCCTGACTGGTGAGGAGTGCCTTGTATATCTGATAGGTAGGAAAAATAAAAGGTCTGGATTAAACAGGGAGAAAAGCACATAATTTTAGCAGAGAAAACCAGCGTCTGTGGATTTATTTGTATGTCTCTCTGACTTCCTAAAGTTCACAGTCTTTTGTTGGGACAGTTTGTCCACAGATGCCTCTGAGAATTGCCAGGTAAAGCCAGGATCTATTCCTAGAAAGGGTGGGAAGCCACAAAGCTTATCAGGAAGCTTTGATTGTTAGACAGTACTCTTTCCTGGGAGATTAAGATGCCTATGTTATGTATATCATATATTATTAGGATTATATATATTTTACTCAGAACATAAGATTTTTAAATTAACAGCTCAAAACATGTTATAAAACTCTTGCTGATCACAATCCTGCCGCCCCCATATATGATTAAAAACATAAGTACCAAATTCCATTTATCTTGTTCTAATTTCTTGCTCATTAACAGCAGTTCTGCCCAACAAGACATTTCAGGTGAGCAGAATACACTTTGTGCATTTGGCAAATATCCCTCTATCATGACTGGAAGTATTTGAGGAGAACTTATAACCAAATAGCAGGAATAACAATTGAATAGACATTAATAGACTTTCTAGAGAACATTAGTGTGGAGGCAAGTTCCCATACCTACCTTTCTTTTCTTTTTATAATTTTTTATAATGTTATGTTAGCCACCATACAAAACATCATTAGTTTTTGATGTCGTGTTCCATGATTCATTGTTTGCATATAACACCCAGTGCTCCACGCAATCTGTGCCCTCCTTAATACCATCACTGGTCTCACCCAACCCATACCTACATTTCAAGAAGTTCAGAGCTCTTTACAGATCTAATAACTTGTCCAAAAAAACCCAGCCAGATCTCATTTCTTTCTTGTGTCCTGTTATGCTGCTGGTGGTTTCTCAGACATAGGATATGGTTACACATCTGTGGAGTCTTGTGTTTTCATCTTAGTGATGTGGGGTTGCATTGTTTTGTAGAAGCATCTTAAGTAGCTCTGGGAGATTTTTTTTTCTTTTTTGTAAAGACCAGTTACACAAAGAATTGCAGATTACATTCTCTTGGTAGAATTCTAAGAAGCATAAATGGACATGTCTTCCCAGAAGGCAATTGACAGCAACTATCAAGATTCTGTATATATGTAGTCTTTTTTGTATGTATCCATCTATTTCCTTCAGTGTGCATAAGTTACCACTGAAATATACAGGGTATAGCATATATATGTTATCTATATATAATATAGATAGAATTATCTCATGTTACACATGAAATATTATATATATATATATATTATACATACACATACACACATGTGCATGTGGTATATCTTTTGACCTAGTGAAGCCATTCCTAGAAAATTTTCCTATAGTGACAATGGAACAAATATGCATAAATAGGTATAGAAAAATTATACTGAGGCTATGTTGCAATCATGAATAAATGGAATTGCCGCCCATGAGTGGAAATAAGATACGGAAATAAATGAATCACAGTATGTCCATCTAGAAGAAAAGTCTTCATTCATCAGTGATAATGCAGACTTATTTATTCATATAAACAGGTATCAAGAAGATTTAGCTGAAGGAAAAAAGAACATTGTGTGTAATAATACAGTATTATATATGTTGAGAGAGAAAATAGCTGAAAAGCTGTTTTTATTAAAATGTCAATCTCCAATGGAGATTGTTTTAACTTTCTTATAATATTTAATGCTCTTAAATTGTATTTATAATCATAAGTAAGACAATAAATGTTTTCTTTAAGATTTTATTTATTTATTTATTTATTTGAGAGCGAGAGCAAGTGGAAGGGCAGAGGAAGAGGGACAAGCAGACTCCCCGCTGAGCCCAGAGCTCAATACAGGACTCAACCTCACCACCCTCAGATTATGACCTAAACTGAAATCAAGTGCCAGACAGTCAGCCAACTGAGCCACAAAGATATCCCAAACTTTTCTTTCTCTCTTCCTTCCTTTTTCTTTCTTTCTTTCTTTCTTTCTTTCTTTCTTTCTGATGTCTGATCTTATTTGTCACTCTTAGAAAATCTCATTTTTTACTGGACTCAGGCTTAGAGGTAGAAACTCTCATAGAGGACATTCTCCATCTCAGTGATCTGCTCCTGGTGTTTTTCTTTGGCCTCCTTCATTCTCTTGGCCAAAAGTTTAACACATTATGCAGTCTCTTCCTTATTTGTCTTAGTACACTGTTTATTCAGAGCAATATACCAACACTTCTCTGAGAGGACAAGTGGAGTAACAAGATGCTGAACCTTGGACAATTTGGTTCTAGGTTTCCTGCCTTCTTTGCTTAGGGACTTTCTCACATCATAATGGTAGATGTCATCTTCTTTAGAGAGATGGAAAAGTTTGCAGATTCTTCTAGCTTTTTGGGGTCCCAGGCAACAAGCACGAATCCAGAAATACCCTTCTTCCCTTTCTTTACCTGACCAAGTTGATAACACTGAAATTGGCCTCCACAATGGAACCCCAAAGAGATTTGTGCTTTCTCTCTCCAGTCCTTCTTGGTCTAGAGCAGAAATGGGTCAAGACACCCTGCCTCATGGGGAAGCCATGTTTGTCATTGCCACCACTGATTCAGACCATATAATCCTTCCATTATTCACCCAGAGTATCAGCAACCACTTCCATGGCATAACCTTCTCATAAAGGGTACTAAGTTTGCATTCATCATCCACTTCAATAAGTTTCTGGCAGCCAGTAGCTGGGAAAGAGATGTTCAGCTTCATCCTAAAGCAGATTACCACCTCCAAGATGCCAATAAAAAAGAGCACCTATTTTCATTTTACAGAGAAAACCCCACATATAGGACACATTTGAAATAGCAAAATAACGGAAAATAAGGGGGGACTGGAGATTTGAACTGCTACCCACACCCAGACACTACCAGCCTAATAGCCTGCAGTGTGCAAAGATCCTTCCAGGGTCTGAGCAAACAGGAGTTCTCACAGCTTCTTGCTGGATCCTCACTCCCAGAGCTGTTTACTGGGCAAGCATTTCTTTTGAGGTTTTCAGCTTAACAACCACTCTGCCCAGTGATTGTTCCCCTACATTTCTACTGTGTACAGCGACTCCCATTCGAACCCCTAGATAGTGCTCTGTTGTTTCCATGTAGAAAGTTATACCTGCTGAAAGAAATGATGGATTATGATAAAGAACCTTCCACTGAGATAGCAGAGTAGGCACCACTCTGATTCCACTCTGACAGATAACTATCGAGATAACAGAGTAATAAACACAGGAAAACCCTCACGGATGCTGGAACTAGGGAAGTGAGACAGGCTCTGCGAGGAAACAAGACATTTCTGCTGCATATGATGCAGATGGGGAAAAAGCAAAGAAAGAAGAAAACAGCTTCCTGGAAAGGAAACAAAGGATATGTGGCAGGAGCCAAATTATCCCCCTGTTTAAGAGAGTCAGAACTAGAATTGGGGGTTCTGGGGGCACATGTGGACTCATGAACAACTCAGAGAACTCTCAGCCTGGACGGCACCATGGGGGCCCACATGTCATCCTGATGATTCTGTCCCTACCTAACTGTGGAACCATACCCAGGACACAGAGGAAATTCACAGAAATAAAGATTCTGAGCTGAAATTAAATTTACAGCAAATTTTTACTTTTCCTAATCAAATGATAATCTGGACAGATTCCATCTGAGTCCTTGTCTGAGATACACAGAGGCTCTTCTCTAGAAATATACATTTAAAAAAGCACCTGCTAAGAAATAAGGGGCAATGGACACAGAGACCACTGTGTCTCTCTTTGAGAGAAATGAGGAAATGTGACGAACCCTGAATCACATCTCCCACACCATTCAATGGCCTGTGGTATGCATGACACAATCAAGGACAGTCAGGAAGATGGGGCAATCCAAAGTCAACCATCAAGTGGAAACAAAAAGTTATCATTGCTGAATTTAAAATTGCAGCGGGGGCAAGGAATATGTGATGGGATACTCAGAAGCTGAATTAAGAAAACAGAATTCAAGTGTAAGAAATTATCTCAAAATCTAGGAAAAAGTTCCAAAAAAGTTAATGTATTAAAGTAAACATACAAACATATAAAATGAACAGAAATAAACAGAGCCAGAAAGCCATCCTCAATAGAGAGCCAAAATGCAGAGAAAAAAGAAAAAAAAAATAAGTAAATAAATAATAATCAAAGAAATAAGAGTGTCACTCCCTTGATCCAAAGCCCTGGCTCAGCCCTCAGGCCACACATTGAGCAGTTCTATTCCTGTCTGTCTTGTCTCCCTCCCTCACCCACTGGGCCTGGATGTAAGAGCACTTCCATTTCTGCAGTTGGACAAGCACCCTCTCTCCTGGGGACTCTGTTTGTGCCAAGACACTCAGCTGACCCACTGCCTCACCTCTTCCTGGCCCACTCAGACTCACAGTCCCTGCATGTGCACATCTGCTTGTTTCCCGGGGGCCCTCTATCCCACCTTCTCTGCTTTCCTTGTCTCCACAGCATTGCTTTCAGAGAACACACAATGTACTAATGTATTTTTTTTTTTATCTCACGTCTCTTCAGTTACCTCACTCGGGCAGGCATATTATCTATTTAACTCCCTAGTGTAGGGTTTGGAATCAGGAACAATTTTTTCCCCAGAGCAACATAGGCGATGTGTAGCAACATTTTTGGTTGACACAACTAGGAGGAAGAGGGATTGCTACCAGTGCTTCTCGGTGGGGAAATGCTGCCAAACATTCTACAATTCACAGGAGAGCCTTCCCCTTCACAATGAAGAATTATCCAGTCAAAAATGTTTATAATCCTCAGGTTGAGAAATCCTGCCCTATGATACCTCCAACACCTAGAATGTAATAAGTACACAGTAATATTATTGGATTAATGGTATATGGAAGGACAGATGGATGGAGTGATGGACACATAGATGATTGGATGGATGGATGGATGGATGAACTGAAGATAACATTCCTGAGCTGAATGTAACCTATGGAGTTTAAAAAAGGTAACAGATTGTTAATGTAAAATAATGGGAAGGGGAAACAAATGCATTTCTATAGGTATTCTGGCATTTTGAAATTCAGCGTTTTTAAATAATTACAGGCACTGAAGCAGGGGAAAAGTTACCAGTAGATAGACAGAGAGACAGATGGAGGGAGAGAGACACATAGAGAGTCCTAGGTGCTTCCCCACCACAACTGCCAAAGATAACACATAGATGGTTACAGGTTTGGTGGGGAATGAGGGAGCAAGATAGTTTAACCTCAATTAAGTGTTGCAATATGTGGCCATGTAGGATACAGAGCTTGAACTTGCCAAGAGTAAATTCTAAAAAATGCACTCTAGGTAAATGAGAAATAAGTCAAATCAAATAATTCAAGATTGGGAGGCAGCGCTGGCACACAAGGTTGTCCCAAAGCAATGTAGAGTCATTTGACTAAGTACTGTTAACAAGTAAATGAAACTTGATGCAAATGGAAAAAAATGAAGCTTGGAGAGGAGACATAGATAAAGTCTAAAATAAAATCTGCATATGAGATTACAGCAAAGAAACTGGGATTGAAATCACTTAAATATAAGAGCATTAGAAACATCACAAGAAAATATGGTCAATATTTAACAGATCTCAAGTAGGAAAATGGCTTTCCAAATATCCGTACAAACAAAAGAACTAAAAAAGGAAAATACGACAGACCTCCAAACCCAACTAGACAAAATTTTAAGACCTACACGAGAGTAAATTTTATAAGAACAAAAGGCAAATTGCAAACTAGAAAATAGATGAGCAACATATGGGTATGGGCATGCAGTTGGGAATATATCCCAGTGCTCCTCAAACATTAGAAACAAAACCTCTTCGAAAGAAAGAAGAGAAAGATGAGCCTCTTCGGAAAAACCTGAACAGGAGAAATACATGTGCACATAAATTCTAATGGCCAAAAAATACTCAACATCTACTTGTAATAATTACACTGTTCTCTCATATTATTTTTCCTACGTAAGTAGAAATTTTTGTAACAATTGAAATAATAATTATGTGGAGTAACAGTATTGTGGAGCCCAAGGAAAGGGGTGTACCGTGCTCCTTCTGTAAAAGTAGAGAACTTTGGACAAACCACCTGGAGGCCAGTGAGGAAGCATGAGGATTCAAACTCAAAAAACCACATGCACTCTAATAAAGGGACTTCGTTTCTAGCAATTTGTCCTAAAGAATCAGTCACAAATGTTTAAAAAGATGCATGTGCAGTGCTGCTCTTTGCAGCATAATTTATAAAAGTGAAAAATTGGAAACAATCTAAGTGGTTGCCAATAAGAAATTGGTTTTTAAAATATGGAACATATAAACGATGATGAAATTCAAGAGAATGACTAGCAGTCATGTGCAAGAATACCAAATGAAATGGAGAATGATCAGCGAGGGAAATAGGCTCAAAATAATGTGTAGTGTGACCTAGGGTTGATTAAAATATGTGCAAATATAATGCTAACTATTTACATGTATGAAATATGTGCAAGGGAAAAGGTTGAAATTAAATATAACAGTATGTTATTGGAGACTCTCTAAGTCAACTTTGAAAAACAAGAGCAGAGTGGAAGAACGTTCCCTGCCAAATCTTAAGACACATTACAAAGTCTTGGCAAAACACACATATTTATTGGGCCTGAGGAACAGTCTGTAGGAGGAAGCTTGCCTCTCCTTGCTAGACGGGATGCTTCCTTATTCACGAATTGTTGAACAAAGCCAACTCGATCCTCATAAAAGAATATAAAAGAAAAACAAAGAAACAAAGAAATGTCTGGAGGACAATGGAATCAGGTGGAGATGTCAGAGATAAACTGATTTATAGACAAAAAAAAAAAATAATAATAATAATAATAATAATAACCTTTGATAAAGATGCCACCAGAATTCAACAGAAAATGTACAGGTGATTTAATATAATGATGAGAAAATTGGTTCATTGAAAGAAGAAAAACAAAAATTGCTTTCTACCTAATGTCATGTATAAAAGTGGAGTCTGGCTTTAATAACAACTTAAATGTAAAAGTAGATTTTTTAAGTTAATAGGGAACATTGTAAGAGAACATTTTTCTGGCGGAAAGAGGAAGATTTATGAAGGAAAACTTCAGATATATACACCCTATCAAAGAAAACAGTGAATTTAACAATAAAATTTAATGAGATCTCTTCACTTTTAATAGCTTTCCTTGAGGTATAATTGATAGAAAAAACCACACGTATTTATGTGCATGGTTGATAAGCTTGGACACCTGCAAACACCTTACAATATCATCCCATTGCCACCATCAAGAGTTTCCTAAGTTTTTCTTTTGTGGTAAGAACCCTTCACAGGAGATCTACCTTATTAGGGAATTCTGAAGTGCCCAGTACCATATTGTACAGACCCTCAGCTGTGCAACAAATTTCTAACACTTACTCATCTAGCACAATTAAAATTCCATTGCCGTTCAATAAATTTTATGAAACAATGCCAAAGCGGGAGGAGATATTTGTCATGCCCAGATGAAAGGGATCCATCTCTACAATAGCCAATAAGATCTTGCAAATAATGAAAACAATTGTTTTAATTTTAAGAAGGGTAAATGTTAAAAAAGGGGTGTTAGAACACACAGACAAGTAAACCTAAAAATCTATAAAAATATGAAAAGATGCTCAAATCAAACAGTAGTCAGAGAAATACATGTTTGAGAGGAAATAACACATCACTATATACAAATGAGACCCGGAAAACTTAGGAAGCTGGAAAATGCTGGAATAGGTGTGTAGAGAAGAGAACAACATACCCTACCATGAAAATGTAGATTGGGAAGACATTTCAGAAACCAGTCTGGTTGGCAGCAATGGGTCAAATACTTCTATGTTTGTAACAAGTTACATTTTGACTGCTGAGTATGGAACCTAAAGATACTCTCATGCAAATGGATTAGAGTTATTTATGTAAACAAAGCTAGGGAGGGATTTTACCAAGTTGCTAAGTGAAGTCATA
Source organism: Lontra canadensis (assembly GCF_010015895.1). NCBI lineage: Eukaryota > Metazoa > Chordata > Mammalia > Carnivora > Mustelidae > Lontra > Lontra canadensis. The sequence goes on from NW_022631048.1 coordinate 8,835,829, forward strand.
CAAAATGTTTTAAAATAAAATTAAGGAGAAATATTCAGGCAAAGACCTTTGAGAAGAGTGTTACCAAAGCAATATTCATAACAAAAAAGAGAATTGAAGGCAAATGCATTTCTAGATATAAAGTATCAATGCATAATGATAAAAGTTCACATAATGGCTAGATAAGTCATTGCAAACACTTGTGCATCAAATATACAAAAAACAAACAAACAAACAAAAAACTTTACAGAGCTATAAGGTAAATTAACAAATTAATACGTTTCCTTTAGTACTTTATGTGTCAGGGAGTCATAAAAACAAATAAAGCAGGAAGACTTTATTTTGATATGGTGAACACATTTAAAACACTTGGATGTTATACATAAACAACGAATCTTGGAACACTACATCAAAAATGAATGGTGTACTGTATGGTGACTAATATAACATAATAAAAATAATAATAATTTTAAAAATTAAAAAAAATAAACCACTGTACCCAGCAGCTAAAGAATAGGCATTACCTTCAGGCACACCTGCAATATTTACCAAAAGTGTGACCAATCATCAGGATACAAACCAGGCCTTGACAAAATAAGTCCAAGGATAATAGAAGGAGAAATGATGAAAACGAGAGGCAAAATGAATAATATAGAATAGATTTGATTCAACAAACTACATAGTGCATTTACAGAACATATACAGAATATAATATATAATAGTATCAAATACACAGGTGTATATTATATATTATAAAATGTAGGTTTCATAATATATTTTATACAATGTTATAGAGCATCTAATATTTCAGCATATATTTGAAATGAGTATAAAGTTCTAGTGGGAATAATTAAGCAGAAGACTTCAACACAAGGTTAGAAAAAAATTATAAATGCTGTGGTGACAAGGATAAAATGGTATTGCTGTGAAGAAAGAGAGAACACAGCAGATCTGATTTTCTCAATTCTTGCTTCTCTCTGAGGATACCTGGAGCCCTGGCACTGTCCCAGGGTCAAATGCTGAGGGCTTAATCCCTGGAATATTCAGGCAGTCTGTGGTTAGGGTTAGGGTGCTGTTCTGTGTGCCCAAGGCAGTGGATCAGGAAGTCTCAGGCTGGCCGCCTCATTTAAAGTGACCATGAAAAATCACCCAGGGCACCTGGTTTGGGATCAGCACCATGACTGGCTGTAGAGCCACTTGAAGACTTTATAAGAACTCAAGACCCCAAGACCCAAGTGGGCTTCCCTGGGTGAGAACAGATCTCACATCTGTCTCTGGGGCTTACAGCTAGAAGGGAAAGCATACCCATGCAAACCCCACGGGGAGGGACTGCTTAGATCCTATGCCTGCCCTTCCAGTCTTCACTTCGCAAGTATGTTCTTTCTGCTGTATCATATCCCATGCTGCAATAAATCCTATTTGGGAAGAAAGCTTTATGTGGAGGAGTGTGATCCCTCTAGTGAATCACTGAATTAGTGAATGGTCTAGTGCCCCCAAAATAATTTTAAACAACTTTATAACCATAAATATGAAAACCTGGAAGAAATAGCCTCTTAGACAATATAGCTTAGAAAAACTGACTCGAAAAGAAATAGAAAACCAGAAGTCCTGTAACAATTATAGTATTCGAATCTGTAACTATTCCAAAAAGTAAAACACTAATCCAGATGATTTTATAAGTGATTTTATCAAAGCTTCAAAGAAAAGATAAATTCAGAGACTAGAAAAGTGGTAACATCCCAAATTATTTTCTTAATTGTATGAAACAAAGCATAAGGTTATGGGGCCAGGCAGACATAGGTTTAATTACCAAGTCTACCAGGTGATAGGTGTGTAACTCTGGAATAATTTAACCTAAGCTGTAATAATTTTCTCATCATCCACCCAACAAATATTTATTTGGCACCTACTATGAGCCTAGAACATATGTGCATAGTAGAGATACAAGAGGGAGTAAAAAAGGAAAAGCTCTTTTATTCATGGAGCCAGGGAAAGAACATACTGACAGGTAGGGAGCAAGCATTTAGACGAGGGCAACATGCACACAAGGCCAGGCAGGGAAGCAGGGCAGAGATAGCCATGGCCCCGGATAGGAGAGACCAGAGACTTAGAAGGTATGGTTGGGCAGGCTACCGGGGCCTGGGCTGCATTTGACCTTGTTTGGCAGGAGTGACAAAAATGAGACAAGGACTCCAAGGTTCTTAACATGAATAAATGGAGTTGTTTTTAAATGATGGGGAGCCGTTTAGGGAAGAGTGCTTCTTTTCTTTTTATGGAATTTAGGAATGGAGACTAAAGTAATAACAAGTAGGGAAACCACAATAAAAGTAACTTCAAGAAGACCAGCCTTTGATAGTTTAAATAAAGGAAATTCAAAGATTGTCTTCAAGTTGGTACAGAAGACCATCAGTCAATCACAGTAAATAACATTTGGGCATAGGTAGAAAGCCATTTTAATATTTTTCTAATCAAACCTCTGTATCTTGTAATAGTCAGTGGGAGAAAAATTATTCTGGGTAATTAGGAATCTTGGGAAGGACATCAGGTGGGAACAAGATCAAAAGGAAGGATGGAAAATCAGGATCACAAAAGGACTGAAATCAAGGTAGCTTCAGGGGGTCTTGAAGGTAGAAATGTAATAATAATGTTGATAATAGTGTTGGCAGCAATAACAATAGTAACCTAGCTTCTTCTGTTGATAGGTATTGTGCCTGACGAAGTCATTAATTCTCATGACAAACTTGTTAATATCCCATTTGGAGATGGCAAAACTGTGACATGAGACATCCCTTGCCAAAAGGAGCTTGTACATAGCAGGAAGCCTCACTTGAACCCCACTGTTACCCACAATGACTCAGTTTCTTTCAAGGGCACCAGCCAAAGGACTGATTGGCTCTAACCAGTTTCTTTGTTACACCAGTGCCTTCAAGGCTCACAGTACCAGGGGGATCCCAGAACCTGGGGTTGTGGAAGCAGACCCCCTACACAGGTCCTAGAAGTCTACCCCACTTTCACGCCTACCTCATAAGGGTACACCAAACCTCACACTTATATGATCATTTGGCCCAATTAACTCCTTTGTGTCAAATAACTTATGAATAAGCTCAAGGTAACAGATTCCTTTATCACTGAAGAAGTTTGACTTCACACACACATGCACACCTATCCCTAACCCCATCTGGCCATGCCTAGAATTTACCAGTGACTGATAAAACAGAGTTAAGGAAAAACAATCAGGATTCTCCAGGAGTCTTGTCCACCAAGCACTGGGCATTGTATTTCATGAAGACATCTTCATACCATCCTCAAAAACACCCGGTAGTGGAGGTCAGATTAGCTCCATTTCACAGCTCTAGACATCCTGTTTAGCGAGGCTAGGAAGCTGCCCCCTGGACAGCCAGTCGGTGGTCCCAGTGTGATCCCCATCTGGTGCTCTCCGCTTCCAGAGCTCAGGCTCCTGTTGCCCAGGTATGGTAGTGTGCACATTTGCCAACAGTCATAAAAAATTAATGCCATTTGCCATTGGTGGGACAGCTGGGTCATCTTCTGCAAAAAGGCTGAAGCTCATATCCTAATTTATCACTTTAATTTCTTCTACGTAGAGAGAAGTCGGGGAAGTCATTGCAGTGCCACAGTGCTCAATGCAGATGGTCCCAGAAAAAGTCAGCAGAAGTGCAAAGAGCCAGCAAATTTGAGGCAACAAGTTTTACTACACAAATACAATTTAATTCTCCTTGAAATAACCAGTGTAACTCCATTCCTGCAACTTCCTGGGGTTTGTTTTGTTTTGTTTTGGTTTGGTTTTGGGTTTTTGGTTTTTTGTTTTTTGTTTTTTTTACTGCTTGGTGCCCGCCCAACACTTCCTCCATTGCTGCAAACTTTGATTATTTCTGAGACGTCTCAGCTGTATTTTATCTCTCAGTTCTATTTGTGGCACTGCTTTTAGATTACAGGGTGTTGACACAGACGCAAGCTTCAAACCAAAATTCAAACCAAAAAAAAAAAAAAAAATCGCATACATAATGATTTCTGCATCAAAGATCCCACGGAGGTAAAGAGGAGTGGCAATCAAGCACCAAATTCCCAGGGTAAGTCCAGCTGAGAGTGATGAAGAGGGTGGGAGAGTGAAGGTTACAGAGGAAGCCTCTGAGCGGATTCCTCATGGCCAGCAATCCAAGCAAAATAAGCTAAAGCCGGCCATCTGCACTTGAGAGAATCATACTGACCTCAAGCTGCAAGAGGGGAAAAAATGGCAATAAAATGTTGAAAACTCTAGAAGTAAACATCCCAATTGAGCCTAAAAACCAAATTGCATCAGGTCTGAAGTCCATCTTTTTCTCTCTTCTCAATTTCACTCCCCCTCTGCCCTTCCAGTTGGGCTTTTTAAATTTAACTGTAATTAGATATTTTCACGACATTTTTTTCTGTAATCTAATTTTTGCACAGCTCTTTAGAGCTCCTAAAATAATGTTTCAGTGTGCAGTCTAAAGAGAAAACTAGGACCAGCCTCTCTCCACAAGCCTATAAAGGTTCTACAGGGCAGTGTACTGGGCAGTATACTAGCAGTATACAGGGCAGTTTGGCTAAGACCACAGGGGGTCGTATTGGGGAACAGGGACCCTCTGTGTGAGCACAGTGCAGGAGTCCCAGGGTATGGAGCCCCAGGTACCATCCGTGGGAGGGTCGCTGGACCATGGATTGCCTCCACCTACTCTGCACCTCTTCCGTGTGTCTTACCTACTGCTAACTTGCCTACCGTTGGCAGATCAGCCAATTCAGGACTCTCCAAAAACACACTTCGATCCCCCAATGATACGAATATACTAAGTCACTCCAATTCCGTGAGAGAGAAGAAGAAACTTCTTCCCCCAAAATGCAGGGCTGTGCCTTCCCCCTCAGCTGAAGTCAATGAAATTATTTGTTCTCATTTTCCAATCATTGCTTCACACTCCCACCGCCTCTCCTCTGTCTCCTCTTCCTACAATCCCCTTGATACCTCTGGTTCCTCCAGAACATTCTCCCACCTTAGTACTGAATTCCTTGGGAGTTCTGATCACTGTTCCCATCCTAAAGGTACCTAGGACATCAGCCCCCTTCAGCTAAGGAGAATATCTAGAATATTTACATAATAAATATAAACGACAGTGCATATGGAATTTTTAATTCTCTAGTAGACACATTTAATAAAATAAAAGGAATAAGGAGAAATTCATTTGACTAATAGGTTTAATTGAATCCAATATATTCAAACATCATCATGTACATGTGTGATGGAAATTTCCACACTTCGAGTGATTGAAAGTGACACATGGCCAGTGGCTGCTGGTGGAGAGGAGACCTACCCCCTGCTGAGCTCTTGCTGTGCAGAAGAACTTCACATATATTCTCACAATGGAGTGATCATCTCCACTGCACAGTGAGGAAGCCGGAAGTCAGGGAAATCGTGTGTCCTGCCCAATGTTACGCGGCTTGTACATGGAAGAGCTGGAATTTGAATTCAGTTCTCTCTGATTGCCCAGAGCAGGCTCTTCCACATCATCATGAATCTTTCTGATTCCAAAACAGGCAGACTCACCGACCTAGTCCTGCAGCCAGCTCTGCAGAACATGCAGAAATCCTTGAGAACTTCTCTCCAGGCTAATTATGCCTCAGTCACCTCCTCCAAACTCTGTGCTCTTGATACAGAGAGAAGAGAGGAAGGGAGAGAAAGAGACAGGGAGAGATTAATGTCTATGAACTTATATTACCCAAAAGCACAAGGAAGTGTTCTCTGAGCACCTTGACAGGTTTGCTACTTCCCGTTGACACCCCCATGTGGCCTGAAGTTTCTTAGAATCCATAATCTCGGTGTCACATGACCTCCTTTTCTACCACTCTATTGGAATGCTTTTGGAGGTCTTGGGTCATCTTTTGATACCACGTAATGATCATCTTTTTTTTTATTCACTTCCACAACAACAACCCAGTGCCTTACAAATAAATTATGCTCTGTAAACATTTTTCATGAATTATTATTCACATGAAGTTCTTAGTACTTCTCTGAAAGATACTTATTATGCTTCCATCTCAATCTGCTTTAGCTGAAACTAGACCAATTATAGATCCATCAGAAGAGGATTTCTGTTTTTTATTTTTTTAATATGTTCCTACATTCTCCTACATTTTAGTTGGGAAATATTCATTAACCTGCTTTGGTCTCTAAATAAATTCTTTTAGAGTCTTCACTGGGGATTTGTGTAAATCAATGGCATAATCAATTCTCATTTTAAATATGGCTATTTCAACTATGGTTATAAGACATACTGAATGGTTGTTAGGGGAAAAAAGGAAAACACAACTATTAAGTTCCTAGAACACAATATTTTTTCTTAAAACAATTTCACATATATTGATACTTTGAATCAAACCAAAGGCCAGCACTGCCCCAATCACTGGCTTTCAAATGGCCCATTGTTTTGCCCCATCTGTTTCTCTATCTTTCTCTCACAGCTTCTACCTACATCCTTCTCCTATGACTCGGTCACTTCTTTCCTTCCCAGAGACCTTCTGATATGCATGGTTTCCTGGAGGGACCCTAAGGGTTGCAGACTTCCCCTCAGCCTTGATGTACGTTCTCTTTACTGACTGGGTGTTCCCATCTGTTCCCAGTGCCTCACCAAGTGCCTCACATGTAGTTGGTGCTCAGTAAACAGCTCTGGAATGAATCAATAAATAAATGGATAATGATGGACCAACTGAGTGGACACTAGTCTTAGGAGATCCTCAACAATAGACTTCCATGATATGGGGACTGTCCCAACCACTCCATCATAGGACAATGCATTGTCGATCCCAGGTCAGTATGACTGCAACCAGTAAGCTGTCAGAACCAAGGCATGTGGGATGCTGCAGTGTCTCAGACACAGTTGGCGTGAACCAGGGAACATTAGGGATGTACATTCATAGGGACTCCAAGCCACCCTCCACACTGCTGCTAAACACAGAGCTAAATCATGGCTGTTCCCACCTCAAAAATCATCCTGCTCTCCCTAGGGACGGTAGGAGAAGCTTCAAGCCTCTGTTACCTAATATGGCTCACGTGGTAAGGCAGGACCCATGGAAGACCTGCTGTGCTAAACACTCAAGCTCCAAGGTTCCCAGATTTGCCTTCAGGTTCCACAGCTAACTCAGGGCCCTGAGGCCAAACCAGAGGGTAAGGTATGTTCATCCCTGGAAAGACTGGGGAGAAAGGAATTCATTTTTTCATTCATCGAGACAAGCAGTATATACATATAACAAATAGTACATTATATTATAAATGGTATATATGTATACATACACATGCACATTATATATGGTATGTGTGTGTTCATGAGTATGGTACATATTTTTATTTTTAAAGATTTTATTTATTGCGAGAGAGAGAGAGAGAGCCAAAGAGAGAGAGAGCACAAGTGGGGGTGAAGGGCAGAGGGAGAAGCAGACTCCCTGCTGAGCAGTGAGCCCCAGGCAGGACCCGATCGTGGGACTCCAGGATCATGACCCGAGCAGAAGGCAGACACTTAACTGACTGAGCCATCCAGGTGCCCTTATAGTATATATGTTTAAAAACCAAGATCCCCAATTAACATTCTTATAATTCCATGATGATTTCCATTTCCAAGATTACCTGGTACTTTCAGCGTTAGCAGGGGTTCTAATAAACACTATTTTTTGTAAATTTCTTCCTTTTAAGATTTTATTTATTTTATTAGACAGAGAGAGAGATCACAAGTAGGCAGAGAGGCAGGCAGAGAGAGGGGGAAGCAGACTCCCTGCCGAGCAGAGAGCCCTATGCGGGACTCTATCCCAGGACCCTGAGATCATGACCTGAGCTGAAGGCAGAGGCTTAACCCACTGAGCCACCCAGGTGCCCTGTAAATTTATTTTCGAGTGAGAGAGAACACCAGCAGGGGGAGGAGCAGAAGAAGGACAAGCAGACTCCACGCTGAGCACAGAGCCTGATGAGGGGCTTGATCTAATGACCCTGAGACCATGACCTCAGCCAAAACCAAGAGCTGACCACTTAACTGATGGAGCCCCCCAGGCACCCCACAATAAATGCTATTTTAGAACAAGGTGAAAACAGGACAATCCGATTTTACCAAAACAGGACAATCTGATTTTACCAAACTATGATTATTTAGTTCACAGACGATGGTAATGTTGATTTCAGCACATGCTGAACTGAACAATTCTAACATTTGGTTCATGGGGAAGGCACTGAAGGAATCCACTGCAAGAGTGCCAGAAGTTTGGTCAACTTCACACAGAAACCTAAGCAAGATGAGAAAACTAGAGTAAAACCAGATGGCACATAAGTTCCTTTCTCTCTCAGAGATAATCCAGGCAAGAAGGGTCCTTTTCTTTCTTATTTTTTTTAAAGAATTCAATTTATAAATAAAAATGTAAATATTTTTCTTGTTCTCTGCTGTAATGCTGTAATTTCTGATTAGGACCAAAGCATCAACAGCTCCTCTATGTGGAGGTAAGGAATGAGAGGGATAAGGCAGATAGTCTGAAGGGGAAAAAAAAAAAAAAACCCATGGCAAAATGCAGAGAGATGGAGGGGAGGGAGAGGGAAAGAGAGCAGCTTTGAGCAAGAAGCTGCATTTTTTTTTCAGTCTCTGAATACTAGACAGCGACTCCCAGGAAATATGGAATACAGTGATAGGTTAAGACAGAAGATTTTAAACAGCTTTGTGGTCGGACGCAGCTCTCAGTTGAAAAGAAAATAAGACAGAAAGTAAATTTATTTTTATCCTTATGATGTACCTTAATTCTTTCAATTAATTGATCTGAATGACAGTTGTGGATAATTAATGAGTTACAGATGTCCAGCTCCAAAATTGCAAGCAAGAAAAACACGGCTTATCAGTTCTTTTTGAGAAAAGATAGGGATTTATCGTGCCTTCTTTTCCATAAACTCTGCCATCTTTGTGAAATCTCTCTGGCTCCATCTTCAGAGAAGTCCTGTGTGTGCAGCTTGGAAAGATAGACTCATCTGTGAAAGTCCAGGCTAGTTTATCAGAGCAATAACGCACGCCGCCTTCCTTCGCAACGCAGACCAATTCCCGGGCTGCGAAGACAACAAGAGACAGACCTACTGCCTGATGGTGATTTTCTATGCTGAATTCTTTCTTGCAAGTTGATAATGTATTTATTTCCAAGATACATGCACAAGCTCTTCGGAAAAGGAGTCCTATTGTGAGGGATGCTGTGGACGATGATGCAAGCCTTCAGAGTTGACCTGAGTGTTTCAGGGGGAAAATCAGAGCAAGACAGGTCTGGCAGGTGGATGGGCAGCCCAGAGCTAAAATGACTTTGGATGGTTATGCATCAACTTTAAATACCAGAGGTGGAGGAGTCAGAAGCCCACTCAGATTCAGAATGAGAAAGCTTAATTCTAACATCCTAACCACACGTGAGGTTCAGAGACTGCACCTGCGGCCAAAGGACCGGTTGGAGCACAGATGAGCTACCAGTAGCAGTGGGAGGGGAGAATGTCCCTCAAAGGAGACATCTGGCTGACACCCTGACAGCTCCTGCCTCCAGCCTGTCCTGCAGCACACCAACGGGAACTCCCAGGAATCAGAAATGTTGACCAAGGGGTACGGTGGTACGCAAGGTCAGAGAATAAAAGCAAATAGAAATCTAGATTTTTCTCTTCTCTTCCTGAGGCCCATATCAGAACAGATTGAACCTGTTAAGCTCACAATTACAAGGACAGTGTGGCTTTTAGTGGGGCTTACGTATAACAGATCAGGGAACCTTTTTTTTTTTTTAAAGATTTTATTTATTTATTTGACAGAGAGAG
>NW_022631048.1:9446042-9699358 GCF_010015895.1 Lontra canadensis
GCCATACTCTAGAGCAACCAGACCCAACAGCCATCTGCTGAGTGCCCCACCCCACCACCACAGCATACACATTCCACCCAAGTGCCCATCAAACATTCTCCAGGGTAGAACCCACATTAGGCCATAAGATAGATCTAAATAGAATTAAAGGACTGAAATGATGTGAAGTGTGTCCTCTGACCAAAAGAGAATGCAATTAGAAATGAATAACAGATGGAAATTTGAGAAATTCACAAATATGTGGAAAATAGATAACACATCCCTGAATAATTAATGGGTCAGAGAAGAAGTCACAAGGGAAATTAGAAAATACTTTGAGAGGAAAGAAAATGAAAACACAATACATCAAATCTATGTGAGCCAACTATGTCAGGGTTTAGAGGAAGACAAGCTAACTTTTCACTTTAACACATGCAAAAATTAAGAGCAAACTAAATCCAAAGCAAGTAGAAGGAATGAAAGAATGAAAATTGGAACAGAAATAACTGAAAGAGAGGGTAGGAAACAATCGAGAAACCAACAAAACCAAAATTTGCTTCTTTTAATAGATCAACAAAATTGACAAACTTCTAGCTAGACTGATAAGAAAAAAGAGAGGAGACCAGAATTTCTACAATGTAGAGGATACTACTACTGACCTTGGAGAACTAAAAACAATTATAAGGAAATTCTGTGAACAACTGTATGACAACAGATTAGACATTCTAGATGAAATGGACAAATTCCTAGAAAGACATACTACCAGGACTGACTCCAAAAGTAAAAAATCCAATAAGCCTATAACAAACAAACAGATTGAATTAGTAGTCAGAAAAATTCCCACAAAGTAAAGTCCGGATGGCTTCAGTGGTGAATTCTACTAAACATTAAAAGAAGAATTAGCAGTAATATTTCACAAGTCCTTACAAAAATGTAGAAGAAGAGGGAACACTTCCCAAGCCATTCCATGAGACAAATATTATCCTGATACGAAAACTAGAGAACGATGTCTCAGAATATACAAAGAACTCTTAAAAATAATAACAACAAAGCCAATTTAAAAATGGGGCAAGGACGTGGGTAGACATTTCTCCAAAGAGGCTATACAAATGGCCAATCTTCACAGGAAAAGATTCTCAGCATCATTCTTCATTAGAGAAATGGAAATCAAAACCACAAGGAGATACTAGTTCATACCCGTTAGGATGACCTTCATTGAACAAATGGAAAACAGCCAGTGTTGGCAAGGATGTGGAGAAATTGGAACCTTCATACATTGCTGGTGGGAATGTAAAATGGTGTGACTGCTTTGCAAAAACAGTTTGGCTATTCCTCAAAAAGTCAAACAAAGAGATTACAAATGATTCAGTAATGCCACTTCTAAGTATAAAACCCAAAGAAATGAAAACACATATTCACACAAAAACATGCACACAAATGTTTACAGCAGCATTATTCACAATAGCCAAAAGTTGGGGGAAGGGGGAGTCGGGGATGATGTCCTTTGACTGACGACAGATAAACCAACTGTGGTATGTCCATACAATGGGATCCTTTGGCCAAAAAAGGAATGTCCTGACCTATGCACCAGCACAGATGATCTTGGATTCATCATGCAAGATGAAAGAAGCCAGACACAGAAGGCCACGTACTGTGCGATTCTATTTATATGAAATATCCCAAATAGGAAAAACCACAGAGATAGAAGGTAGACTAGTTGCCACAAACTGGGAGAAGAGGGATATGGGGAGTGGTTGCCCAATGGTCATGGGGTTTCTTTTGAGGGTGTTGAAAATGCTACGGAACTAGACAGTGCTGAGGACCACACAACTTTGTGAATATACCAAAAAAAAAAAAAAACCCAAAAATGAAAAAAAAATCACTGACTTGTACATTCTAAAATGGTGGATTTTACAGTCTTGCTCATTTAAATAAGACTAATACACTAAATACATATCTGCATAAAGAGTAAGTCAAGGGGCATGTGGGTGGCTCAGTGAGTTATGAAGCTGCCTTTGGCTCAGGTTATGATCCTGGGGTCCTGGGATCGAGCCCCGCATCAGGCTATCTGTTCAGCTGAAGGTCTGCTTCTTCCCCTCACCCTACCTCTCCCCCGACCCCCTGTACTCTCTCTCTCTCTTGCCTGCTCTTTCTCTCTTAAATAAATAATCTAAAAAGAAAAGAGTAAGTCAATGGCAATTACTAGAAACATTCTTCTCTAGCATTTAAAGTACGGGGCATCTGTGTGGCTGTCTGTGATGTGTCCTAAGTGTTGGTTAAGTTTCTGACACTCGATTTCAGCTCAGGTCATGATCGCAGGATCATGAGACCGAGCACTGTGTCGGGCTCCGCACTGACTATGGAGTCTGCTTAAGATTCTTCCTCTCCCTCTCCCTCTGCCCCCACTTTTGCTCATGTACTCTCTCTCTCTCCTAAAAAAAAAAGTTTGATTTGACTCTATCAGTATAGTGATTGTGTTGAGGAATAGAATTGCATTTTGATGTCAATCGAGGCAGACAGGGTATACATTCCATGAAGGGAGGGACTGGTAGAAGGGAGCAGTTCTCATGCTCCACACTTCATAGCAATCAAATGCATGACTCGCTTAAAAAGCAGAGGGACTATCCTGGCTTGGGGCAGGGGCATAAAAAGAGCATCAGGGAGAACGGGGTAGAAGACTCAGATTACGCAGGCAAGGCGCTCTGTCCCACTATGTCACCTCTCCCTGCCATGGTACTGGCTTCTTCCGCAGCAGGTTCTCCCACAAGGTGGGAATATGACCACCAGCAGACTCCCAGTTTAGCAATGCAAGGAAAGCAGAAAGTTGCTCTACATCAATGGAGCGATCTAAAGAGAGACGCTACTGATTCCACTGGGCCACACACTCCACCCCAGCAACTTCTTCTGAGGCCTGCAGGAGGCAGGATGCTGGCTGACATGACGGGTATGGGAGAGCAAGTTCCTCAACAGAACAGGGGTGCTGGATAGGCCAAGACAACAAAAATCCTTCATGTCATGAATCCTCCCAGCAGCCCTACAAACTGTTAATAATTGACATCAGGGAAAATTCAAGATTAACACAGAGCATCTTCTCGTACCAAAAGTAGGCACACTTCAAAGATTAAAGGATGGACACCATCAAATGATTGAAATAGTAAACAAATAGGAGAGAATAGACAAGTCTCCCTTACAGAACTCCAAATGATGGAGGGGAGTGTCTTTGTAGGTGCTTCTTCCTCCAGGAAGGGGAGTTTCATTCCTTTCCCCTGGAGTGGGGGTGGGCTCAGGGACTTATCTCCTGTGACAGGGCACAGCCAGGGAAGCACAGCCACTCTACAGAGGACAGACTTTGCAGGTGTCACCCTAACTCCGGATCAAGGGACAGGGGATGACGTTGACAAGTCCCCCAGCAGGGACAAGTCATGTTGAGATCATAGACCCCAGATGGGACACAATGAGGACACTTCACCTCTGTGGGATTCATTCCAGACAAACACAGCCCAACATTGTCATGAGAAACATCAGACACGCAGCATGATGGACATGATACAAAATTCCTGACCAGCACTCCCTGAAGAGTGTGTGGCCTGCCTCATACTCTAAAAGCTGCTGCAGGTGCCATGGTGGGGACGTGGAATGGGTGCCCAGCAGGAGGCCACCCAACAGCCCTTGCAGATTTGTCCCCCAGGGGGATTGAAAATGATAGAGACCCAGATGAAGGGAGGAGATGGCAATTGCTGGCCTTGACCTAAGAGATATCCTTGTAGCCTGCACACTCCCGGGGCTCCCTGGGCAAGAGCATGGTTTTCCATGTGTCTGCATCTCACCAGTTTGTAGAGAGTTGGGTGCATACTGTAGTTACTAGTTGTCTTGCTGCAGACCGTTACTTCTGCACACCTAATGATGAATGCTTATTTGAGAATTGCAATTGAAAAGGCAGAGGAGGACCAAATCCTAGGATCGAGTCCCTTGTTGCTCCTCCACCATGTGCCACTAAGACTCTGTGCTCTTCTTCTCTCTCTCTTTACCTCCCTCCCTTCCTTTTCTTTCTTTCTTTTTCTCTTTCTCCTTCCTTTCCTTTCCTCCCTCCCTTTTCTTTTTTCTTTTCCTTCCTTCCTTTCTTCTTTCCTTCCTTTTTCTTTCACCACTTCAACTTTGCTAGAACTCTTCTAATGCATATATAAAGATGCGTATATATAAAAAAGATATATTGCATAGATCTGTTGTCCCGAAAGGCACCAGTTGTCAGGAATACATGGGCTCATTTTGCCTCTTGTTTGGGAAGAGGACATTTTGATTCTTCTTACCTGGAATCATTGACAATAGAGGTCAACACAGCCCTCTGGACTACATTTCCAGTGAACGGATCAGGGATTCCATCACAGTGGAAACGGCTACCCCATGTTCCCAGCAGATCTGGATATCCATCTTTCTTCACTAGGTGTTTTTAAAAAGCTACTCTTCTGGTCATGATGGCGAAATTTACTGATGTTCCTGTGAAACTTTTCCTTTGGAATTTATGCAGCAAATCACATATTGACTTAGTGTCACTGAGAAGACCAAGATTTATATTCCTGAAGATAAGTAATAACCTTGACTTTGATTTGGTCAATATTTATCTCACAAGTCAATAAATGTCCTGCAATAAATTTCCACAAAGGCCAACAGCTTCTGATTCTGGGCTGAGCTCTGCAGAGGGTCCCAGACGTCCCTGCTTTTTTCCCTAGAAAATCAGTGGTCAAACCCATGAGGTGTTTTCAGGGGCACTTTATCTCCAACGAAGTCAGTCGGCTCATGACAGCAGAACTTTACCCAAATAACTTACTGTGGGTGGGAATTACAGACTCCTGAATCTTTTTGCTTCTTTTCAATGGTTTTGACAAAAGAATTTTCTCCTTTGTCCAGTTTTTTTTTTTTTTTTTTCTTTTCGGGGGCTGTTGGGGAAAGGCAGAAGGAGGAGGGAGAGAATCTTAAATGAGCATGCCTGGCATGGAGTCTGATGCAGAGCTTGATCCCACGATCCTGAGATCACGATTCATAGTCGAGAGTCAGATGCTTAACTGACTGGGCCACCCAGGCGCCCTGAAGGTCCACCTTTTTCTAAAGCTGATCCCAAATGCTGACTTCAGACATCAGAGACCCAGCAGGCTGGGGTACAAGCCGGTAAAGTCAGTAGATGACACCAGTCACTTGTGTGACTCTCACTAAAGACATTATCTTTGTTAGAAAACTTCCCAGAAGTTCAAAATATTTTTTTGTTTTTGGTGTTTATTGCTCGAATGGTTTGGCACCATTTAAAACTCCAGTGTGCCCTGGGAACAGCCCAAGAGAGGTTTTGTCTCCTAACCAGAAGTGACATGATGGCCGTGTCCCTATGCTGGCGCTCCGGGCAAACTCTTCCTGCCAACCCTCCTCCCCGCCCCCTGTGGCTTAGGTGGGACACGCAGCGGTCTGTAAGTGCGCATGCACCTACATTTCTGGCCATACACTGACCACCCTTAACTCCTTCCCCACAGGGGGCAGAAGCGGGGTGCTACTTGCCACACAATTCCTGTACTTCACGAGGACACTACTGGGGCCCAAAGGAGCCTGATGCACGGAGAAGTCATTTTCTTGTATTTCTTGGTGCCCCCCCAACTGACTGAGATGTAGTTGACAATTACCGTTGTGTTAAGTGTAAGGTGGGCAAGGCAATGGCATAACATAGGCAAATACCATAAACAATCAGCAACAAGGTTGTAAACATATGCCACCTCAGATGGTTACATTTTTGTGCATGTGGGTTTGGTTGTTTTGTTTGTTTGTTTGTTTGTTTGTTTTTGCTGTTGCTGTTTTGGTTTGAGTTGTTAGACTAGACTTTGAGGAACAGTTGGTCCCTTCCAGAAATGTCAGATGTGAAGATGGCATTCTTTCTTCTATCTTTCATGTAAACTCATTGAAATCTGGAATGCACCGTGATTAAGACCGTCTCTCACTGGTCTTCATAAGTCAGGGTAAACGTACAAGTAAACATCTCTCCATCTAGTGCAGCACTGAACTGGTATTTCTGCTTGAAACTGATAAGAAGGAGAGGCCCAAGGGTTCCTGGGTGGCTCAGTCAGTTAAATGTCTGCCTTTGGCTCAGGTCATGATCCCAAGGTCCTGGGATCAAGCCCTGCATTGGGCTCTCTGCTCAGTAGACAGCAGGCTTCTCCCTCTCCCTCTGCTACTCCCTCTGCTTGTGCAGGCTCTCTCTCTCAAGTAAACAGTAAAATTTTTTTAAAAAGGAGAGACCTAATCCAGAGTGGCAGGGCAGAAATGCCTTGACCAGTAAGCTTGGGAAGATGAGCACATGTCGACCAGCCCGGGCGGCGGGGAACCTTCCAAGCAGAGATGCCTCTGTGACTGCCCCTACCCACTCAGGGGTGGCCTCTAACCCAAACTGAGATGTGGCAGTAGGAAAACCACAGGACTTGGAGACACGGGGGGACCAGAGTCCCTCCTCTTTTTGCTTGACTAGGGAAGTGAGCAGACTGCCTTCAAGGGCATCTCCTCCTACAGGAACCCCCAGCAAAGAAGCCTCTGCCACAGTGGCCGGGGTGCCATGTCCTCAGACGTCAGCAGGTCTGTGTGCAGAGGGCCCAGGGGCCAGTGAGCCACCTGCCACTGGACGAGAGCTTGGCCTGATGATCTCAGGGCATTTGCTACGCACAGTAACGATCCCACAGGCAACACTCAGAGGGCACATTCTCCTCTGAGAACATCTGTTTTTGTCTTCAGATTTTTACCTGATTTCCTACTTCTCTCCCCTGGCCCAAGGTCCAAGAAGGGGACCATCTGGGGTATTTTCCTGCAGCTGCTGGAGGCTGTCCCCACTTAAGGGGGAGTACTCTACCAGGGGCACAGGTGTCACGATGTGAACTCAGCAGGGCGCGGGTCTGGCAGTGGCCACTCTCGGCTGGGCTTCCTAATCCTGGAGCAGGGTTTTATTTCAAGGTTCTAGAGCATCACCTATGCCTATCAGACACATTCAAAGCAAATCTCAGTGCAAAATAGTATTTTCCAGTTCAATGGATTTTATGATTTTCTGAGTTCCAAAGGCTTTCGTGCCTGTGGCCCTCTGTAAGCCTCACACATTCATGCTGTGTTTCTTTGCTTCGTGTGGACTTGAGCCGTTGTCTGTCCGGGGAACAGTGTACTGGAGTCGGTCCCCACAGTCCACAGGAGGAGAGGACACACAGTGCCACGGGAACATACTGGACAGTACTGGAGACCCTTCCTTGAGATATTTATTTCTGTGCTTCTCTTTTTCCTGCATCCTTGGGTGTGACCTTTTTCTGGTCCTTAGGAACATCCAGAGTCCTTCCAGGAGGAATAGAATCATTTGAGAACAACTGAGAAAGGAGGGAATAAGGGGAAGGAGCGAAGGATTGAGGGAGAGGGAAATCCAATACTGGTGTGCCTGCGTCTGTTACTTTGGTAACAAGGATCTGGGACAGCAGCATGGATAGCATGGCCCAGGAGCAAACAGAGCACAGGGATCTCGGCATCCAGAGGGGGCATGCAGTGGGAAAAGAGCCATGATGAAGCCCACCCCCACTGGGTTCCTCTTGCGAGTAGACTGTCTCTTGGAAGCCAGGCTCTTCCAAAGGAAAATGCAAAAGCCAGAGGGAGAGCACAAGCAGGGAAGAGAAACAGTGATGGTGTGAAGCAGAATAATATACACCCTCGAAGACTCTTCCCTACAAACTACTTACTGATTTCAAAAAAAAAATAGTAACTTCGCAGTGGAGAGAGACGGTTGGCGTCCTCTTCATCAAGAGGTCCAAGTCACCATCACTAGTGATGACGTGGAGAGACAACACATGCCTCCAGACACGGGCCACGGAGAAGAGCAAACATCATTTTTCTGTGCCATTCTTGCTGAAACACAACATGGAAACCATCAGGAAGAAACAACAGACAAACCCAAAGTGAAGGGCATTCTGCGAACAAACCCACCGGTGCTCTGCAGAAAGGATCAAGGTCCAGAGTGACACAGCAAGACGAAGGCCCTGAGGGCACAGGACAAGTGAGTGTAGTGTGCAATCCTGGGGATGTATCCTGACCCAGACAAAGGAGATTGGGGGAGATGTTTTGCAATTCAAATATGGCTGTGGATTAGTTAGTAGTAATCCATCAATGATCACTCTGTGATGTTTACAAATGGCCTGTGGTTATGTAAGACTTAGGGAAGCTGAGTGAAAAGTATATGGGAATTCTGTATGTGATTTGGGTAACTTTGGCCTAAGTGAGGGTTTATTTCAAAATAAGTTGAAATTGGTCAAAAGGTACAAACCAGAAGAGCAGAAGGAGGAGAGGAGGGGGAGGGATGACCACCCCGGCAAGATGGCTGTATCTTGCTGGTTGGGTGGCTCTGACCACAAGGCTCCTTTCCTTGGCTCCATCCAGACTGAACCTCAAAGGTGACAAGGCAGCTATGATAAGCAGCCACTCGACATGCTTGAACCCAAAACTGGTACTACTGGCAAGCTTCGGAGAGCGTGCCAGTGGGGGAGGATGTCCAGGGAGGGCAGGGGGTCCCTGGGGGAAGCCGTGCCTGTGGGTAGCATGACCAGAACCATGGCAGGTGTACAGACAGCTGAGCTCACGGCGTTTCTCCCAGCTGCCTGTGGTTTTTGGGGTGCCCACAGCAGCCAGAAGGGCCTGAGAACCTGAGTGAGAGGCACAATCCTGAAACATCGATAGGCCAACAGGGGCCAGGGGTCATGCAAAAGGTCACTGCTGACAGCCACGCAAAACCGGGCCAAGGCTTTGAGCTTCCAGGCAAGACGGAAGAACAGGCACCAGATTTACACACCCACTGAAACAGTGAAGAAACTGGACAAGATGTGAAACAAGAGTTTTCCAATGTTGGACATGAGGCAACACAGGACAGAAATCTCTGAGAAGGGGAGCAAATGAGGGGAGCCCCACTGGTGACAGAGGACACTGCCTGGAGAGCTTCCAGGTGTCAGGGCAGAGAGGGAAATCTCAGGCCTAGCCCAGTGGTCTCCCCAAGAGGAGGCATGGAGACAAGTGCAGAGAACAGTGCTGCAGACAGAGGGACAGCTTCCAGACTCGCAGAGGGCTTCCCTAGCATCCAGGTGAAGACTGATCAGAACTCATGTGAGTGTAGGAAATGAACTGAAGCCAGTAAAAGAACCTACCTGAAAGGTACAGAAGAGACAATACCAGCGGTTGATAAAGAGACAGGAATAGTCCATGCTCTCCCAAGCCAGAGCAGAACACGTTTATTCCAGAATGGTTGTTGCCTAAAAAAAAGAGAGAGAAAGAGAGAGCTATAGCTCTAGATAAAAAGGTGCTCTGGCCTTAAGCTTTCCAACAAGCCTCAGAATTATCAGACTGTTTCTAAGTAACTTACTGGCATCACAAAACACAGATCAAACACAGTCATAGGAATGAAAAAAAATCTAGCATGTGGGGCACGTGGGTGGCTTAGTTGGTTAAGCATCTGACTCTTGATTTCGGCTCAGGTCATGATCTCAAGGTCATGGGTTGTGCCCCACATTGGGGTCTCTGCTTAGCACAGAGTCGGCTTCAGATCCTCTCTCCCTCTCCCTCCCACTCATTCACTCTCTCTCAAATAAATAAATAAAATCTTTAAGTATATCTAATGTGTAAAACCTATATACAATTTACAAAGTCTTCATCCAATCTAAAAGTATCACTCGTGTGAAGAATTAGAAAAATATATCCCATGAATGACAAAAATGAATCAGTGGAAACAGACCCATAATAACAAGATGATAGAATTAGTAGGAAAAAAAAATTAAAAGACATTAACATGAACATTAACAGGTTATGAAACCTATATCCCATATGTTGAAGGGAGTAAAAAAGATCAAGCATGCTGTGGAGGGTACAGAAGATATTTTAAAAAGCCCAAATCAAATTCTAGAGATGAGAAAACTCTAGATAGGACAATAGCAGAGTAGATTCTTTTACAAATAAGAAAATGAATAAATTTGAAAACACGGCAAGGGAACTTACCCAAAATGAAGCCCAGAGACTGAGGCAAAGTGAAAGCACAGGCAAACGTGAGCTGTAAGAGGGCAGTAGTCTAACATATGTGTAATGGGGGTCAGGGAAAGCGAGAACTCGTGGGGGAGGGGAGAAAAATATTTGAAGAAAAAAATGGCTTAAAAATATTTCAAACATGCTGAGAACTATAAAATCACAGACTCAAGAATCTCAAAGAGCCCCAAGCACAAGAAACATGAAGAACATCACACAAAGGCACATCATAATTGACTTACTAAAAGTTAGCGATAAAGGAAGACCTAAAAAGCAGGAACGAAGAAAGGACACATCACACACAGAGAAACAGACTCTAGACTCCTTGTCAGAAATGCATAGATGGGGGCACCTGGGAGTCCCAGTCCCTGACTGCAGTTCAGGTCGTGATCTCAGGATCCTGGGATCGAGTCCCAAATCAGGCTTTGCGTTCAGTGCGGACTCTGCTGGAGATGCTCTCTCCCTCTCCCTCTGTCCCCCCTCAGCTCGCATGCTCGCTCTCTCTCTCTCTTTCTCGAAAATAAATAAATGGATCTAAGAAAGAAAGAAAGAAAGGAGGGAGGGAAGGAGGAAGGGAGGGGAAAGAAAAACAGAGATAAATGAGAGAAAGTCAAATACTGTATAATGTCACTTTGCTGTGGACCCTTAAAAAAAGCCAAACTCCTAAAAACAGAATGACGTGGTGGTTTCCAGGGGCTGGGGTGGGGGAATAGGAGAATGTGATTTAAGGGGGAAAATGTGCAACTAGTAATAAACAAATCCTGAAAATCCAACGCACAGTATAGTGAGTATAGACAATAACATCATATCATAATCCTCGACCACGTTAAGAGACTAAATCTTAATTATTCTCACCGCAGCAGAAATAACTACATGATGTGACTATAGGTGCTATCACTACAAAGACAATTGTATTACAGTATATAAAAGTATCAAATCAACAGTCATACACCTTACATTTACGCAATGTCATAAATCAAATATGTCTTTCAAACAAGAAAGAAAAGAAACACGCAGTCTGGAACCATTGGAACATCTTCAAAATACTAAAAAAAGAAAAACAACAAAAGCTCTCTGTGGAATTCTATGTCCAGTGAATACATCTCTCAAAAATGAAGGCAAATAAAAACTCCCAGGCATGGAAAGGTTTTCAAAGCACTCATCACAACAGAATCACAGTACCAAAGGAAAAAAAAAGTCCTTCCTTTAGGCAAAAGCAAAATAACAGCAAATGGAAATGTGTGTCTACATAAAGGTATGGAAAGTGTCAGAAATAAATATGTGGGTAAATAGAAAAGATTTTTTTTCTGGTTTTTAAAAAGTCCTTAAAAGTTACTTGACTGATTCAAAACAAATACAGATTTCTCTCTTCTTTAAGATTTTATTTATGTATTTGATGGGGGAGGGGCAGGCAGAAGGAGAGGGAGAGGGAGAGGCAGACGCCCCGCTGAGCAGGGAGCCAGATGTAAGACTTGATCTCAGGACCCTGGGATCATGACCTGAGCTGAAGGCAGACGCTGAACCCACTGAGCCACCCAGGCGCCCCAACAAATGCAGATTTCTTACTGTGTTTCTAACATACACAGAAGTTAAAGTCCCGACCACAGAACCCACTTCTGGAAGGTTCTAATAAAGGTGAAGGGCCCCAGCCTTACCTTGCTATCCTCCTCTTCTGGTCCGGGGAAAACTCTGCACTTAGACTTGAGGAATTCATTTGAAATACTGGTTTCCTGGTGAGCTCTGAGAGTCTATGGGAAGGTCAATAAATATTTCTGAACCCGTTTTTTTTTTTTCTCTTGTGAATCAGGGATGGCATTTTTTAACACTGCTACTCCATGCTGATCCACAAAGCATCCCGAATCGGACTTTTCACTTCAACTAGCTTCTCATGGGACTCCCACACCATGAAGATTGGACCCCAACCTGGTAACTCTCCGAGAGAGGACAGAAGCCAGCGCTGTGTAAACAACACAGTGTTCTTGCTCTCAGAACTCAGTTCCCTCGGCGAGCACTTTGTAGTAAGGGCCAGCTGATTTCCAGACTAGCCGATGACATCAGAGCAATTTTTAGACTTTGCTAACAGGCCTTGTAGGGGAGAGGGGAGGCCTTCTTATACCGTACAATTACAGCACACACTGTGGGCAGTGACCCGCGGGAGGGGGTGTGCGGCAGGCTTATGGCCAGCCTGCCTACCGGTGTCCTGCCAGGTCCCAGGCATGACACACAAGGTTTTGAGGGGTGCTTGGCTCCGTGGGTGTCCGAGGCTCTCTGGTGGACACTGGCCCATCTTACTACAAACCTGTGCCCAGCAACTCTCTATGAACTTAGGCGACTATCTTTTTCCTCTGTAGCAGAAGACTAACCGTGGGAAAGAGACGTTCCCCAGTGGACAGGGGACCAGAGCAGGACCTCCTTCTGCATGGGAGGAGAGAACAGGGGTACCCACTTCTTCAGGAGGTTATCAGTTGCTTCTCTTGTTTGGGGGTACCGAGTTTCACCCCAAAGGGCGTGGGACTCAGCAGGGAGGTGCTCCGAGCTGTAGGTGAGGACTTAATCTTACCAAGTTCCTTCTATAGCACAAGGCAGAGGGCAGCCCTCCGCTCCAGCGGGGCTCCACCTTTCCCATCTCTGGGGAAAGACAAGAGGCCTCTGGTCACCTGACGGTATGGGCTCAGGACCAAGGGTTGTGAGTTTCCTGGAACATGGGGGACCCTGTTCTTGGGGTTCCCTTTGCTGCATCCTCCACAATGCAGGGTCAGGTCAGCAGGCTCTGGTGGCTAGCTGGAAGTCGGCTCTTTAAGGCTGCCTCTGTATTATTTTTTAATTTTTTAAAAAAATTATTTATTTATTTATATTTTTTGGTTTATTTTTATTTTTTAAGATTTCATTTATTTATTTGAGAGAAAGAGAGAGCATGAGCAGAGGGAAAGGGAGAAGCAGGCTCCCTGCTCTGTGGGGCTCAGTTCTAGGACCCTGGAATCATGACCTGAGCTGAACAGCAAATGCTTAACTGACAGAGTCACCCAGGTACCCCTGAATTTTTACTCTTTTAAAAATATATGTATTTATTTGAGAAAGACAGAGAGAGTGTTCCATGTGTGTGCAGGGGGAGGGGCAGACAGAGAGGGAGAGAGAGTCTTAAGCAGACTCCCCACGGAGTATGAGCCCCAAAAAAGGGCTTAATCCCATAATCCTGAAATCATGACCTGAGTCGAAATCAAGAGTCAGATGCCTAATGGACTGAGGCTCCTAGGTGCCCCTACATTTTTATTCTTTTTTTTTTTTTTTTCAAGATTTTATTTATTTATTTGTCAGAGAGATAGAGTACAGGCAGGTAGAGTGGCAGGCAGAGGCAGAGGGAGAAACAGGCTCCGCGTGGAGCAAGAAGCCCTATGTGGGACTCGATCCCAGGGCGCTGGGATCATGACCTGAGCCGAAGGTAGGCGCTTAACCGACCTCCTGCATTTTGATTCTTGATGGGATGTCTGGCCCTGGGCTATGATTCGCTTGGCCCTCCCATGGGGAGTGCAGTTCTGCAATCTGGGGTGACGGTCAAGAATCTATTTATAACAATTGCCCCAGGTCAAGCAAGTTGGTAAAATGTGATGTAGAAAATCAACTCCCACAAAACTGAGACACCGTTCCTTTTACGATCACAGGAGCGCTTTTATCAGAATCTGGGCTGTGCACCCCCTCACCGTACTTCCCAGTCGGTAAGTTCAGGGTTGGGGCCTGGGTTCCCCAGTAATGTTGATCCTGCAGCTTCGGAAACTCACTTGGAAAACAACTGATTCAAGCGTGCTTTACAGTCCTCCCACGCATTCTTCCTTATTGAATCCGGGCAACTACGGAATGGTTCAGTTAAGCTCGGGTGGATTTCAGGAGGCCAGGGAACACCACCGGAACACTGTGATAGAGCAGGAAGAGCCAGGACTTGGAACCGCTACTGTTCACTGAGCACCTCTTTGTTCCAGGCACTTGGTAAGCACTGGGGTCAGAGAAGTCACTTGCCCAACATCCTGCAGCTGGGAAGGAAGATCTGAGGGGGCGCGGGGGTGGCTCATCCGTCCAGTGACTCTTGGTTTGGGCTCGGGTCATCATCCGGGGTCCTGGGGTGGAGCCCTGCATCAGGCTCCCTGCTCAGCAAGGAGTCTGCTTCTCTCTCTGCCTCTGCCGTCTCCCCCCACTCCGGCCGCAATAAATAAATAAAATCTTTGGGGGGGGGGAACAAGATTTGAACCCAACCCAGATAGCGGTGCCGTCCTTCCGACAAACGGCCGTGAAATGTAGGTTATTCAAGGTGCTTGTTCTACAAAGCCTAAGTTCCAGACCCTGGGTGAGCCCAGCTTCCTCCAGCCGCAGAGAACAGAGGCTCCGTCCAGCTCCGTTAGGACAAGCCGCCAGCCTGGGGCCGGACTGGGAGCCGCGGGAAAGGGGGACCTTCCCCCTCCCTCCCGCTCTTCGGGTCCTGCACCCTCTGCCTCGTGGGGCGCGGGAGGGGGCCGTGTTTGCCTCCCAGCAAATTCCTCGTCCTTTCACTGGGTTTCCACTGTATTCTCACATATGGTCCTGGGACACTATGTGCTGCCACGCTCACCGCGGGCCAGGGCAGCCGCCCCTCATTTCCCAAACACATGCTATAAAGGGACAACCGGAGGATGCGGCGCTGGGTCCCGCCAGCCTACGCCACTGCCCACGCCCGGGACGCGATGACGTCATCGCCCCGCCCTAGCCCCCCGATTGGCTGCCGTGGGTCAGGTGACTGCCCTTGGCGCCAACAGCCGTGGCGGGGGAGAGGGGCGTCGGGTCTCGGAGTCAGTCGGTCCGAGTCGGCCCGCGGTGCGCCGTCCGGTAAGTGAGCCAGCGTGACCGCGCCACAAAAACCACGCTGAGAGATTTCAAGCTTTATTTCAGCAAATTCACTCCCGGTTCCCCTCAGCCGCTTCCTGTTTGCGCCCCGACGGTGCATGGCTGCGGAGGGCGCGGCGCCGGCGCGCGGGCCGCCCCACGGGCCGGTTGAGGGGCAGATGTCACCGCACCTGTGACCGGATGCCCAGTGCCGTGGCCACGGGGGCCCCTTCCTCCAGGGCGGGGAACGGCACACCTGCACCCGGCGTGCCTCAGTGGGCGTAAACGCGGCTTCAGCGATACCGAATCTGTGCCGGGAAAGGCGTAGCGTTCAGGGGCGCACCTGCGCTCATGCTGTCCTGAGGAGCCCCACGTGGCCAGCTGTGGTCACCTGGCCAACAGCTGCGGAGCCCGGTAAGACGAGGGGCCAGAAATGGTCCCATTTTCCCACACGTGAGGACATCTGTGACACGGAGTTAACGTTTTAATCATCACCGGGCGGCGGTTCGTCTCCGCAAAAGCGCGTAAGACCCGACTCCAGCCCAGACACTGGAGGTCTTGCACGACGGGGGGCTGGTTCCGGGCCCCAAGGGCTCTGACGGATGAGCGCAGGAAGAGGACAGAAGCACCGATTCCCTGATCACAGGACAGACTTGGAGGGCACAGGAGGATGCGGTATGCCCTCACCCAGTCCCGTACCTTCCTCTAAGCCGGCGGTTCTCCGGCCGAGCGCCCCATGTGGATGGAGTGCCCACCACTAGCCCACTCGGAGCGCCGGACTCAGCCGGCCCGTGGGGCCCAGAATCTGCTTTGGTAACACATTCTCAGGGGGTGTAGATGCTACTGATCTGGGGACCTGCTTCGAGAGTGGGCAGCATCGCCTTGGCGGCCTGACTGCAAGAGAGAAGAGGGGAGCAGCTGGCCCCCCAAGCCGCATTGATGAGTTCCGTGCGGGCCACACGGAGCTTGAAGCATGCGCAGAGCACGAGCACGCAAACAGAAATGCCTGGAGGACGGTGGAGCCCAGACGCTCTGCTGACTGCAGCCATCAGCCCGTGGGGGAGGGGGGAGGAGTGGGTACGGAGGGCTCCAGAGAACGGTCTGGGGGCTGCGATAAGGGCAGACGGCCTGGAGTACTGGCAGTTGTGTGTCTTTGATGGAAACAGAGGGGGTGCAGAGAGCATCAGAACCCCTACCCACGCTAACTCCACCCCCACCCCTCCCATCACAGACACACCTATCAGTGCTTTGCCTTAATTGTGTCCCCTGAGCTTTGACAGCACTGGGACATGTGCATATGTCAGGCACCTGCTGTTGGTGAGCTCCCGGCCTCCTCTGGCCCCACAGGGGACCCTCCTGGAGGTTCTATAGGTCCTGGGCCAGTCCTGGCACCCTCTCTAGAGGGCACGTATGGGGAGGCAGTGGGCTGGGGGGAAAACGGTGGGAAAGTTGGGGAGACAGTGGGCAGGTGGGGGGTGACAGTGAGTAGGTGGAGGGGACAGCAGGCAGATGGAGGGAGAGGGGGAGACTCGGGATGGTGTCAGTGGAAACCACCTTCGCTGCCAGTACTAGTGTGGGAATCCCCGTTTCCTGCACACCTCGAGGCTTTTGAACGGTCCTTGAGTGTTGGAGACGGAGGCCTGGACCATGATCATGGCTATGAATCATGAAGATGGGCGGGCTTCCCCCGGATCAGCTGTAAGAAGAGGCCACCCGGTCATGAGAAGCAGCTGATCCCGGAGCAGCATTTAAAGCCCCAGACAAATGCCTCCTCCAGGTAAACCCAGTGTATACGTAAGAGCGTTGGGTTCACGGGCTTGTCTGGATTGACAGCACCAGTGCTAGAACACTGGTCAGACCAGCTGAGCCTGGGTGCTGGGCAGGGCCGCGTTCTCTCTAGGAGCTGCTGAGTTCAGACCCAATGCTGAGTAGCCAGGGCGGGTGTGGTTGTGGGGCGCCTCAGGGCCCTGCCCCTCCTGCATGCTGAGCCCCAGCTGATTCGATCTGGCACCTTGTGAGTGCCAGGGCACCTGGCCCATTCCCCTCCTGGCCAGGCTGACACGAGCCCCCCTTGCCCAAGCGCAGGTCCCCTTGCTGTGGCAGCTGTATCCCATGGCTGATGGATACAGAGTGGTCGTCACTTGGGCTCCTCCCGCTCCAAGCTCCCATGGGGGGCCCTGAGCCATCCACCCAGTCTTGCTGCATCCCTCCCCCTCCACAGGTGCCCCCAAGGACACCTCCAATCAGTCCTGTGCACTAAAGTCCACATAGAGCCTGCCTCACCTTACCCAGAGCAGCCCTCCCCACACTCACCCCCCGCAGGCTGGCCGAGGCTCCGGAGTTCGGGAACCACTTCCTGGTATATACAAAAGAAAACCTAAGGCCTGACACACAGTTGCATACTTTGTGGTGTATTTTCAATGTTTGTACTCCATGCATTAATACCCTTAGCAAAAGTAGCAAAAAAAAAAAATACAATATGATCATGCTATCCATGGGATGGTGATAAAGTTTAACAAAAATGTGGGAATTCACAGCCCCTTCCACCCAAGACAACGTGTGAAGAAGGCTGGGGAGCCCGCAAGGCAGCACAGGCAGGCTGTCCCCCCAGACCTCGAAGCCCCCACAGCCCCCCCCACCCAACCCCCCCACCCCCCGGATCGCAGCCTCAGCAGCAACCCTGGGCGAAGCTGGCAGGAAGCCCCCCCTAGGGCCAGTCCTAATCAGTGGCCAAGAAAACCATGAACCAGTTAGATGGTGATGGTTGCTGTGTTTCGGGAGTGGGCTGTGACACTCCCGTGGGAGATGAAGTTCCGCTGACTTTGGCTCCCTTCCTGATTCCCTGCCCCATCGTTCGCCCTACCTACAACCCCCGACCTTTGTGAATTCGCATGGGACTAATGGGATAGCCTCAGACTGAGCCTGCTGGCAGTGCAAATGGAAACCATTGGGTAACTGGCCCGTCAGTGTTGAAGGAGTCACGGAATCCTGGAGAATGCCAGCTGTGAGGGGCAGACGCCAGTGGGCAGGTGCCAGCCAGCGGGAAGGAGGGCCAAGGAGAAGCCAGGAGGTCGAGAGCAGGGCCACACCCTCTGGGATCAGCCAGCTTGTCCAGGGGTGTTTATTGTGATGCTATTCATAGCAGCAAAAAAATTGGAAAGACCTCAGATACCCAAGACGTGACTGTGGAGGGGTGATCTGTAGAGAAGATGACTGCAGGCAAGCAGCTGGATGGAGACAGAACTTGAACTCCCTCCTAGCACGTGTGCACGGACACGTGCACATCGCAAGTGTTGAGAAAAGGCAAAAGGTTATAGAAGTGGTTTGAACGTTAAGCACTTTTAAGTCTTCTTGTAAGCTTGGGAATACAAAGGAAATGTAAACGAGGTGAAAACATTTTTCCATAACTGGCTATAAAAAGAGATTTCGGTGTCCCCTAGAATTGCTTTCCCTCCTTTTTCTTTGGTATATGGTTGTACCCCCCTTCTCCACGGGGAATGTGTTCTGAGACCCCCAGCAGGTGTCTGAAACCAAAGATAGTACCCCCCCCCGACCTAGACAATGTTAGTTCCTGTACATATGCACCTATGATAAAATGTTTAATTTATTAACCAGGCACAGCAAGAGATGAACAATAAAAACTAGTAATAAAATAGAACAATGGCAAGACCCCACAATAAAAGTTAGGTGAATGTGATCTCTCTTAACACATCTTGTCGTCTGGCACTCACCCTTCCTGTGATGACTGGGATGATGAAATGCTTATGGAATGAGATGAAGGGAGACCAGTGATGTAGGCATTGTCACATAGTGTGAGGCATCTCCTGACTTTCTGAGGATTCATCAGAGGAGGACCATCTACTTCGAGACTGTGGTTGAGGACCATGACTGGTCCTGACCACCAATGTGACATCCCTTCCCTCTCCGTCTGCCTCTGAGCTGGGGGTGTCACCAGGGAGCACCCACTCAGAGAGGAAGGGAAGAGGGAGCCCAGCTCAAAGCTCACCCTTGCAGGTAGCCCTGCCTGGCCCTTGCACTGGCCTATTGACCTAATAGGGTGGGGATGGGGACAGCCTGTCCTGTTCCATGCCGGAGGTGGGGAAGTCCATTCTTTGCACACTGTCACCGGCCTTACTGGGTTACTGTTCTGAGCGTCTTCTTGCCCTAGAAGGAGAGCAGTCAGGGCCATAGCAAGACCATCTTCTAGCAGGAGAAGCACAGAGAATAATGGTCCTTGGGGGCTGTGAGGATGCTCCCCATGGACTGGTGCCTCTCTTGGAGGGGCCATGCCCACCCTGGTTGATGATAATCCTCTGGTGCTCCCTGCAGGTATGGCTGGTGTATACATGGCTGAGCTGCCCGTGGGTAGCAGTCGTGACAAACACACTGGCTCAACACGCCCTAGGTCGGCCCCTTGCCGGACACATAATAATCAGTTATGTAATCAATTTCACCTGCCGTAGGCAGCCCGTGACTTATGCCTGAGGACACCGAGGCTCAGTGTGGTCAGCGACTTGCCCAAGACCGTGATAGATGTTCTCAGGGGCTCTTCTGGGAGACTAAGTGCCCTCCGTGTTGCAGGAGGAGCGGACACATCAATCTGGAAAGACCCTAACTGGGCTGTGCGGTGACAGCCCCAACTCTTGGATGAAGGGGAGGCCTGAATAGGTGTTTTTTTGCAGTTAGTGTGGGCATTTCAGCATCTAGTGTCGAAGAGATTCTTTGAGACCTTTGATGCACGGATAACCGCATTCTCTAAAAAGTCCCCCAACGCCATGTTATTATTGTGGCACCTACAATCGAGCAAAGCTGATGCCACGGGCATCTCCAAAACACCCAGGCTCTCTTGTGGGCCAGAGCTGTCTGTGGGCACTGGAAGGAAGGGGGGCAGCTCCAAATCTTGGCTGAGGACTAATGCCCCTTTCCAGTTTCACCCAGTGTGTGCAGGCTTCCCTCTGCACCTTCCCCGTTGGTCCGGAAGCACACTCCACAGGAGAGAGCAGAACACATGATCACAAGGCTGGCTCTCCCTCGGTCATGGACAGCTAGAGTTGTGCAGAAAGGTGGCTCCTTGATGCTGTTCTTCTCTATGAGTCCTTTCCACGCACCAGGTTAGCAAACAACTCTATCGGTTGGGAAAGGAGAATGAGAGTCAAGAAAACTAAACACCGAGGATGGGTATTGGCTCTGGGGACTGAAGATGCCACAGGCCTGGGTTCCCTCTGCTCCTCCACCTGGAGGCCCACGGGGCAGCTTCCCCTTCAGCCGACCACCCTGGGAAACTAGGAAGGCTGTCCGTGCACTGGGAACACCAGCCCTCTTTCACAGCCTGTGTCTCCTAAGAGGAAGCAGACTCCTTACCTGGACCCCCCAGCGAAAGGCCTTCCTTCTTCACTCATCTTTGGTTCCCATGCCCACTGCTAAACCAACTCCAGCATCATTCATTGCTGGGACTGGGATTACTCCGATGACCAGACCCAGCGGAGAAGAGGCAGGCCAGCACATCCCCGCCCCTGCACTGTGCCATGTCTGAATTTCTGCAAACGTAATAAAATGGCGTTTGTACTACATCGCCAAACTGAGGGTGGTTTATTATGTTTCTGTAGAATACGGAAGCATTATGCACAAAATTCAGCAAAATATAAAAATTTATGAAAACAGCCATGTCAGGTAAGCTGTTATCCCAACTTCCAAGCCGAGGTCCTTGTACCCAATTGTTTTTTTTTTTTTTTTTTTTTTTTTTTTTTTCCCAAGCCACACAGCTAGTAAGGAGCGACGTTAGAATTGGAACTGGTCTGTCTGATTCCAGAGCACAGGTTCTTGGCCAGAACCATATACAGAGCCCCAACCCAGTTCTCCTTCCACTGCACCTTGCATGGCACTAGGACAGCTGGCTCAGTGGGTGACGATCTGGCTTCCCAGGCTCCCGATGGCCACTTCGGTGAGAGGCCTCCGCAGCTGGTGCAGAGAGGTGCACACTCTTGGGGAGTGGCTCCCAGGGGCACCCCTTGCCAGCATCATTCTTGAAGCTGCAGTCTCCCTGGACTCTTGGGTCCCTTGGTGGTCTGCCAGCAGAGTCTGGGCAGCCGTGTCTGTCGGGAATGTTTCTGGGGGTGCCTCTGCTCTGAACACACACACTCCTTCAAAAGCTCTGTCGTGCCCCCCAGAGTCCTGGTAAGGAAGCCTTTGTAAGAGCGTCACTACCGTCATCGGAACTACCCTTCCGGCTAGTTCTGGTGCTGGCACATGATCAGCATCTAATCGGTGTTTGTTAAATGAATGTGGTGTTTGCAGGCTCAGACTCCAGAGCCACTGGTGGGCTGGTGTTCCCAGTGCTTTCAGAATTGTGTCACTTCCTGCCCTATTCCTCCCCCTCCCTGTGCAGACCCCTGCAGAAGCTGGGCCTCGTGGGGTCTTGTCCTAAGGGAAACCTAAGGGGGGTGTCTCATGGAGGTGCTCTGGAGGGACGTTCTCCTTAGACTTGTGCCTTAGTTCCAGCCACAGTGACCGTGTCCGCCTTTATGGCACACAAATCTTCACCTCCTGGCCACTTCCTTCTGGACCGAAGCCCTTTCTTATCCTTGCCTGAGCCTTGAGTAGCTGCTCTGGACTTCTCTCCATGCCTACACCTGGCAGCTACCTCCATCCATTTGCCTTATGACAGACGTCCCATGATCACCTGGTGTTTCATTGCCAGGAGGGTTACCTGCTTGCAAGACTCCTAGATATACTGCCTACTCATTTCTGCTCTGACCCAAGCCCACCATCTCTAGCGGGGCCCCTCCCCTTGCACATTTCTGGGTCTTGCCCATCCTGTGGGTGTCTCTGATCTCCAGATGGCCAGAATTCCCAAGCTTACATCCCAACCAGCTCCCCAAACTCCCTAAAGGTGGGTGGGGTGGGTAGGGAGGGCAGGTTAAAAATCCCCAACTTGGAAAGAGCATTTAACATCTTTTGCAAAATTGGATTCAGAGACATGTGCCTAAGTAGAAATGACATCACATTTTATGATCCTAATACCAATGAAAGCCCTTTCCCAAAGAGCGAGAAGTTCACAATGTTGAAATGTAAATTGCAAGATTTTGCGCCAAAGAGATCCTATTAGGTCATACACTGAAATGACTACATATGTGGAAAATCGCACAGTGACAGGAAATGACCGTGCAGACAAGGGGAATGGCTGGAGATGAAGGAACTGGGGTCAGAAGGAGGTGCCTTCAAATACCAGCGCTACTGTTAGGTGACCTTGGGAAGTTACATACCTCTCCTGAGTCAGCTTCCTTGACTGTAAGGCTGGGACAGTAACATTGGTCTCAAAACAGATTGCTAGGATTAATTGTGGTATGTACACAAAATGCCTGGACGGTATGTTTGATGAGCTGTGCGTCAGACAGCTCATCATGGGCCGATGGTGAGGCCCGTACCCAAGAAGTGTGGCTTGTTTTGAGGGCAGAGGCGAAAAAGAGGAAGACAAGATAAAAATAAAAGGTAAGGGGAAGAAAAGAAAAAAATTCTCCTGGAGAAACCTTTCCTAGATAGTCATTCCGTCTTTAATCGTATGAGCATCAAGTAACAGTGACTCTGGGTTACGCTTGCATCTGAATAAGCGAGAGGTGCCTGGGTGGCTCAGCCGGTTAAGCATCTGACTCTTGATTTCGGCTCAGGTCATGATCTCAGGGTTATGAGATAGAGCCCTGTATCAGGCTCCATGCTGGGTATGGAACCGGATTAAGAGTCTCCCTCCCTCTAGATCTGCCCTTCCCCACACGTTCTCTCTCAGATAGATTAAAATAAAATAAAATAAAATAAAATAAAATAAAATGACTAAGTAAGAAAGACCCTGCCCATCTTCATGATACAGACACCTGGAGCAGGAAGGCTGGGCCCGGGGGTGGATGGAACACTTGCTGCCCCAGCCTCCCCGGGACGGGGCTTCTCCCCACCTCCAGCACAGGCGACCCCATCCCTCCAGCACAGCTCCAGGATTAGCTGCTCTTTCTCTGCACAGCCTGGCAGGATTAATCCTCTTAAACATTAAACAAGGTATGCTAACGGTGGCAGCTTCCGCGTGCCACGATTCAAACATTAACTTCACGATGCCATCTTGCAAACAAACCCTCGATACCCTTCTCGCCCACCACGGACGTTGAGCTCATACTAAATCTTCGGTAGCTCTAAATATGTTTTACCGAGGGACGACTTTTGTTCTTATTTTGGATTCTCCTATTAGCTCCAGAATGTTGGTTATTAAAACCATCCAGCAGGTTGGGCTGGAAATACATTTCATTGAGTAAAGTTGGTATATTAGTGGTTAATTAACTTCTAATTGAGTTTAAGGGCTGACTTGACTTTTTTTTTAAGTGGCTGAGGACGAGTTCATGCTTTGGAGGCATAACTGGGTTTGTGTATCTTGGGATTCAGAACCTTGTGCTACCCATTGGACTCTAATTCCTAGTCCTGCCAGAAGAGGTGGGGGTCTGAGCTGTTCACTGCCGTAAGGGCCATGTGCTTGGGGCCAGAGGCTGCTAATCATCCACTAACCAGCCATTCCTTTCCTGCTGGTAGAGCCTGGGACCCCAAGAGACAGGTTAGAAGTACCAGGTGCTGCTGGGACTTGGGCCAATGACCATATTTTGGCCACTGAGATGTGCAAAGAAATCTCCTGGAGCCTTTTAGAATGAGACAAGAGAGGAGAAATGTCCCCTTTCTGCCTTTGGGTGCAGCTGTAAGAGGACCCAATTCCTGGAGCTCCATCTGCACCGTGGCCTTCGTGGCAATGGGGATAAGTGTCAGCCAAAGGCAGCAGTGGGAGTGACCTAGGGCAGGTAGAAAGCGCCTAGGTCCTGGCTGATGGTGGCGAGCCCTGCTCTGTTCCCCATGGCTCAAACCACCAGAAGGAGGACAGCATTCTTTCAGTGAAGAGGAACATGTCTCAGAAGGAGACCCAGGAGGCACCTGCAAAGGCTTCCTCAGCTTTCTGCTGCTCCATGATGGGGTCTTCCCGCTGCAGCCGTGAGTTCTGCCTGAGTGCTCCCTCCCTCTTGGCCAGGGCCTACTTGGTCTCCTCACAGCCCTAAGACACCCAAGCAAGACTCCACTGCAGCTCGGCTGACCTTGAGGCTCTCCCACGTGATCCTGTGGCAGGGCATCGACCTTGGTGGGTGACAAGGTCCTGCCCGCATGCCCAGCAACCTGGCATTAAACCATGCGCACCCACGGAGGGGCCTCCTCCTCTGCGTGGCCCCAGAGGGCCGCTGCCCTGTGAGAAGGGGTGGGGGGCACGTGGCCAGGTGTGCTGATGTTTCAAGGGGAGCAAAGATTGATTTTATGGGGAAAATTTAACAAAACCTTAATCACGGTATAGACAGTCCTCTCCCTGCCCCCCCCCCCAAATATCACAGTGGAAAGTGGGTAGGTCATAACCAACATATGGATACCAGCTGCCCTAATCGCTCTGCCAGGGATCTCTGAGCTCACCTGTGACCTGCCACTGCTCACCTCCTGTGTTTAGAACCTTCTCTCTCTGTTGTCACGACCCACATTGTCTGCACCAGCAAAAGTACACCGTGGAGCCAGATGGAGCTTCTATCACACAACAGTGATTGCCCAACTCCTCTAGAACACCAGCAGAACAGGCAAAACAAAGCAAAAACTCTGACCTTCCTCTCATGACCCCTACAAAATTAACTGAACTTGGATTTAGATCTAAATGTAGGAGTTTAAAGCTATAAAACTTCTAGAAGAAAACTGTTGCAGGCCTTGGGTTAGGCAAGAGTTTCTGAGATGGAGGGCAAAAAACAAACCATAAAAGGATCATTTGATAATTTTTGACCCACAGAATTAAAAACTCCTGCACTTCGAAAGACACTATGAAAAAAGGAGAATGGGTGGGAGAATGTACTTGAAAAACCCGTATCTGCTAATGTACTGATATCCATAATATATAAAGAGCTCTCAGAACTGAATAAGAAAGCAACCAATGTGATTTAAAAAAAAAAAAAATGGGCCAAAGATATTCTTCAGAAAATAATGTAGATGTATAGCAAGTAACCTCATGCAAAAGTGTCCCACAGTATTTGCCATGAGGAAAACCCAAACTAAAATCAGAATGAAATACCATGACACAAATGGAAATGGCTAAAACTAGAAAGACTGACAGTACCACGTAGTGATCAAGATTTGGAACAACTGGAACACTCAGATATTTGTGGTGTGGGTACAATTGAGACAGATCACTTTGAAAACAAGTTTGGTGGTTTCTTAAAAGTCAAACGCATCTCACAGGACCCAGCAATCTCACTTCTAATTATATACCCGAGAGAAATGAAAACTCATGTTCCCAGAAGAACCTGGGTAACAGTTTTATTCGTAGTTGCCGCAAACTGGGGCTTGTCCATATTTCCATCAACCAGTGAGTGGATTGTATCCATGGATCATATTCGGCATTAAAAAGGAATGGGTTATTGATTCCTGAGCCCACATAGGTGAATCTGTAATGCATTATGCTAAGCGAGAAGAGCCAGACAGAAAAGGCCCCACACTGCGTGATTCCATTCATATGACAGTCTTGAGAAGGCAAAACTAGGAGCTGGGGGGTAGGTGAGAGGCTGCTGGAGTGGGGTGGAAGAGCGATGACAAGGGGCCCAGAGGGAAGCTTTGGGGTGATGAAATAGGTCTGTATCTTCACTGACATCGTGGTTACCCAACTGTCTATTTTTTTCCAAAAACCCCATGTGATTTTTCCTGAAGGTAAAATAAATCCCAATAAACCAGTCTTAAGAAATGTCCTTTGGCGAGCCCCTGCTCGAGGTGTAAAGTCATTTTGGTTCAAGCTATCTTGTGCAAAGGAGGGTTTCTAAGAAAAATGGATTTCCATGGAAATCTAAAATAAGAGCTGCAAGTCACCTGGGCCCAGAGAGATGGGAGAGAGAGAGCATCTATCTGGGGTCGCTGCCAGCACCTCCTGGGACAAACTGAGCCCAGCCCAGATGTTCCCCACCTGTTCTGGTTGTCCCAGACCCATGCAAGTACTTCTGGCACTGATTGGCCCCATCCTTCCACCCACTGGCAAACCCATGAATGGGAATCCCTGGGCCAAGTGTCATCCCTCCTCCCCAAATCAGTTGCAGGAGCTCTCGCTCCCTCTCATCGCCTTTGGGATAAAGTGGAAATGCCTGAGCATGACAAAAAGTCCCTTCTTACCTTCCCAGTCTGGTCTCTTGTCACGTCTCCTGACGCTCCCCCACCCATGTCCTTCAGCCCCGTCCCCCATATCGTATAACCAAATTTAACTGCCTGGTAGATTCTTTCTTGGTTTTGATGAGGCACAAGTTTTGCCTTCCACTTAGTTCCCACTTGGCAGAACTTACCATCTTGGGTCCTCCGGGGCTTCACTGGGACATCACCAACATTGGGAAGCCTTCCCTGAATGCCACCAGGCTCCCCACCTTTGTATGCAGGGAGAAGGGGCAGCTTGTCTTCATTCTTCAGGTTTAGAGGACTCAAAGAAGTGCCTTGCTTGAAATACTGGTGTGCAAGCGGGTCATGAGGGAGTCAAACTCCATAGGGCGGGGGACTGGCCTAGGGGGTCGGCCGTGCAAACAGGTGCCTCGCTGGTTCTGTAGTGGGCATGGTGATTGCACTGTGATTACAGATCAATCCCTACCCTACAGTGAGGGAGTGGGCAGGGAGTCCATAATGCTATTGACCTCTGATTTCCAGCTCTATCAGGGGCATGCCCCCAAGCAGCCACCCGCCCTACCTCTGCACACAGCAGGGCCTTGCAGCCACGAGTGATGGTGAGGGCTCATGTGACAGGTGAGGGCCACTTCTGGCCAGAGCATTTCACTGTCAAGGTGCTGCTCACCTCTTTTCTTTTCCTTTGCCCAGGCTGCTGGCCGTGTTGGAGACGGTGCCCGGGTCCCAGGGCCTATCATTCCTTTCCTCCATTCTTTCGCTCTACAGATGCAATCATTTGCGAGGTGCAATTTTGCAGTGATGACTTATTTCAAGGAGGGCCCGGCACTCCCCCTGCTGGGATGACGCTAGTGAACAGCACGGGGTTAGCCTTGTCCCAGGCTTACAGTCAGCGGAGGAGACCGAGACGGATAGTAACCAATTCCTTTCTAATTACAGTAGGAGTCTACCGGATTCTCTGCCTTCAGCTGAAGGAGGATTCTAGCTCACAGTTGCATAACGGAATTCCTCACTGTCACGAAATCCTCTTTCTTGTCTCGATACCTCACTGTGGCAGTGCATCTCCCCTCCGTACAGCTCTTGAACACAAAGCCACACAGCCTGGCCCCTGGTGAGCCGGGTTCTCTAGGGTAATTTAACCGCTGCAGGGCTGTACTCTGCTGGGGTTTCTATGCTTCTGAAAGGGAGCATGTGGCCAGGGAGCATTTGGAATTTGCAGCAGGAGAAGGCACTAAGGTACAATCTGCCCACAGAATTGGCTCGGCACGGGGCACAGCTGTTAGCTTCTAGAGCCACAACAAGAGTGACAAGTTCATGAACTTGTAGCATGAAGTGATGCTGAATGGGCCCTGCCCAGAAGGGAGAGGCATGCGTGGATGTCTATGCAGAGCTGGGAAATGTAGGGAATGAGGGCCTGTCTCAGGAATTCTGGGGATCGATGTCAGCACAAAAACACTTGAGGACATTTATTTTGATCCCTCCTCAGTGAATAGTAATGTTCGAAAGCCCATCCATGTTGAGGCAGCTAAATGTGATACCTGACCCTAGACTAAAGTTTGTCTGGGAACGAAACACCATAAAAGACATTCTCAGATCTACCGGCGATACTGGGATACGGACCTAGATTACATACAAGGATTTTACAGTGTACATTTATGAATTTGGTACCTGTGCTATGGTTGTGTAAGATAATATTCCTAATTTAGTAAAGACATATTACAATACATAGGAGGAAGGGACTACAGTGTAGTAAGCTTTGCTTACAAATGACGCAGGAAAAAAAAAATGTGCCTATACATACAGGCACTTTTTGATCATCTGTAAAAGCCCCCTGCCTATCAGCCTATCACCTTGCTGATCGGGGCCTTTGGCAAAGCTGTAAGATTCAAAGCTGATATACTTTTGAGAAGATGCCCCAATTTAAGTTTTCTCTTTAATTTTCTCTCCATCCTTTGTCTACAACAGGAGTCCTTGTGTTTTGTTCTTTCAGGAATCTAAGTCTCCTTCATATCATTTTCTCTAGATGTTCATCTTAATGGTTTTCTGAGCTTGGAGCAAACCATAGATGCTTTCAGGAGGCTTATTTCAGTAACTGGAATGGATGACCTTTCATTGATACATTCTGTCCCAAGGTGGGAAAAGCAGGAGCCATAAAAAGTGCCATAAAAGGTTTTAATGCTTATTCTGCACTGACCAGCTACTTGACCTTCAGCAAGTTATTCAACCTGGGAAAGATTGGCATCCCCAAGGGGTCCAGAGTGGGGGCTCAATGAGACCATTAGCGAATGTTTGGCACAAAATGTGTGCTCAGTAAAGGTAAGTTATAGGGTAGCTGTTCTCACAACCTCGAGACCCAGAAAAAGACGTGCTTATTGTTACTGTCGTATTTGTACTTCAATTTTGATTGGGAAGAGATGCTAATAACCATATCGATGACAACGGTTTCCATTAATTCAGGGGTTCCTTCGTGGCAGTCACTTTATGTAACAGCCATGACCTCATTGAATCCCCAGGATATCACCCTCGGGCAGGCGCATTAGTCCATTTCAAAGATAAGGACACTGAGGCTTGGAGGCAGTAAGTAAACATGCAGGGCTTCCCCACTCCACCTGCATCTGGGTGCTCGCCCGCAGACGGGTAAACAGAGGCTCAGAGAGGCGAGGCCCCACACCTGGCTGGCTGTGGGCGGACACTGCAAACCCCGGTTCTCCTTTCCCGGACCGGACCGCCAGCCCACCACGGAGTCCGGCAGTCGCAGCTCGTCGTCGTCGGGTCGGTCCTTCTGCGGCGCCGGGGGTCGAGGATTTGGACCGCACGGTTCATACTTCGAGTTTCCGAGAATTCGTTCCCAAATCGCCTTTCGGGACAGGTCCGACGTGTCCTTCGCCGGCGCCCGGCTTGGGCGGCCGGGGTCCCGCGTCCTGGGGTACCGGGATGGGGCGGGGCAGGACGCGGAATTCCCCCCCCTCCGCCGTAGCGCAGCGGCGCCCCCCGCGCCCCGCCCTGCGCCCCGGCCGCGGCTCCGCCCGCGCTGGCGGCCGCCGAGCGGTCCGGGCTGTGGCGGCGGCGGCGGCGGCGGCGGCGGGAGGAGGAGCAGGAAAAGCGGCCGGGGGAGGAGGCGGAGGCGGCGGAGGCGGAGGCGGGCGGGGCCGGGCGGGTTTAAAGCCCGGCGAGGGGGTGGGGAGGCCGGGAGGAGGCAGGAAGGGACGCGAGCGGCGCGCCGGTGGCGGGCTCGGCTGGGAGGCCGCGGAGACCCGCGCGGAGCCCAAAGTTTGCGCTCAGCCCCTGGGCGGCGGCTCGCGGGGGCCGGGTCCGCCTTGCGCGCCGCCTCGCCCGCCCCGGCCGCGCCGAGGGTCGCCGGCGGCCACGCGGAGGCGGCCGGGAGCGGCGCCGCGGCAGGTACGGAGTTGGGCGGGGAGCGCGGCGGCAAGTTACTTTGTGGTCGGCGCGGCCGGGCCCGGCGGGCGGGCGGGCGGTCCCCGCGCCGTCATTGTCTGCGCGCGGGCCGGCCGGCCGGGGACGCCGGGCGCCGCGGGGGCGCGGCGGGCGGAAGGGCGTCGCCTCCGGGCCGGGGTCTGCGGGAGCGGCGGGCAGCGGGGAGCGGGCGGCGGGCAGCGGGGAGCCGGCGGGTGGCGGCTGTGCGCGCGGCGCTCCCGGCCCGGGAGCCGAGGGGCCGGGCGGCGCCTTCCCGAGCCCTCCGGGCCGACGCTGGCCGCCCGCGGGCTGGGCTGGGCAGGGGGTGCTGGGTGCGCCGGGCCCTGAGGGCCGAGGCCGCCCTCCCGGAGACGCCCGGGGGTGGGCTGCACGCGCCCCTGCAGCCCGGGGTGCGCCCGCGGCGGGGGCGGTGGGGCCGGGCTCCTCTCCCCCTGCCCGAGCGTCCGCGCCGCGGATTTTTTTTGTTGTCGTTGTTCTCTTCGTGGCCCCGTTACCCGCCGCCCGGGGCCTAACACCAAGTTGTGGGCTCGCGGATCAGCCGCCCGCCAACCGTGGAAATGTGATAAGAGACCGTTCGCAGAAGGCAATTTCTGATGCAACTCCTGCCTTCGCTGCTCGCCTCTCCAAACGCCTGCCTTGCCTCTGCCCTCGAGTACGTGCGTTATGGAAATGAGGAGTATTCTCGACTTTTGATTGTGTTCGTCTTTTCTTGGGATTGGAAGAAACGCAGACTTTGTGTCCTTTGCCCCGACCGAAAGGGTGGGTAGCGTAGGGGAGCCACAGGTGGCTTTGACCCGGTCCTGGATCTGGATCGTAGGGACGCATTGGAAAGGAGGCTTTCTTGCAAAGATCGTAGCCGCTTTCATTCAAGAGATGCAAAGAAAAAGCCCAAACAAGTAGCGCTCGTGAGTAAATATGCATTATTGCACAACTTTCTCAGTGCTGCTGTTTACAAGGCCAGGCCCAGAACACTTTGTTTCTGAAAATGCTGATTCAGCCATTTGCAGCCCCCGAGGTTCAGAAATGGTGCTCTGTTTAACGTTTCACTCAGTTTTACTAAGAACACATGTTAGCGCAGCAACAGGCGTCGACTGGGGGTTTATGGCACAAAGCTGGTGATTCTTCCTCAGAGTTGACCCAGCGCCCCCCTTTCTCTTTCCAAGAGGACACGTGGGAAGAAGCTGTGACTTATGGTGACCGTGAGGTGTCTCTTGGGGGGTGTTTTATTAAGGAGAAGCCCTGAAGCCAAATGTGTTTCCAGGAATGATTCTAAATGACTGAGGTTTTTGTTTTTGTCTTTTCTGTGAAAAATCTGAACTCTAGGATTCCTGCACATAATACTTGAGTTTTATTGGGAACACTTGAAAGAGAAGGGCCACACAGGCCAATCCCCAGATTACAGGGAGGGAACGTGAGGACAGACCGAGTTACACAGCCGAGAGCAGCTCCTGTAACTGAGAAGCCTGGCTCCTGATACTTCTGTAACATTTCACCTTGTAAAAGACTCGGTAGAAAGCTCCTTGCTTTCATCCTCCACAGCTCGCTGATCTGTGTTTTACAGGTATGGAAACTGAGGCTCAGCAGGTTAACTGACATGTCAGGGTAACCTGGCCAGCAGATGACGGCACTGTCACCAGGAGCTAGTTTTGGATTTTTCTTTCTTTTTTTTTTAAGCCCTGTGTGTTTCATGTTTCTGCATAAGCCCGTCTGCCTCTGAAAGCGAGAAGTGGCCCAGAGGAGGTTCCTCCTTCCAGCCACACAGCTGGAGAAGTAGGAAGCTCTGTTGCCACTCTGGGGGCTCCCCACCTTCCAGATTTGTCCTGTTGCGAGGTGTTCATCGATTTCTCCACTTACTTTTTGTACTTCAATACACACTTCATTTGGGAGGAAACTTTGATGTCATGAGCTCGATATGGCAAGTTGTTTTATGGTAATTAAAACAGTGTTTTAATAGAAGCTGTGCATCCCTAAAAAGTCATCAGTGGCCCTATTGCGTGTGGTGTGTACCACTTCTGGGGCTGTGTCGGCTGGGCAGAGTGCCTTTCCTTTGTGAGTCGGGAATCCAGAGCAGGGCAGGTTCCTGCCAACCACTTGTCTAGGCAATTATTCCATTATTGGTGGTGGCCATCAGGATCGGAACCCAGGGCACCCACAGTGACTGGCCAAGTGGAGAGAGCCGAAGTCAGGATCTAAGAGCTGGCACAAAACGTTAATTTTGATGGGGTGGCTGGTCTGAGACCTTACAAGGTACAGAAAGCAAACTCCTGCTTGACCAGAGGCCGCTTTTGTGCCTTCCGCTTCGTCTCAGAGCTGTAGAAATTCTGGGTTGGTGTATCTGATAAAACCTAATGCTTTGAAGGTGGCCTAATTTAAGGAACCTATTTTCTTGGAATTCTGTCCATCTCTGCAGGGGAGGAAAAACCCACACGGTGGTAGGACGTTTTTGAGCCAGAGTCAGAACTCAGAGCCGAGGGGTCTGTACGGTGCAGGGGGGAGGAAGCCGTTGCATTTGCCGCGTGTGCAAAATCCCCCTCTGTTTCTCAGACTGTTAAGCCAACGTGAAATTGCGTGGGCTTGTGGGGAGAAATACTTGCCTCGTCTTTGCATTTAAGTAACCATTCATGTTCAAGATTTAAATCAAACTTTTTCTGCTAGTGAAGATTTTTTTTTCTTCCTTTAACCTGTCTTTATTTTTTGCTCAACTGTCGAATTATGGGAAATTACGGAAGGAACTAAGACAGTTGAGCGACTTGGTGGGCGAAGCTTGGCAGACAGGGCACGTTGGGGATCTGGTAACCTGCGAGGTCTGCATGCTGATGGGTGCGGAACACGGTTCATCTGTTCAGGCACTGATTTATGTTCGTATTTTAGCCGTGTGCTCCCCCGCCTTCTCCGTCAGGTGGGGACACCGTTGCCTCCGCTGCCCTCCCTGGCTTCAGGAGCTTCTGAACTCCTCTCCTTGGGATGGGCTTTTGTCCCTGGTCCTGGGGGTCACAGGGCCTGTTTTCCGGAAGGAGATGAAAGCAGGGGGAGCATAAAACTGCCAGCACCTGGAAGGGCTGATGGCTCTTCTTTATTGATGGGAAGAGACATGGTGTGACTCTCCCTTGAGATGGCTACTCAGAGAGCCCTGTCCCATCGTGAATGGAAGGTCGTCGCAGAGGCAGAAACCTGAATGGTTCTGACTTTCTGCTTTTGGGGTATGCCGACTGAGGGGATCTCCCTTTTTGCTGTGGGAGCCCCGCTGGCCCTGTGTCCAGGTGGAAATAGATGCCTGCCGGGAACTCAGGTTGGTTCATCACCTCTGGACGCCACTGGGGAAACTAGAATATTATTTCTGACCATCAAATTCATAAATGGACTTGACAGAGACCTTCCTTGATTGTTGAGATCCTCGATTTCAGGATTGATCTGGGCCGGAGCTGCCAGAGGGGACGATGTGTTTGGGCACCTCCCTTGGGAACAGGTGCCGGGGACGAATCCCGCTCCCTTTCTGCTCTGTGCAGGGGTCGTGGCCCGTGCTGACCACTGCACGAGGCCTGCTGCCCCAGTGTGACCCCCGGGTCTACTCTTTCCTGGGGCGGCGAGCCTGAGCAGGTTAACTAAGCTCATCGGCAAAACGAGAGTCAAAGGCGTTTACCGGCAAGGGCTGTTGGAGTCCTGTGACCCTGTATGTGGCGGGTGGCACTTTGCCAGAGCTTGGACACGCCGTCAGGGCACACTCAGCCTTGACTTGGAGCAGCTTGTGAGCTTGATTATTCTACTTCCTGTTAATCTGCAAGGTCTGCTCGAAGCAGGACCTCGCTTCTCATGCCTTTGCCTGCTGGTGCTGGGCGCGTGTTCGCTGCCCCAGACCTTGGGGGACGGACCATAACCTGCTTGAGCACCAGTCCTTGTAAGGATGCTTTTCTGGCCCGCCTGTAGCACGGCAGCTGGAGCTCCTCGCGGCGGGCTTTCCGGGAGTGAGATGGGTGGTGGAATGCACGTGTTATCTGGGGGCAAAGCGTTTGAACCAGATGATAGTGAAGAGCAGGCATTGGCAGCCGGTTGCCCCCGACCAGGAGCGAGAGCGGTGGATGCCCGGGAGATGCACAGGCTCAGGCGGGCTGCAGCCTCGAATGAGGGAGACCCCTGGGCTCAGGCAGTGCGAGGCGAGGTGGCATCTAGTTTTAGGACCCCGAGGTTGGTTGGTGTCTGGCGTCTACAGAGTCTCTTGGCCCGGCTGGGATGGAAGTGAACGTGGACCCGGGTCCTGCCGGGCTGACCGTGATCCTGGGAAACGGCTGTGCACACACACCGTCGAGGGCTGTGCCGGCGAGCCGCCCTGCATCTCCCTGAGTCCTGGCTAGGTTTTCAAGCCGGGTCGACAGGCCCAGGCACCAGTCGCTGCCGTCTTGCCTAGTAACGTGGGCTCCTAAAGCACTTGGCGTGCAAAGAGCTTGACGCATGCTGGCCCTTGGCGTTGCATCGTTATTGTCCTTTGGAAACAGGGCTGGGAGCTGTCACCACAGATAAAACTGCGAGGTGACCGTGCTTCATCTGTCCCTGTCTGGAGCTAACAGGTGCACCATCCCGGGACCT
This sequence comes from Lontra canadensis, assembly GCF_010015895.1. NCBI lineage: Eukaryota > Metazoa > Chordata > Mammalia > Carnivora > Mustelidae > Lontra > Lontra canadensis. The sequence continues at coordinate 9,480,138 of NW_022631048.1, forward strand.
CTGAAAATACAGAATGGTGAGGGATGCCTGGAGACCCCCTGTGGACATCCCTTTTCTCTTGTCCTGTCCCATGGGAGCCACCCGTGAGGACCTCCTGGGCTTCTGACCGCAAGTTGCCTGGATCTCCCTTGAGATGCTTCTCAGTGCAGAGACCATGCGGGCACTCCCTTCTCTGATGGGATAGCTGGGCCTTTGGTTTGCTTAGTTATTTTCTTACCTGTCATCCCTGGGAGTGTCTTCTCCTCACGTTTGTGAGTTGAGAACTCCCCCTGACCTACAAACTTCTCTCAGGTCCCGTTCTAGTAGTGGTCATTTTTGGACCCCCTGCATCAGAAAGCTCATAGTGACCGGAAAGCGACTATGAACCGAGGGACTTCTAAGTTCAGAAGTTTGTATGTTGGCCTCACGCAGATAGGAGAGCTTCTTTGGTGTGGGGACGACAGCTTGCTCTGAATCTGGGCTCCTGCCTGGAAATCTTGTCACCAGGTGGGAGGCTGAGCTGAGGGATGTGGAGGGTCTGAGCAGCGTTCCCTGTGGCTCAGAGAAGACCATGGTATGTTCCCCAGGAGCCTTCAGGCTGCTCTTCCTAGGATGCTGTCTGTCCTCTTTTCCCCAGAATTCTGTGGATCTCATGGAAACCAGGCTAGGGAGTTTCTAGAGAAATAGGAAGATGAGACTGCGGCCTACGTCTCCCCTGTGGTGTGTGAGAGCTTTGGAGGAAGGGTAAGGCAGGATGGGGATCCGTGCCCCACTCTTGGACTGTGTCTACACTGCAGGCCTGGCCCTTCTCCCCACCCTGCAGGCTGCAGGGCTGCGGTGGGCCCAGGCAGCCTCCCCAGGTAGGGCCCCGTCCCCTGCTCTCCCGCCTGCCCTCCTGCGAGGTCCCTCCATTTGCAACACCCCCCGGCTCCCTAATCCCTCGGCACCCAGGGCAGACCTTTGTGACCTTTAGTTTGATCTTGTAATCAGATCTACGTGTATATATAGTTGGGTCCCAGAAGTGACCAGGCTTAGTGTTTGGTGTTCATGTTTATCTATATTTCCAAGCAGTTGTCTCTCATTTCTCATGTGATGCTTTGAGTTCTCTTCTTGGAAGGTGCGGAGTCCTGGCCCTGACCGTCCCGGCCGGGTCCCGCAGTGGTCTCCCTGCCGAGTCTTCTGGCAAGGTGGGCTGGGCCGTGACACACTGCTGATGTTCTGGGGGTGAGCGGTGAGGCACCCCGCACTGACCTTCCCTGTCTGGCCCGACATGGTCCGTCTCTGGGAGCGCTTTTGCATTTCCTTGGTGGTTCATGTGCTTAGCACTCCCTGCTGCGGCCCGCCCCCCCCCGCTCTTCCTTCCCCATCAGCCTGGGGATGCCCTTTGCCTTCCTCTAGGGTCCTGGATCTCTTTCCTCATGGCTTCCCACAGTGGGATGGGGAACATTCCATGCTGGCCTCCAAAAAAAAACGTGTCTGCCAGTTCTTGGGACGCTGTGTGTGTGAAAACATCCTTATTTTCCTCTCACGGATACGTGTGTCCAAGTGTAGACTCCTGGACTAGAGGTTGTTTTCCCTCAAAAAATTCAAAGGACGTCACTGTCTTTAGGCAGAATGGGGTTGAGAGTGAACCTAATCTGATTCTTGGTTCTGGGTATGAAACCGTCTGAGTATTTTGTTTTTTCTTCTTTTTTTTCCCCGTTTTCTTTCTTTTCATGTCTAGAAGCTCTGGGATTTTCTCTTTGTATCTTTGTTTGGAAGTCCCGTAAAGAAGTGCCTTGGGGGGGGGGGCTCTCCCATCTATTGTGTGAGGTACAGCAAGGGTCCCTTCAAGCTGGAAACCCAGGTCCTTCAGGCGTGGGATATGTTTTTAAATTAATTCTTTAATTTCCTTTCTTCCGCCTTTCCCTTTCTTTCTAGAGTGGCTTTTGTTTGTTAGGTTCTGGGACTGGTTCTCCAATTACTTCTATCTCCTGTTTTCTATCTGTTCTGTTGTTCGAGGTTGGGCTGTATGTCAGGCTGATGTTTAATCCTTTCTATTGGATTTTAAATTTCTGTTTTAATTTTTAATCCCCAAGGACCTTTCCTCTGATTCTTTTCTTTCAGCGGACTTTGTTTTTTCGATCCGTTTTTAGATTGACTGTGAAATCGAGCAGAAAACAGAGATTTCCCATGTGCTTCCTGACCCCCAGCATCCCCAGCAGAGGGGGCATTTGTCAGTGAACCTACAGCGATACGTCCATCATCACCAAAAGTGATTATTTTTATTTTAATCCCATAACATCGTTGTATCGTAGATATAGTGTTTGTTAAATTTTTTTTGGGGGGAAGGGGTATATTCATTTCTGTTTTTTTTTTTTTCTTTTTTCTTTTACCTAGATAGTTTTTTTCTTCAAACAATACATTATTGTTTAAAAATTTTCTACACACTTGTGCCTGACTTAACAGAAAGGAGAGCCTGTGGCAGGCGAGAGCTTCTGGGTGTGTTTTATTTGGATGTCCAAGCCTGGGGAAGCAGGGGTGGAGGTGGGAGGGAGGCAGGAACAGGGCTGTGTGTGATGGGTGACTCCACATCGTCCCTGTCCCCACACAGTCCTGGGGCTGGGGCCGGCTGAAGACGGATTCATCTGCCATTCCGTGGCCACCTCTGCCTGTGGGCCAGGGGTATGGGCCTGTGGGTGCTGGTGCAGGCCATGTGGGCAGGCCTTCCTCATCCACGAGGCCTGTCGGGCCTCTGCCCTGGCGGTTGTCCAAGTGGTCGCCCCAGGTGGCCAGTGGAGAGGCCGAGACAGCCGAGGCTGGCAGGGTGGTGTCCGACCCACTCCACGCAGCCCCCATCATTCAGGTTCAAAGCTTTGCTCAGACGTCTGGGCCCTTCTCTGCCCGCTTGCTTTCAGAGGCATCCCTGAGGAGCTGATGGTGGGCCTCTGGGGAGTGCTGTCTGGCTGCCCCATTGTGTGGGGAGCCCCTGGTGCCCACGGCTTGGGACTTTCTCCTCCTCCGGCTAGACTGCGTGCAGAAGCCTCTTTCCTGCTGACGGGGTGGGCTGGGGCAGGCCTGGGCACCTCGGCCACCCTGCGTCATCTGCCCCGCTGGCGCCTGGCGTGGTCACAGAGGCCCAGAGACCCTGCAGTGCTTCTGGAAAGCAGCTCCGTGTTCCGGAGGTGCCTGCTGATGGCTTTGGGGGAGGACGGGGGTGCAGCTGGTCCTTAGGCTGGAGTCAGTGCCCTTATTCAGACCCCGCCTCCCTGCGGTTCTCCTGTCTGACACCTGCGGGCCTGGTCTGGCTGTGTCTCCACTTTCTGGCGGGGCCTCTGGCTCTTTTGGATCCTTGATCAGCTTCCTCTGGTCCACTGGCTTTCTGGCTTTTATGCCTTTTAGAAGATCCCCTCCTTGCGGTCCCAGCACACCCGAGTGTGTGGTCATTGGGTCATTTGGCGCAGGCCCGGGTCTTCTGGATCTGTCACGGCGTCGTGTTACCTCTTGCCCTCTGGAGCCTGCTTCTACCTGGGAGCACTGGTATTTTTTATGGGGGGTGTGGCGGAGGAGGGCCCTTCTGTCATGTCAATCACTCCTCTTCCCCAGCAGGCTGCAGGGCCCATGCGGTCAGGCAGAGGAGTCACCGCCAGGGTTGAGAGCAGAGGCCAGGGGATAGATGGGACCCCTGCTCCTCCTTCTGGTGGTTGACTGCAGAGGTGGGGTGGGGAGTCACCACGGAGAGCAGCGGGGGAGCCTCATGTCTGGGAGGAAAGTGGGGCTCACCTGTGCCAGTGACTTGCTCTGTGACCTGGGGCAAGTTCATCTGTTGGGGTCTTGACTTCTAGAATGTCAGGGCTGGACTTTATGCCTCAGTTTACCCTGCAGCATCTCCACTGGAGGGGTGCCGTGTATGGCTAACTCGCCTGTGGAGTGTGCTTTGCCTCCTGGCGTGCGGGCCAGGCCATTCCGGATCTGCCAGAACCTTGAGAGATACTCGCTGACGCTCCTTTTGGGTTGAACACTCTGCTTTGGGTTGGCGTTCACGGGGTCGACTTCAGAATCCTGAGAGCACCTGGCCCTGGTTGCCTCGGAGGGCTTCCCGGTCGAGTGAACATCTGCGGTGTCTTCCCCGAGCCCTCTGGTAGTTAGAGGGCCTGTGGCTGGCCCTGCCTCCTTCTCGGGAGCTGCACTCGGTGCTTCTCTGCCCGTCTGAGCACAGCGCCCCTTGGGCTCCCCAGCTCTCTGCTCCCAAGTGTGCGTGCGGCGGAGCGTCCGTCCGAGTCTGCTTCCAGGCGGTTCTCACTGCCTTCTGCAGCTTGCAGCTCTCCCTGCTGTGTCCCAGGGGCTAGTGTGCTCCCTGGCTGCGTGGCCCGCTGCGGGGCCGGTTCAGGGCTGTCTGTGCACGTGCGCATCCCTGTTCCATGCCCAGCGCACAGCCCACGCTCCGTGTACCGTCTGTTAGCCTTGAGCCTCCGGCTTCAAGAGGTAGCTTCTCCCTTCCTGCTGTTTGTGCTCACACCTGGGGAGGGCTGGGAGTGATCCTGGAAATCCCGAACTGGCCGCCCCTGGTGTTCACCCAGGCTCCTGGGCAGGTGGAAAGAGTGGGTGTGCTGTCGCGTGTCTGACTGGTGGTGGGCCTGGGAGTCCCCCGGCCCAGTGCTCTGCATCGTCTCATAGGCAGAGAAGGAGAATGTTGTGTTTCTGTGAGCAGGGTGTGTCCTTGCCCATCACAGTGGAGGCGGCCCGTGGGGGAGGCCGCAGGGCAGTGGACGGAACAGGGGGTTTCTTTTGGATTGCTGTGAGAACCAGGGCTTGGGCAATGCAAGTTCTCCCTGAAGCCTTAGGGCGTGACCTGGTCACCTGGGCTTTGGGCCTGGAGTCCCAGGTACCTGGCCCAGGCCACGCTTCTCCCCCTTTCCTCAGAATGCCATCCCCTGTAAGTAGAGCATTGTGGGGCCAGACCTGTGCTGTAGGGTCCTCCGTGCACAGAGAACTGGTAGGGGTGGGTCTCATTGCATTTTGGAGGCAGGGTAGCATCCCACCCTTGCCAGGATGGCTTCCCTACTTCTTGGTGTTAGAGCTCTTCAGGCTGTGTCTGGGGGTGCTCAGGCCACAGGATCTGATGTCCTGCACAGAAGTTCCCCGGTGGGGACGTAGCTATGTGGCCTGTGTCCCAGCTGGTCTCCCTCTCTGTGCGCTGTGCGTTCTGCCCTGAGCCCTGTTTCCCAAGCTGTGTGTGCACTGTGCATTCTGTTCCCTAGCCTGGTGTCCCACGCTGTGCGCCGAGTGGCCCGTGCCCCTGCCGGGTCTCCCACGCTGCATGCAGCTACCCCGTGTGGTGGGTCTGGCACACCCAGTGCCACACAGTATATATGGATGCACTGGGACCAGCCCTGTAGTGTGACCCGTGGTCCTCATCTGCATGCTCTCCACGCAGGGCCAGCCCTGGGTGACCGGTAAAGGCACCAGTGGTCAGCTGCTCGCTGTTCTTGCCATGTGCTTTGGTGGCCCAGGGGCTTGGAGGCGCTGTGTGTTCTCAGAAGCACTGGCCCCTGCCCTGTCTCCTGCTGCCCCGGGTCCAGGATCCTGGAGCTTTTGGGTGTCCGCTGTCAGCTGTCAGACAAGGTGTTATATAACCGTTTCTAACTTTGTTTAATATGTAACAAGTAATAACTGTACCCAGATAAACCCGTCCACTATCTCTGAGCCCAGTGGTGGGCAGTGGGTGTGGGAGCCAGCTGCAGAAATGAACAGATAAGGGTTTCTAGGAGGAAACTGGACCTTTTTCTCTGCTGAGGACGAATACCCAGGCCTGCCTGCACCTCTTTCATGCCCCGTTGACATACATAGTCGCGTAGAAAAGCCCAGGACGGACACAGCTTGTGACACTGAACTTTCCCCTCCAAGTCCGCCTCCTCCGTGGAGCGAACCTGTCCAGTACGTAGGGTGAGGAGTGAGATGTTGGGGAAGTTTCTCACGCTTGAATTCGATTAGCAGATCGCTCCAAACACAGGTGGGACCACCGTGCCCTCGTTCTTAGGACAATCAGATCTGTTCCACGCAGTGATTGACCCTTTGATCACCTGCCGGTGGGAGTCCCTCCCTGCCCAGGCTGTTGACAGAGGTTTTGTTGGAGGTGCCCGCACATGGCAGCTGTTGTCTGGGGAGGCTGCCGTCTGCGCAGCTGCCGTCTCCTACCCACTCCTGCAGGCGAGGAAGAAGCAGCGGGCGCCTTTCCTCCCGGTTCTCTGTAAGTGTGAAAGAGGGCAAGGGACAGTCGGGATTGGACGGGCGGTGGCCCCAGAGTGCTGAGCCTCAGGGTCTGTTTCGAAGTCACTGTGGGACCAGACAGTGCCTTTAGTCTCGTGCATGTCTCAGCTCTTGTGCCATTTGCCAGACTGTCCCTGTATGCACGGGGAGCTGGTGTCACACGCCCACCCTTTAGCCTGGGACCCACCAGCTCTGTATGTTGGTTGGGGCCGGGCGTGGGTGTGGGAGGACTTGTTGGTTTTCCTCTCCTCCGGCACTCGAAAGCGTAAAACTGGTAAAGACCCGCAGGAGAAGACTTACTCTGGACTTGGGGTGCCAGGCAACCACACGGGGAAGTCCGGTTGTGGGAGGTGTTCATGCGCGTCAGACTCCGGAGGGCTCGCTGCTGTGCCCCGTGCCCCTGAAACAGGGATGGGACTCACCGCCTTGTAGGAATGGGGGCGTGTGTGGTGACTGCCAGGGGACACAGTCCACAGGATGCGCGGTGATTTCACGCTCGCTTTGGCTCGAGGTCAGTGGGATTCCAGAAGGGTGGCAGGAAAGTGTGAGTTAGGTCGAAGCATTTTCTTGACTGTCAGTCACTCCTGGAGCCATTGCATAAGCGCCACCCAGACCTGGGTTTCTGAGCTTTTCAGAGAACACGGGCTCTTTTGAACTTTTGCTGCAGTCTAAATCCACTGATGGATTGCCAGGAGGCACTCTCGTGGTCCCACAAGAGCCGCGCAGCCTCGTGGGGTGTGGCCTCGTGACGCAGTGTCTTAGGAAAGTCCAGACAGACTAGAACGGGCGTACCTTCCTTTCAGATGGGAGGGGACGCCCTGATAATGCCTGGGTGGAGGGGTGGCTAGGAGAGAGCCGGGTTTTTCAAGCGGTGACCTCTGAATCTCTCCAGGCCTTGCCCCGATCCATGAGACCGACCTACAGGGCTGGGATCTGGAATCCCACGTCTCTGTAAAGCAGCCCACAGCTCCGGCAGGGATGCTGGGTTCAGAAGTCACCCCAGCGCAGGAGCTCTGTGTTCTGCTCTTGGAATCACCAGTTGGGTCAGAAACTTGGCAGCTCCCACCTGCCAGCATTACTACCTAATCAGAAGGTCAAGGGTAGAGTGAGGGGTGGTGGTAGGGCAGTCTGAGCCCTGTGGACCCTGGGGGGCTCTGGGAGAACACGGGACAGGAGGCCGTGGTGAGGCTCTTTTTGTTTCTGTGTTTTACATCAGACTTAAAAAAGAACGGCCCCGTTCCAGGGCTCACCCAGCCCCACCCACACGGGCCACGGAAGCATGCCTGGCAGTTGACATGGCCACACGTTACATCCAAAATCAACATGATGCACCGTATTTACTTCTGTTCATCGAATTCACGGGGTGGAAATGACTTACAGAGCCCTAGCCCATCCGGAACCTTCCAAGTACCTGAACCCTTTCCATGAAGCCTTACTCAGACGGGTTCGGGAGAACTCTTCCCCTTCCCTCCTCCTGGATGGCGTGGGCTTTGTTCCTCCCCAGGCTGGTAGCGGCTGGATCAGAGGGACACGGGGAGCAGGAACTCCAGTTACGGGGACTGTAGTTACAGTTACAGCAGGTGTGCACTGAACCCGTTTGCTTCTGCCTTGCCTTTTGTCCTCCGTCTCCTTGGGCAGGGAGTCCAGGGCTCTGCAGAACGTTCCGGGTCTGTGGGATGCTGGGCTCCAGGTGCTCCCGGCTCTAGCCTGACGTCAGGGAGGGGAGGCAGCCCCGTGTGCGTGAATGGGACCTCGAGGTCCCCACTGGTCCCCTGCGTCCTCATCGCGGTTGACTTCTTTGCAGGATGGTGCTGGTGCCTCGGCTCTGGCTATTTGCCTTCGCTGCTGAGGACCGGACGCTCTCAGCACCTCTCGGCGCTCAACTGGGACACGGGCTTCAGGAGTGCACAGGTGGCTTTGCACGCGGACGCGGGGAGTCGCTCACCGGGCAGGTGTTGGAGGAACCAGCGTGTCCCCTCTGCCTGCTGCCGCCGCGCTCCCGCTGAACACCGTGACATCCGTGGAGGAAGGCACAGTGAGCAGAGGGGTGGCGTGGCTGAGGGCCGGCTCAGCACGGAAGGAGCCATCCCAGTGGAGTTCTCACTTGTTTTCCGGGAAGGAGCTGGCAGTGGTCTGTATTGACACAGGCTCGGGATTAACAGGGGCTGAAAACGGTCCTCAAGCTGGAGTGGGCACGTGAGCAGCCCCGGGATCCCGTGACCAGGCCGCTACCAGCTCAGTAAGTCTAGGGTGCAGCCGAGGTCCTGCGTGTCCGCCCGGCTCCCTGGCCTGTGCGTGCTCCAGCTGCAGCCACGCGTCGTGTGCTGAGGTCTTCACGCGTGTGTTCTGTTCTGTCTGTGGTTTCTTCTCTGAACATCTCCGAGAAGGCTGCTCGACCCCGCAGGAGCTCTTACTCCTCACGCCGTTACTTAATCTAGGAACTCTGCCAGACAGGTTTCAGCCCTCCGTGATTGTAAATGGCGCTCGTAAGTGCGTCCGGACCTTTAGATACTTGCCCCGAGTCCCCCTTTGACATTCACTTGGAGTCTGTGGGTTGTATTAGGTAGTTTCTCTTTTGCTTCTGATGAAGAAAACTTCAGAGTTTGAAGCCTTCGGAATCTTGCAGGCTCAGGAAGCCTTCCTGTCTTCGTTGCAGGAGTGTGGGATTTACGTCCCACTGAGCTTGTAAACCCGGAGGCCCCAAGCCCTGGGGAGAGACCCATGGCCGGTGTCCGCAGGAGACCCCCACCCCCCAGCCTCCTGCCAATCTGCGCTCTGCCTTGTGGGGGGGAAGGTGGGGGTGCTTGTCGGTCCTGGTTGGGGTGGCGACCTGAGAGCCACTTCCCTTTCTCCCCTGGGAGTCTGTCCTGTGTGGCGGGCGGCAGTCCGGGCACCTGCTCTTCTTCATTCCACCTTTTGAGAAGTTCCACCACCAGAAGCTTTTCTGGGACCGTGGACCCCGTGGAATGTTTGTCTTCTTGCCTCTGCTCATTGCTTAGCACAGGCATTGACGGCCCCACCCGGCTTTGGTGGTGGTTTCTTTGTCAGCCTTTATCAAGCGACTCCCGGTGCTTGTGGTGAGTAGGGCAGCTTAGTGCTTTCCCGAGGACTGGGAGATGCTGCAGAGCGAATAATTCCTTGGCCAGATGTGCTTGGAGATGTCGGGGTGGATAAAGCATTTTCCTGTGACAGAACTTGCAGAAAATTCATTGTATCTCTTCAAGGGGAGGATAGATTATGCTGGTTCCAAAGGTAGGGCACGGGACCCTTTTGGGCTGATGGCGTCCCAGGGCAATACAGATGTCATTCACGTACCACACAGTTCACCCAATTAAACTGGAAGTGTACAAGCCAGTCCCAATGAGTATATTCACAGATTTGTGCAGTTAGTGTGTGTGTGTGTAGACACACGTGCTATATATCGGACCCAGTTACAGACTCACAGGTATGTCCAACCAGCGCCCATTTTATGTCCTTTCATTTTATTTTTTTTTAAGATTTTATTTTATTTTATTAAGGTTTTATTTTATTTTTTTATTTAGAGTGTGAGCAGGGAGCGCGCGCGAGAGAACCCCAAGCAGGCTCTACACGGAGTGCGGAGCCCGTGGCGGGGCTCGATCCTGCGACCCTGAGATCCTGACCTGAACAGAAATCAACAGTCGGTCGCTCAGCCCACCGAGCCCCCCAGGTGCCCCAAGCCACCAGTCAATTCTAGACCCGACGCGAGACCTCACAGGGAAGCCTCCGCTCCCTGGTTATTGCTCTCATTCCGTCGCCCCCACCGCCCCTCGGCTACCACTGGCCTCTTTCCGGTCTCTGTAGGTTTCACTGTTGGGGCGTTTCTAGGAGTGGGTTCCTCTGGCCTGTGGTTTTCGGCCTGGCTGCTGTCATCGAGACTGGCCATGTGGTGGCAGCTGTTGGCAGTTCGTTCCTTTTCACGGCTGAGCAATATCCTCTCCTAGGGTAGCCGCCATCTTCTGTTTGTCCCTTCAGCCGCGGGGGGGACATTTGGGCTCTTGACCTTTTGATTATGGCGAATCGTGCTTTTACAACAGCAGTAAAAAGTACCTGTTGGAGTCCCTGCTTTCAATTTTTTTTTTTTTGGGGTGCATGCCTAGATGTAGAATTGTAGGATGTTAGGATGATCCTGTTTGTAGTGTCTCTGCGGAATTGCCGTGCGGTGTTCCGTAGCGGCTGCAGCACTTCGTGTCCACATCAGCAGTGGACCAGCGCTCCAGTTTCTCCGTGTCCTCGTGGATACTTGGTATTTTCTGATTCTTCATATTTCTGCAAAAGTGTTGGTGGGGCTTTGATGGGGACGCGGTGTGTCTGTGGGCTGTTTTGACTTAGTACTGTCAAGTCTTCCAGCCCATGAACATGAGGTATATTATCATATTTAGGTCTTCTTTGTTTTGTTTGTTTGTTTGTTTGTTTTTGTTTTTTTTTAAGATTTTTATTTAATTATTTGAAAGAGAGTGAGTGAGAGAGAGCATGAGTGCGGGGGGCGGGGGCAGAGAGAGAGGGAGGAGGTGACTCCTCACTGAGCAAGGAGCCCGATGTGGGGCTCAATCCCAGGACCTGGGATCATGACCTGAGCAGAAGGCAGGTGCTTAAATGACTGAGCCACCCAGGAGCCCCGGGTCTTCTTTGTATTCTTACAGCAACATTTTATAGACTTGAGTATTATAAGGTTTTCACCTTTGGTTAAATTTATTCCTAATTATTGTTCTTGATGCTACTGTAAATGGAATAATTTTCTTAAATTTCATTTTCAGATGGTTCATTTTATATAGAAAAATAACTTTATTTTAATATCCTATAACCTTGATGAATTTGTTATTTCAATCCAGTAGTTTTATGTATGTGCAGTCTTTAGAGTTTTTTTGCATGTAAAGTCACATCATCTGGGAATACAGATAACTTTAGTTTTTTCTTTTCAATTTGGATACCATGTATTTATTTTTCTTGCCTAATTGCTCTGGCTAGAGCTTTCAGTACTATGTTGAGTAGAAATGACAAAAGCAGCCCTCTTTTTTTTTTTTTTTTAAAGATTTTATTTATTAGAGAGAGAGAGCAAGTAGGGAGGGGCAGATGGGGGAGGGAGAAGCAGGCTCCCTCCTGAGCAAGGTCCCCTGACCAGGGGGTGGATCCCAGGACCCTGAGATGATGACCTGAGTGCAAGGCAGATGCCTAACTGACTGGGCCACCCAGGCGCCCCTTCCTTGACTTGATCTTAGAGGGAAAGCTTCCACTCTTATGCCTTTGAGGATGCTGGTAATTGGGGATTTTTTCATATGTGAAAAACTTTATTGTGGCTAGAGTTCCCTTCTGCTCTGGTGTGGATGTTTGGTGTCCTCCCCAAATTTATAAGTTGAAATCCTAGTAGGTGGGGGCCTTTGGGAGGTGATTAGGGCATGAGAGTGGAGCCCTCAGGAACAGGATTAGTGCTTTTGTAAAGGAGATCCCACAGAGCTGACTCCTGGCCTGTGAAGGTACAGGAAAAGTCTATGACCTGGAACAGAGCCCTCCCTCGAACGCGGAGTTTCCAGCTTTTGGAACAGTGAGCCGTTTATTTCTGTTTATTAGAAACTGTCCTCTGTGTGGCAGTTCATCCTAGTAGCCTGAATGGGCCAAGACATCTTCTATTCCTAGTTCATCGCGTGCTTTTATCATGACAGGCTGGTGAGTTTTGTCAAGTGCTTTCCCTTCGTCAAGTGAGATGGTCATGTCGGTTTTTTCCCTTTATTCTGTGAACAGGGTGTGTTCTCTCGACTGGTTTTTGTAGGCTGAACTTTGTCTGCATTCCTTGCATAAATCCCACTGGTCAGGTGTGTCATCCTTTCATCTACCACTGAAGTCGGTTTACTACCGTTGCATTTTGTTGAGGACTTTGCATCAGCGTTCATCAGCCACGCTGGGCTCCGTGAAGCCGTCCCATCCAGGGCTTTTCTTTGGTTACTGATTTAATCTCCTTGCTTGTTCCAGATCTGTTTAGACCTTCTAGTTTTTCATGATGCTGTTTGGGGTAGATGGTGGTTTTCTAGGAGTCTGTCCGTTGCACCTGTCTTACCCATCCGTTGGCACAGAGTTGTTGATAGTTGTATTTCTATAAAACCGTAGCGTACCCGCCTTCGTTTCCGATTATAATAACCTTGAGACTTAGTCAGTCTCCCTAGTGGTCCGTCCATTCAGTTGAGCTTTTCAGAGGAACAGCTTTTGCTTTTACTGCTTTTTCTCTGTTGCTTTTCTGTTCTGTGTTGTATTCATCGTTGCTCCAATCTTTACGCTTTTCTTTCCTCCGTCAGCGTCCGTTCAGTTTGCTCCAGCTTTGTTTCTGTCGTTGTTAGGTAGGCCATGTGCCCACTGTGGAGCCCAGTGAGGGGCTTGAACTCACGACCCTGAGATCAACACCTGAGCTGAGATCAAGAGTCAGATGCTCGACTGAGCCACCCAGGCGCCCCGTTCTAGTTTTATAAGGCGTGAACTTGGGTGCGGGATTCGAGATCGTTCCTCTGTAATGGAACCATGAGCAGCTACGTGCCTTCTTAGCGCTTCTAAGCGCCTTCTTAGCGCTTTTGAGCATCTTGTGAGTTTTGGTATCTTGTGGTGTTGTTTGCCTTTGCCTCACGATGTTTTAGAACTTCTGTCACGACTTCATCTTTGATCCACTGGTTGTTAGAGGATGTGCTAATTTCCATGTGTTTTTGAATTTTTTGACTTCTGTGGCTCTCTTGTTTTCATTCTGTTGTGCGGAGAAAAGAAACTTCTATGACTTCAGTCCATTTACATTTGGTCGGACCCCTTTCGTGGCCCAACAGGTGAGGTCTACAGTCGGGGCCGTTGTGCGTGCCATTGAGAGCAGTGTGTGTCCTGCTGTGGTCGGGTGGAGCGTGGGCAGCATCTGTGACGTCGGGTGGGGTGACCGCGCGGTGTCCTCTCTTTCCTTCTTGAGCTTCTGCCTGGCTGTTCCGTCCATGACCAAAAGTCTCCGACCGTTACCGTAGAAGAACTGTCTGTCTCCCTTCAGTTCTGATGCTGGCTACCCCATAAATTTGGGGGGCTCTGAATTTTGGTGTATATATGTTTTTTTTGTTTAATTTTTTTTTTTTTTTTTTTTTAGATTTTATTGACTCATTTGACAGAGAGCAGGAGAACGCACAAGCAGGGGGAGCTGCAGGCAGGGGGAGCGGGAGAGGGAGAGGCAGGCTCCATACCCAGTAGGGAGCCCAACACAGGCCTGGATCCCAGGACCCTGAGCTCCCGACCTGAGTTGAAGGCAGACACTTAACTGACTGAGCCACCCAGGGTCCCCAGTTGTTGAATCTCTTTGATGAATTGACCCTATTCTCAGTATAGAATGTCCTTCTTCGTCTTTCTAGGAATTTTCACTTAAAGTGCATTTTGGCCGATGGAGGTATAGCTCTCCCAGGTCTCTTTTTGTCACTGTTAACACGAAATAATCTTTTCCCGTCTCTTCACTTGGAACCTGATTGTGTCTTTTGTTCTAAAAGGAGTCTCCTGGAAACTGCGTATTGTTGGATTTTGTGTCTTTATTTTTTTCCATCCTGCCAGTCTCTGCCTCTTGAGGGTTTAGTTTATTTGCATTTAATTACTGATAGTGGCCATTTTGCCAATATTCGTGTCCTTGGGCAGGAAGGGTACATCTTACAGCTTGCTGTCCTTTGTGTCTCTAGAATCCTCTCTTATAACTAATGCTTTAAGGAAGGCTGCTTCGGTGTGAACATTTGTGGAGTAAGTTATATTTAGAAGAACCTTTACGAAACACTGAAACATGCATTGGTCGTTACGGTTCCCTTGATAGTATATCTTGGGGTTGCTGTGCTGGATAGTGGAGAGGTGTCTGCATTCCCTAGTTGACTCCAAAAACTGCTTGCATAAGGCATCCTGCTGCTGTTTGAGAGGGTGGGAGGTGTGGATTCCTTCCTTGGCCTGGCACCGAGCTTACGGGACTTGCCTCTGACCCTGTCTTTGACTGTCTTTGACTCTCAGGACAACACTTGCAAGCAGGGGGAATGGGTGGGGAGGAGGGAGCCCTTTCGTTCAGGGTCGGGGGGGCATGAGTGGGTGGAAGGGTTAGGCTTGTCCTCGAGCGTTGGATCCTGTGTCCCAGGTTCTTTTATTCCCTGAGAATGGAGCAGGGAGGGGTAGTATGTTCCCACAAAGGCCCACCTGCTTGAATGAATGGGGGTGTGCTGATAAGAGGAAGGACTTCATTCATGTATGTTGCTTCTGTGCTCTTATTAGCATTTTATTTATTTTATTTTTTATGATTTTGGTCTTTTTGTCTTTTTTCCTTTTTTTTTTTTTTTTTTTTTTTTTGGGCACTGGGGGAGGGGGGGGGGGGGAGGCAGGCCCCCCGGTGGGGGGGGGCCCCCCCCCCCCCCGCAAAGGAGGCACCCCAAAGGCAGACCCTTAAGGAACAGAGCCACCCAGGCTTCCCACTCTCTGCATTTTACATATCAAAGGCAAATTCATTTCACAGTTCTGGCCCATAGTAGGTCTTCAGCAAACATTTAATTTCCTTTCCCTGGGGGAGTTTTGCAGGAAAGATCCTGGGTTCTTGTCAGTCCCGGGGTCTTGGATGCAGAATGATCTGGAAGCAGTGGGGGGGGGGGTTTGGGAACACAGGTGATACTTTTTAGCCCTGTGCTGTCACATCATATCTGTTCATCTTTGCTCTCAAGTGTGCTGGCCCCTTCCTCGCCAAGGCCTCGGGTTTGGAGCGGCCTTCTGGAGGCAGGGAACTGGTCTGGTACCAGGCCTCGCACAGTTGGACTCCTTTTTTATTTGTCATGATGTTCAAGGTCCTTGGACGCTTAAGAAGGTGGAGGTCGTCACCTGAATGGATGTATGTCTGCGTGGAGGTTTCACTTAGCCTCCGTTCCTTCTGGTGCCAAATTTGGGCACACACGTGCCACTTGAATTCATTTGACTTCTTAGGTGCCTCTCAGGGTCCGTTTGGGCCTGTGCTGGTGAGCGCGGTGGTCTTGCACAGGAGTGCGTCCTTAGGGACAGAAATAACAGGCGGTCTGAAGATCCTTGCCCCATTTAGCCAAGTCGGTCTCAAGTCCTCAGGTCAGAAATAGATCCTCTCTCCTCTTAAGCTTGAGCTCAGTCCTGGGAGGTAATCCTGCAGCGGGCAAGAGTGGGGCGGCGCTGTCTGCCCCAGGAGACACTGTGTCCCTCCCTGTCCCCCACAGCGTGTCCCCTCCAGCTGCAAGCTCTGGTCTCCCATGTCGGACCGTTTAAACCTAAGAAGGGGAGCAGCTGGGACCAGCATTACAGAGAACACGTCTGGGTGGAGATGTGTGCAGGTGCCCTGGGTGCCCGGAGTGCCCCATCAAGCTCAGACCCAAGTTTCTCCCAGGAGAGGTGGAGGACAGAGGGTAACACTCTGGTGTCCGCAGTGCACGATCCCCGGGAAGGCTGCCCATCCTGCAGAACTCTGCTAGAAAACTGGAAATACTGGATGTATGACATTTGCTGACTGTCCCTATTTGGTGGCGTGTACCGGGGGCAGGAAAGGATGTTCTGAATGCTTCCAGCTCTGCGTCTTGCAGGAATCCCGAAGGACAGGGAGCACAGCTGGGCAGTTACTCTTCAGAGGAGATGGCCCTCCTCGGGCGCCCCCCGCGGATCTGCCCCAGCCCTGGAATGGAGTCCCCCGATTTATTTTCATGGCCCTATCTCAGGTGAGCCGTTCTGAAACCCAGTATCCTTGTCCGTGAAATCTCTCCTGATTCACCGAGTCTCTAAGGGCCTTGGTTTTCTGTGTGAGCGTGGCTGGTGGTGGCACAGCCTGTCCCGGGGGCCATCCAAGTCCTGGGTGCTGGGAGAGGTCACTGTCCTGGGGACCCTGCCCCAAGCCCCGGGGCTGCTCAGTCTGTGGACACTGCAGGCCTCACAGGTTTGCTCCCGGGACCACTTCACACCCTTAAAAGTGGCACCTGGGGGGCTCAGTGGGTTAAGAATCTGCCTTCGGCTCAGGTCATGATCTCAGGGTCCTGGGATCGAGCCCCGCATCGGGCTCTCTGCTCAGCGGGGAGCCTGCTAATCCCCCCCTCTGCCTGCCTCTCTGCCTACTTGTGATCTCTGTCTGTCAAATAAATAAATAAAATCTTTAAAAGAGAAAAAAAAGGTGGAAACCCTCCAGAGCTTGTGTTTTTGTGACCATGCCTATTGATTTTTGCTGTTGCAGAAACAAAGACACATTTACAAAATATTTATTCCTGCATAAAAAGAAGAGTAAGTCTGTTCTATGTAAACATAAGGACTCTGTCTTAAGAAAAACGTGGAGTTGTGTTTTCAAATAAAAGAATGTGATGAGAGTGTGGTCGTTGTCCATTTTGTAAATCCCTGTAAGATCCGGCTTAATAGAAGGTGGACGGGTTCTCAAACCTGCTTCTGCATCCCGTCACGTGTCCTGTGGCCTCCGGGACACCTCAGCATGCACTTGTGTTGGGGAGAGACCCTGTGTTAGTCTGAAGGTGATTTTGATGTTGCCCTTGGCACGTGAAGTCGGTCAAGGCTGGGGCTCCCGGGAGAGGCTTCTGCGAGCGGAGGTGTGGGTGTGGGGCACGGCCGGGCTGCTGGGATACTGGGGTCTGTCCTGAGCTGGCCCTGCAGCACCCCATCCTTGGTGAGGGCCATGTGGGCTCATCTTTGTGTCTCTTGTGTCCTCTGTAGCTCAGGGATGCCCTGAAGACACTGGGCCCAGGGTTGTTGAGCACCAGATGAGGGGGGAGCCCAGGTCTTCAGTCTTCCGGCATATTCGTGTCCTTTCTGGGGCTGCAGTACACATACCGTGGGAGATGCTGGTGTCCCCTTGAGCTGCATTCACTGAGGGGTCAGCTTGGGGTGGGACGTGGATAGAAGCTCTGCCTAGCCCGATTCCGGGGCTTTGAGACGTGGCAGTTCGGTGACTGCTGTTTGCTGAGCCTGTGCCGTGCACCTGCTCCTGCTGGCCACCCAGATTGCAGGGCCGAGTTCCCGGCCACTGTCCTGTCTCCCCACTGGCAACTCCAGTGTCTGCAGAGGCATCTGAGACAGGCGTCAGGCTGAAAGTCCCCCAGAGTGCTTTGGGACAGGAGTGAGACCGGCCCTTTGTACCTGAGGCACAGAAGGTAAGCTGAGAGGGGAGAGGGGCCCCGCGACCCGGTCCTGTCCCTCCTCTGACCTGGCCGAGCTGCACACAGAAGGCCTGGGGCCCCGCAGCCTCAGCCAGCGCTCAGAATCAGGTCCTGGGGGTCGGGGCGGGGAAAGCCAGCCTGGAGCTCGGTGTACGGACAGACAGACGGACTATGAGCAGAGGGTGACATGGTCTTGGCTCTGGGACCCGTCTTTCTGTGTCAGCATACACTTTACTCACCACGCTTCCGATGCTCTCCAGATCTCCAGATGGCAGCAGTGGGGGGAGGGGTCCTGTATTTCTGTGCGGTTCTGACACTACCCCCCCAACCCCGATGGGCTTTAGGGCTCGAGACTGCACCAGAAAGGGGCCCCCACTTCAGATGCCCGCTGAAGTCCCAGGCCCCGGTTCTTCCGACCAGATGAGTATGAACTGGGGGTGCCCCCCTTGGGTAGTTTGCTCGACTGGCTCACGGAATTCAGGAAGGCACTTTACTTACATTTGTAGGTTCATTATAAAGGCTGCAAGTCAGGAATGGCCGGATGGGGGGGATGCAGAGAGCAAGGTGTAGGGGAAGGGGGTATGTGGAGCTTCCATGTCTCCCCGGGGGCTCCCAGCACCCCAAAGCGCTCACCCACGTGGAAGCTCCCTGAACCCTTTACTTTAGGGGTTTCATGGGGGTTTCATTAGGTGGACATGGTTCAGCAGCTCGCTGGCCATTTGCAGTTAGCTCAGTCTCTCGCCCCCATTCCTTCTCTGGAGGTCCCCTCAGTCTCCAGCCCCTGTCCCTTCCCTGGAGGTCATGAAGGTGGGGACATTTCCACATCCTAACGTGCCTGGTCTTTCTGGTGACCATCTGGCTCCCATCCCAAAGTATCGAGGGGTCCTAGCCACCTGGTTCATTGGCCTACGAGACACTCATCACTCTGGAGGTTCCGGGAGTTATAGGAGCCGTGAACCAGGAACTGGGACAAGGACCAAATATTTCTTGATTACACCACGCAGGTGACGCATGACAAGCCATAGAGCATATCTGGGGTGTTGAGCACTGGTCAGCCTGGGAAGTGTGAACGGGAGGCTAGGGATGTGAGGAATCCGAGATCTCTTGGCAAAGGGAAAGTGTTTCAGTGGCTGATGCAGGTGGCATTGGTCAAAATGAAGGGTAGATTCCTCTGCGAGTCTTGATGGCCACTTTCCTTTGTGGGGTCCCGTAGCTCCCACCTCTCTGGGCATTTAGCATGCATCACAGCCGTGGAAGGTACTGGAATTCTCAAATAATTTAGATTAACCTCAGTAATTCTTAGAGGAGACCCCCCTTTTTTTTTCCTTTTTGAAGATTTATTTTCAAGATTTTATTTATTTATTTGACAGAGGTCACAAATAGGCAGAAAGGCAGGCAGAGAGAGAGGGGGAAGCAGGCTCCCTGCTGAGCAGAGAACCCGATGCGGGACTCGATCCCAGGACCCTGGGATCATGACCTGAGCCGAAGGCAGAGACTTTAACCCACCGAGCCACCCAGGCACCCCTGAAGATTTATTTTAGAGAGAGAGTACGAGAAGGGGGAGGGCAGGGGGAGAAAGAGAGGATCTGGAGCAGACTTGCCACTGACCATGGAGCCTGTCACAGGGCTCGATTCCACGACCCTGAGATCAGGACCTGAGCCAAAACCAAGAGTCAGATGCTTAACTGACTAAGCCATCTAGGAGCCCCTATAGGACGCCTTTTGAAGTTCCTCTGTGGTGACTGTTTTAATAGCTCGGATCACCAGGGAGCGGAAGATTGAATACTGGCGCATGCAGTGTGGGGTTTTGTTGGGGGGGGTGCTGAGCTCTGGATTGGCCTTCCAGGGGAAGACCCTGCCTTGTCCCCGAGACTCCATTTGCATGAGGAACACTGGATGTCTCGAGGTGCACTCTCCCCCTCAGCGGCGGGCTCTGTTCAGCACGGTTCGCTGGGGACAGCAGCCGCCCCAGTGGCCCCTGGGGTAGGTTTCTGCTCCTCTGAAGTGGGTGGGGCTCTGCTTTGTGCCTTTCCCTTTGCTTCTGTCCAGGGAGCCGACTTGCCCAGACAGAGGGAGGGCCTGCTCTTGGGTCAAGGAGTGAGCAGCTGGGATTCCTTAGGGAAGTCAGCTGTAGGGGCTGTTCCCCTCGGGGATTGTCTCCAGCTGGGCGTCCCCGGCTGGGCCTCCCGAGTGTCTAGTAGAACGTTCATGTTCTAGTGAACACCCAAGTTCACTTGGGACGTGTTTCAACATGCTCCTGCCGTTTTTGCAGGGCGGATAAAAGCAGTGCTTGGCCCTGCAGGCCACAGGCTGCTTTTCTTCCCATGTTTTCCTTGTGGGGTGTGGACCGAGCCTTGGCCACGTGCCTGTGTCCTGCCTCGATGGCCCCAAGAAACAAGGTGAGGGACCTTCTTCCAGATGGCTCTGTCGTTGCCCGTGCTCATCAGGGAGGAGGGATGGACAGTCCGTGTGTCCCCCCTTGTCCTAGTCTGCTCCGGCCTGCCCTCATGGAATAGCACAGCCTGGGGGCTCCACGAACTCGTGTGTGCTTCTCACCCTCTGGAGGACGGGCCAAGACCTGGCGCTGGTGGATTCCCTGTGCCTGTGCTGTGAGGGCTCCCTAACTGGTTTGCAGGGGGCACCTCCTCACTGTGTTTACAAGGAGGGGGGAGGGGGAGGTAAGGAGGGAAGGGAGAGGGAGGGTGGAAGGTGGGAGGAAGAGGGGAGGGGAGAGTAGACCCGGGAAGGGGGAGGGAGAAGAAGAGAAGGGGAGAGGGAGGACGGGAAGAGGAGAAGTGAGGAATGGAGAGGGAGGGCAGGATGGAGGGGAAAGGGAGGAGGGGGAGGGGTGGGGGGAGTAGCTGCCAGAAGGGCTGAGCAGGGCTAAGTACAAGGAGGTAACAAAACTCGTGGCAGAGCTGTACTGCTGGGTTTGATAGAAGCACTGAAAGGTGATGAGATTCTTAACTGGGTAGTGTTCACTAGGCCCGGCTGCTGGGCCAGTGTCTCTGCTGGTAAGAGCCGGCGCGTCTCCCTTGTCCGTACCAGAGTCTCCGTTCCCCACACCGAGGGAGCACGTCTCCTCACACGTGTTGTAGTACTCTATCCCCTGCACCCGGAGCCCGTAGTCGTTCCTTACGGGTGTGTGGAGTGATTCAGAGAAAGAGGTGACTGTCTTTCCCATGTAACTACCGTCCTGCAGGTGGGGGGTGTGGGACCTTGGGCTGTGCCCTGTTACAGGGCTGTTCTTGGGGCGGATGGGCATCGACTCGGGACTGACTCTGTTTCCCACCAGTTTCCTCTGTGACGAGGGACGAAATCTTCCCCTGGGGTCGGCGGTGCCTCCCTCACTCGACATTGTCCTGTGGTGGGTGGTGCCTCCCTCACTCACCATTGCTCAAAATCCCGTAGCCAAGTTTCTCCACCGCAATGTGGTCTTCACTTTACTTTCCTCTTTATCTTGTTGTCCTTGTCATTGTTTTCCCCTGACTTCCTGAGGGACCAAAGAAAATGCAGAGAAAGGAGAGAAGGAGAACAAAACAAAATCGAGAGGCAGAGTTCTTTGCATTTCTAGAAGCTTCTGGGCTGTTCTCCCGTTCTTGTGACTTCCCTGCAGGACTTAATGGCCTCATTGCTTTCCGTGGAGAGCTGTGATTTCTCTGGAATTCCTAGAAAGGGGAGTGGGCAGAGCCAGCCAGGGGTGAGGGAAGGAAACCATGCTTGAGAGTCACGAGGGACTCAGGTGGGGTTTTGGGGGCGAGGGCTGGGAGGGGGGGAGAAACAGCCGGAACGCTGGTCTGAAACTTGACAAAAGCACTTTTTACTAGGAAGATCAGCTCTAGGATTATGTGATTCCTGTTCCCTCTTGCGAACATTCAGACTGAGAGTCTGTGAAATAGGGTGAAGGTCCCAGCTGTGCCCCCCGAGCTGTCCGATTGGCCTTCCTCCTGGTCATGGACGGTCTGTGTCCTCCTGGGTCCTTTTCTGCCACGAACTCAGGTGAATTCATGGACCTGCACGTTTGTCACTTTCCCCTTTGTGCAAGTATCCCCTCCTCCCTCCTCCTCGGCTCTGTTTCCTCCTTGATCTCCGCCTTTGGCCAGTGCTGTGAGAAGCGCCTTTTGGGATTGGTATCATCATGTCGTCTGCAGGCTGGCGGGTCCCCGGGCAAGAGGAGCAGGGCTGAGCAGGGTCTGGGTGGAAGGAAGGGGAGGACATCCCTGGGGAGGGCCATGCCTGAGCACCTGGAGGAGGCTGGTGGGTGAAGGGAGCTGTGGGTCAGAGGGGAGGCGGGGCCCCCGGGTCAGGCCTGGTGGCTGTTGGGTGTCCCCGTGCATCTGAAGTCGGCTTGAGAGGGGACACCGGTGCAGCGGGGGTTGAGGCTGGTGTGAGGGAGGAGAGGGACAGCGGATGGGGGAGGAAGGTGGTGGGTGGATTTCTCCTGCTCCTGCAGCCGGAGCAGCTGCGCTGCTGGTGGAGGTGGGTCGTGCCAAGCCAGGGACGGGGACGGGGACGGGGACAGGAGCATTTTCACTGCTTCCAGTTATTTTTTTCTCCCCAGGCTTTTTGCTGGTCCTTTGGTTTTGTAGCGAGGTCTGGGGCTGGGAAGGAGGTGGATTTTCCTTCCTGGCTTCCGGGAGAGAATCTTAGGAAGGTGTGTTCCTCGCCCAGATTTCGTGTGTCTTCTTCTGTGCCTTCTCTTACCGTGTTTCATGATGATCGAGTCATTCGTCTGTGGGGATGGTGGGGGGTGAGGATCCGCCTGTGTCTTCCTGAGCACCGCTGGCCCCTAACCCCAGATCCTGCTTTTCATTCTTCCCTGGTGGCTCGGCTCACCCAGATCCTATTCCGTTCTGTCGACTTCCGTGTCTGTCCCGGCCTGTCCACCCGTCTGCAGGCAAGCCGGGTCCCGGCAGACCTGGGGTGTCGGCCGGGAGAGCACCCGCTCCCCCATTACCTGAGCCAGGAGCAGCGAGGGGAGGGCTGCCCTTCCCAGAAACGGCCGCGTTTGCGCCAGGCGCCTTCTTTCGGATTTCTGGTGGGTTCTTCGCCAAAGTTTCTGGGTTTTCCTCAGGATCTCGTATATACTTCTTAAGTACATTATTTCTGTTGCTTCTAAGAATAAAACTGCTTTAATTTTTTTGTCACTGTCTGGGTGTTGTTTCCCAGGAAGACTGCGGGCGTGTGGGTCGCTCTGGGATCTGATTTATCAGATGCTGACAGGAGCTTGGCCTTAGCTGGTGGTCCTGAATTTCCTCTGGAAACAGCGCTGGCTTCTTAGCTTTTTCTAGACAACTTTCACGCTTGGTTTCTGTTTCGTACCTCGTGGTGTCATCTAGGGGTGTCTCACACGGGGTGGCGCCTGCTGTCATCTGGGCTTGCTGGCCCTCATTTTAAGGGCAAGGTTGCTGGTTCCTCCTCGTGATGTCAGCATTTTGGTGGTTGGACGTTTCTGGTAGATGCTTTCATTAGGTCAAGAGCATTCCCTTTTTTACGCCCCGTCTCTGACCTACAGATCCCTGACAAGCAGGGGAGGTCCCCCCCGTTACCCTCTGTGCTTTGAATTTCAGGCTCTCCTTTTAAATCCATTTTTTTTCCTCCTCTAAAAGAAAATGATAAAATATGTTCCAAACAGTGTGATCGGAAAGAACAAAAATGAAGACGAAATGTGGCAAATGAGTGCATGATTTTTCTATTCTCTTCTTATCCTACAAGTTCTGCTCATCAATGAAATAATAAAACACGTGGGGCGGATTCAAAAGCGTGATGATTCAGTCCTGGCTTTCTCATCTCTTAGCTCTGGGACCTTGGGAAGTACTGACTGTACCCCAGCCTTGGTTTCTTCATCCTTAGAAACAGTTCTGCTTTGAAGGATTGATGGCATTTCCTTGTTCGTAAGCAAGAACCACTCATTTTTACATTTCGTTATGTGTCTTCTCTGCATTTACTTGTTTCAGTTTAATCCTCAAAAACCTCTTGTGTGACGGGTGATGGAGCATCTGGCGAGGCGTGTGACCTGGGACAGGTTGTCAGTCAGGGTGGTGGTCATTGCTAGTTGTGGGCATCACGGCCGTCCCCTTCATCCCTGGTGGCATCAACAGGACAGTCAGGGAAAGCTGGTCGACCCCGGAGTTTCTGCCCTGCGGATCCCGTGTGCCAGGGTGTGGAAGCCTGATGATTTGGACACGGTCTTCCTAGAGCACGTGCCGCAAACCCAAACATTCCTGTTGGCCAGCCCCTTTCGGATGAACGCTCTTGCTTGTAGCTCTGTGCTGGTACCACACTATTTTGACGATTTTTGCTTTATAATTTACTGTGAGAGGAGGGCAGCTCTCCCTTAGTGTGCACCAATCGCAGACTCGTGACTGATATCGTTCGTTTTAATGCGTTTAGGTTGATAACCGCATCTCATTTATAAAACGAACTTTCATTTCTCAATTGATTGCTTTGAAGGGCATCGGATCTCTGCGAGGTGTCCTCTTCCCATTGGGAACGTTGTCTGTTGCCATTAATCCGGGCCTCTTCCATGTCTCGGGCAGGCTGCAACTTCTCTGGTTTATGTAGGGCTGTGCTTCTGTTGTTGGGATGGAGCTAAAACGTGTGTGTGTGCGCAGGCACCCATTCTCCGTGCAGTCACTGCGTCTGTGGGCGCGTGTGTTTCCCCTGTCCCTTGCTGTTCCTCTGACTTTGGCTTTGGGGGGGGGGTCTCCTGCCTCTTTGCAGTCGGTAGCCCGTCTTGCTGCATGTCCAGTCAGGGAGGCCTCAGGTCACCGGTCTTTGAGCTTGCTTGATGGCCCGCTCCTGGAGGCCCCACGGTGAGGACTGGAGGATCCGTGGTTCTGCTTGACTTGAGATCCCCGTCTGGGCCCATGCGTACATTTTTCTCAAGTTGGGGTGACTTCTCGGATGGTGGCCAGTTGGGTGGGATTCCCTGACCTGGGCCAACTTGCCATCCCTGTGGGAGCCCCTGAGGGTCCCAGGTGGACGGGCCATGGAGGGAGGGCCTTCTGGACGCCAGCCACGACCTCCCTCCTGCGTTGTTGCTGAATGTTTCCCGTGTGTTGGATGGTTCCAAAGGACGATGTTGGCATCTGGGTGCGGCCAAGGTCACTGTGACATTTCTGGAATGGCGTGTCCCACCTGCAGGCACACCCACTTAAAGCCGTGTGAGCTCCGGCATTTCCGCGTTAATTTTGCTTCTCTTTTAGGCTGCCTTCAGGTTCCGGCACTTGCATTCTGACATTATATAATGACTTTTCCTCCAGTTCTATTCCATTGATCCGTTTCTCAGTATGTTGTTCTCAGTTTGCTGTCACAAGCGGACTCTGCTATCCGTAAGGTATTGAATTTAAGTTTTTTAAATGAAGAGTGTTCTGTCCCCTTTTACCAAGGCCTAGACTATCCCAGAGCCCTTTCGCTGCTCCCGCTGGATGTCCTCATCACGAAAGGTGGGATTTGTTGGGTGTCTGGACGTTTTGGAAGATACCACAGATAGTACACAGAGATCAGGGGGTCCTTTGTTTCTGACACGCTTTGGGAGTCGGTTAAGACGTTGGTTTTTCACCTAGGTTCACCGACGTAGGATTTCAGGTTCACATTGTGTCTGGTGGGGAGCGGGCAGGAGACGCGCTATTTGACCCAGGGGCAAAGGGTGCAGAGTGTCAGTGACTCTGCTCAGTGTCATGGCCCCGGCAGTGGCTCCGCTGGTGTTGGGCGCGGACTGGCCGTTGCTCGCGGTGCCTGGAGGTTTGCTGGTTGCACGTGCTCTGTGGCCCTTGCTTGCTCCTGACATTGAGAAGGGCACATCTCAGCTCTGCTGGTTCACCGCGGTCAGAACTCAGCCTGTTTTTGGGCTCTCCACCGGGAAGTTCAACATTCACTTTCTTAAAAATACACAGAAATGGTTAGTAAGCTTGATGAGTTAATGGTTAACGGCGTCAATGAGTCATGAGCTTAAATGGTTAATGGTGATGTGCTTGACAAGCAACTGCCCGTCCTTTTTCTCCAGTGATAGATGAATTTATGTTGTCTGTTACAAGTAAGGCAAACCTCCCAAGCCTATGTTTGATCACACACTTTTTTTTTGAAATTTGTGGTCACTTAGCTACTAGAGCTTAGAGACGTTGCAGTGGATGTAATTGCTGTAACCCATTCACACTTGTGGATTCTTTGAGAGTGAAAGCAAGGGGCCCTTTACTACAACGCCTTCTCCTCGACAGGTGACCTTCACTGTTGATCACGCGTGTAATTGTGTATCCTGTGTCCCCCTTTCCCTCCTCAGAAGATCAGCGTCCCATCTGAACACCGGCAGGTTTCATAGCGTGCTGGTGGCCAGCGTGTTTGCCCCTGATCGTGGGGCAACTGTGGGACGCGTCCTGGTTCATGATATCTCGTATTCCTTTAACGTTTACTGAACGTTGGGTCCTACCCCATATCTTTACAGCCTGGCTCATTTCTCCCTCATAAAAGCTCTAGACGGAGGTACTGTTGTGGTGCTGATTTTTGGGACTCAGAGGCTCAGTATCTCACCCAGATGTTACCCACTGAGACGGGGTGGTGTCAGGAGCTCTAAGACTGTCTCTCCGGCTCCCGTGCCCAGTCCTTCCCCCACTGTGTTCTAGCTCTGCGACTTCTTCCAGAGCAGGTCAGAGATGCAGGGTTTGTCTGCACTTGGAGTGAGCAGGGAGGGTTACTTTAGGGATCTCATCCCCCCCCCAAGGGCACCCAAGTCGCAGGCCCTGAACCAGCACAGAGGCAGTGGCAGTGATGAAGACGCCTCTGGCCTCAGGCTTGCTCTGTGCTGATCACCCCACAGAGTCCCCAGGGGAGTGTGTTGCGTGTGACCTGTGAAGAGTCAGTGGCGTTCCAAGTGATGGATCACCGTCCTTGGGGACGTGGGCCCTCTGCGCACCGCCCTGCATAGGAGCCAGCGTCCGGGAGTGCTCCGGTGGCCAAACACTCCCCTCCAGCCGGGCTGGGGTCAGTCTTGGTCCCGACACGGTCCCGGGAGCCTAGAGCAGTCCTCCTGCTCCCCCCTCAGGAGAGATGACTTGTGGAGGGAATCAAAGCCAGTAACCAGGATTCAAAGGGCAGGCCCACCTGCTTCTGCCCCTCCTGCGCAAGGCGCATGCGTGGTGCCCAGTGGAGCCTGCCTGCCCCGCGGGGTGGTGCCTGGGCTGAGATGCAGGAGGGTCTCTGTGGCATGGGCTGAGGGTTGTTGTCTGGGAGAGGAGCCTGGGAAGGATGTGGGCTTTGATCGGGGCTCGAAGCATGAATTACAGGTGAACTTGACCTCGCGGGAGGGCAAAGGTCTGTGCATTCCCTGCCCCGCCCACCTCGGGGGCACATGCTTTTCCTGGGCTGGAGGGGGAGGATGTGCAGACTGAGGCCTGGGACCCGGAGCTGCCCCTCTCCCTTCTCCCGTCTCTGGTCTCCACAGGCGTCTGGCTCTGCAGGCCGTTGACATGGCAACTAGAAGCCTACTCCTCCTGGACTTCTTTCTCGTTCTGCTCTTTGAAGAATTTTTTAAATTAAATTTTCTTGAAAAAAATATCCTGTGTGTCTGTATTAAAAGCTTTTTAGTCCTGGGTGCAGAGCATAAAATGCACGTCCCCCCAAGTTCCACGCGCTCAGTGACGGCCTCTTTGACTTTCAGCTTCGGAGTGGAGAGTTATGCTGAGCCGGAGCAGGGCGCCGTGGGGAGCGCGGGCGCCGTGACCGTGACCGTGACCGGCAGCGGGGTCTCACCCGGGTCCTCTCGGTCGAGCTGCCAAACCACGCGAGCCCCTGACAGGTAAGGTCCGTTGGGTTTTGCACCAGTAGGCACGAATCCGTCTTAGTGGGAGGATCGAATGCTAAATATTGATAAGGCGAGGTCAGTAAGTGCTTGCCGTCGCAGGCGGGGGCACAACAGTGGCTCCTTTATTCTGGGTTTCTGCAGGGGGTCTCTGTACCTGCCTCTCCCGGGCCCCTGTCCCCGCCTTCGCTCGCTGGGCCGAGATGGGTGGCCCGAGACCCGTCCTCGCTGGGCCTCGTCGGGCTCCACAGGCCACGCTTCGTGCCCAGTGCGCTCGCCTCCCCTTCTCCAGGCCCCCCTTCGTGTTCTATCAGGAGGCGTGGGGGTACCGCCTTGGGCTGTCCTGAGACGTGCATGTGAGCCCTCAGAGCCTGGCGCGGACCGTTCCCCCAGTCCCGGTCGGCGGGGGTGTGGGGATCTTCTCCTGCCCCCTGTGGGTGTCTTAGTGGGGTACCGAGGCCAGAACAGTCTTCCAGCAAACGCTCCTGCTTGAGCCTTCACTCCCAGGGAGGACGGTGTGTGCGGGAGACAGTGTCCCTCAGCTCGGGCTGCTGGAGGTGACACCGCAGCCTGGGCGGCGTGAACAGCAGACGTGTGTTTTGGCTCAGTGCTGGAGGTCAGGAGGCCGACATCAAGGGTGAGCGGAGACGATTCCTCTACGGAAGGTGGCTTTGGCCTTTCTCCTTGGCACGGAGACGGCTGCCTTCTCCCTGCTCTGAGCGTGGCCTTCCTTCTGTGTGGGCCTGTGTCCTAATCACTTCTTCTTAGAAGGACATGAGTCCTCTTGGATGACAGCCCACCTGTCACCTCATTTGACCTTAATCACCCCTTTGAAGACCCTTCTCCATATACAGAATGTTCTGCGGCTCAAGCTTAGGGCTTCTGCGTGGGCGCATGTGTATTTGGCCCCTAACCAAGGGGACCCCGGGCTGAGGAACGGGGCTCCACGGCCTTTGGGACAGGGGTGCCGGCCTCTCTGTCCAGCTTGCCCACTTCAGGCTGCCTCTTTCCGCGACCCTTGACTCGCTCTGCTTTCCCTGAACTGTACAACGCAGAACAGAAGGGCTTCAATTCTTCGGTTAATTGGGATTATTCCTCACACCTCCCTGGAGCGTCAGCCTCGTGTTAGGTGGTAAACGACATTTACATGTCCCCGGGCTGCGAGGGTACAGGCTTGCATTTCTTTCTCTCTGGATAGCTAGCATGGCAACTGAGTTTTTATTCTGGGGTGTGAGGTTTTTTTTTGTCCCCTGTGAGCCCTCGCAGAGAAGACGTCCCCCACATGGTTGGGAACAGCTGGAGCTTCTCCTCCTCCTGCCCCCTGTCCTGCTCCCATGAACTGTGACCTCCTCGAGCTTCTCCCACCTTCCTGCAGGACCAGTGTCCTCAGTCTTCAGTGAATGACCTGGAGAGGAAGTGGGTCGTGGCTGATTACAGCTCTGTCCCTTAGGCGTCGCAGAGCCGGGGCACAGGTGCTGGACAGCTGCTGCTTGTCTTGGCCCTGTTTTCAATCTCCTGGGGGGCCAGGTAGTCCTGAAGCTCCGGGGGATGGGGTGCAGAAGGAGGGAGGTGGGGCGGGGGAGAGGGGCGGGCTGATGCTCCCACCTGGAGGCGGCCATCCGCTGGGCCCCTGTGCGCCTTCCCGCTGCCTCTGTCCTTTAGCCGGGACCTGGGGGTTCTTACGTGCGGTGCTGAGCTTCCCTGGGGGTCTCTGGCGGGTCGTCACCGTGCGGGAGATGCACATCCGGGAAAACCCAGGAAGCGTCCCTGGCCTCTCCTGTCCCCATTCTTGGATTGTCTGACTAGCCTTCACTTCGGCTCCTTGCCTTTCCCTGTTAGCATTTGAACGCGACTCTTCAAAGCTGTGAGCCCCTGGGTGCCGAGAGCCTCACCGGGACCTCTTGGCTCAGGCACACAATGAAACCAAGTCTCGTTTCATAGCTGATCCTCCTGTCGGGGGCTTGAAATCTAATTCTCCATGGCGCTTAGGCTTGGGGTCCTCTCCTCCAGTGTGGAAAGCACGGTGTAGGGCATGCCGCGTCTGTCCTCTGGGAGTGGGGAGCTGGGTCTGGGGCCGTCTGTCCCTGGGTGGGTGACAGAGTGCCCAGAGAGGTCATTGGGTGTCGTGACTAAGGGGTGGATCCCTGAAGGTTGCTCTAGGGAGGGTATTTCCAAAAACATTTTAGCCACAAAACCCTTTCTTAGCCTGAACTGTCATGTGATGACTTCTCCCGCAGCAGGTGTCGGTCCCACTGATGCTTGTGGGGCCCTGGAGCCCCTTGGGTCTGGGGGGATGGCTAGACAGTGGATGGGTGTGCCTTCGTGTCTCCCCTTTGGTACTGACAGCTCTCATGATGGGCTTCTCCAGGGATGAGTCCAAGGTAGAAACTTTTAGATTTTTTTAAAGCCAGTTTTTGTTTTTGATTTTGATTTTATTTATTTATTTGAGAAAGAGCAGGTGAACACAAGCAAGGGGCAGACTCCCTGCTGAGCAGAGAGCCCAGTGCGGGACTCGATCCCAGGACCCTGAGATCATGACCTGAGCCAAAGGCAGACGCTTCACCGACTGAGCCACCCAGACACCCCTAAAAGCCAGTTTGTATTATCCATGGCCTCACTGCATCCTTAGTCCCAGAGAGATAAATTAAAAACTGCACTTACCTGCGACACAGAGGTAACAGGGGAGCGGGGGAGGTGCAGGTCAGGTCTACGGGCTGCGCAAGAGGCCATTCTGCTGGGAGGTCTACTGTGCGTCCTCTGCAAGGCAGTGCCCACCCCACCGGGTACACGGATGGCTCCGTGGCGTACTCCACGATCCCCGGCATCAAAGAGAACCAATCTGACCTGAGTTAGGCTCTGCTAACTTGAACACGGCGTGTAACATGTGTGATGGAAACCATTCAATTAGTTCTCATTTCCTGACGTTTTCTGCTCATTTGGTAAGTTCCAGAGAGCCCATGTTTGGTACCAGAGGCTGTGCTAGGCGAGGTGCTGGGGGCTCTGGGCCCTCCGGCTGGCCACAGCCCTGGCACATGTGGAACTTGTCCTAGAAGCAAGATAATCCCTTAAGAACTTGTATTTGATCTGTGAGTTGGAGCCCTGTCCCCGGGGCGGTTTAGGAAGATGCTGAAACACCACATAAGAGGGTCTGAGAGGGACCATTTAGTGGCCAACAGGGAAATTAATAAATTACAGGCTTCAGTGTGGGTGGTGACTCTGACCCGGGGCACGCAGCGTCTGGATGTGGGTGAGCCCACCGTGGGGATCGTGATCCTGGAGGGATAGGGTTGTGGGCTGTGAGCGACAGTGCGGGGAGATCTGTTGGGCGTTAGGGCCGCCCTCCCTCTGTTCTTCACTGTCTCTGAGTCGCAAGAACCCTGTTTGTTTTGGGGTCATCATGGGAGACAGGGAAAGGTACAGATGGGCTTACGTTGCCCGAAGTCTGTTCTCCCACTCTTGATCCATCGGAGGCCCCGGTGGGCCTACAGCTCGGCCGTCCCCTTGCCCAAGTTTTTGTTGCTTGTGTTTCTCTTGTTGGAGAGTTTGTAGGGGTGGTTGACTTGGGTCAGGGCATCACATCCCCAGGCCCCATGTCTACTGCCTTGCCCCATCTGCGGGGCTCCTCCCAGAGTGTGCTCTCGCCTGACAGCAGAGGTGGGCCCACCCCAGCCTTGTGGCTCCCACCCGGTCCCCTGTGCTCCACAGGGGGCACGTCTCTGGGCCTCCGACCCTGGGGATGCAGCCAGAGGAGGGCTAGTTACTGCTGGCTGGTGTGACCTGTTTAGCAAGACCGGGCCCTGCGGAGGCGGGAGCCATTCCTCTGCCCCGCAGTGCTGACGGGTCCTTCCTCCCCGTTTACAGTATGACTGACTCCCAGACCTTCTCAGGACTGAGCTACACATGGAGCAACTTCTGTCTTCCTCTTTCCGAGGGCAGAGAGTCCCCAGTCCTGCTGCGGCTTGAGGCCAGCGTCCGTGCAGAGAGACCTCGAAGGGACTGGCGTGCGTGCTGTGGTGTCTTCCTCTCCCGCCTGCTCCTCCTCGTGGCTTCTAGAACCACGTGCGTCTTCGCACGCTGCTCTCTTCGTGCACTCTCTTGTTCTTGTCCCTCGTTCACTGTGCTTCTGCCGCCCGCTCCGAGCTGGAACCATCCTTAACGTTCTTTTGGCAGACTTTGTGTCGTCGCGTGGAGTGCCCGTGTTGTTTCATTTCTGCCTCACACGGGGCGCCACCCCCTCTCCCTCGCCATGCACGCGGCGCGCGGCCCCGGACCTCTGCCCCCGTCGGCTGCTGGTAGTCCTGGCATCTGGTCACCACGGATGGCCTTGTGGGCTGTGCTGGGTCTCGGCACCTGGCTCCCTGATGGAAGGAACCGACAGCTCACGGCCTCAGCTGGAAGCAAGAAAGAGAGCCCGGTGTGCCCGGCTTGCAGGTCCCGTGGGGATGCAGCTCTCCAGCTCTCTTCTGTGGCAGGAGAGTCCGTCCTCGTTCAACAGGCTTTCTTAGGACGGCTGCTCTGAGACCTGTGCTGGTTCCAACCGGACTCCTGTCACCGTGGGCATCTGTGGCTGTCTTCTCCTGTTCTGGTCACAAGGGATCTTGTTCTTGGAGGGACGGGTGAACTTCGGTTGTACTCTGGGCATCTGGGGTTTAGGGTGAGTGTCACGATCCTGCTTCATCTCCATGGCAGGTCATTCCCCGTGGAAGCATTGCTCCTGGTCTGTGGGGCTGTGTGGCCCTTGCCTGCTGGGCCTGGCCACTGTCACCTGAGGACAGCCTTGTCACAGTTCAGGGGGACATCTACACCTTCCCAGAGCACTGCCTCTCCGCAGCCGAGTGCAGGGGAAATGCCGCTCCCCTCTGGGCCCCTGGGAACAGGGTCGGGGAGTGGGGGGTGTACACACACCTCGTCCTTTGTCGGGGTCGCTCCGCTCCCACCAGACCCTGCTGGCACGGGAAGCGGGGGTGAGGGGCAGAGATGCCGACTCAGCCCACCTCTCCCTCCTGTTCTCTTTATGATGCTGGAGGGGAGTGGAGGCAGAGCTCCCCTGGGGCCCCTCCTGGCCATACTCCTGTGAGGGATCAGTTGTCTTGTTTCCACTGGGTGGGACGCAGAAGATCACTTCCTGTTTGGCCAGCAGACACTATGCCGGGGGATCTGAGTGGGACCCCCCCCCCACCAAGTCAAGGGCTGGATGGGGGGCGGTGTGAAAATGAGCCCCTGCGTGCCCTGCCGAGACCGGGGTGGGTGGACAGGTTCTTCCAGTGCTGTTGGATAGAGTAGGGTGGCTGTTGTGGACAAGGCTTTTGGTTTTGTTAGAACCGTTTTCTCCCCCCATCCTTTGTATGGGGTGGAGGGCAGGCTTTCCGGAAGCGTTTCTTGTACAGGTCTGCTGGTGGTTTCCAGTTGGAGACTTGTGCCGTGCTCTATCCGGGAATCTGTGGGAGGTGAAAGGAACCGGGAACTCACCGCCGTGTTCTTCCTCACGTCCTGAGGCCCCCAGGCAATGGCCCTCTTCTCTGCACCAGGCAGAGCTCCCGTGGGGCTCCTGGGTACGATCTGAGGGCCACACCTGTCACCTGTCTCCAAGAGAGATTTCCTGTTCTTTCTTGGGGCGGGGGAGCCTGGTGACGCAGTTCCTGAGGGGGTTGCCAGGCCGGCGGGCTGCCGCAGAGCACTCCAAGGTAAAGGAGGATTCATTTTTCTCTGAGTCACAGTTGCAGTTAGAGAGCGTGGAGGCCTGTAATGACGGTAATAATGACGGTGACGGCGAGCCCGCGGGGGCTGGGCAGCTCTGTGTCTGAGCTCCATGCTTCCGCGCTGGCAGGAGCAGCAGGCCTTGGTCCCGGGGATGGCACGGCGGACAGAGACGAGGGTGGCGTTCCAGAGCTGCGCCTTCTTTGTCCCGCTGCGTCCACGGGTGACCTGATGCCCGCAGATAGCTCATCGGGACATCCTTGCTGCCGCGGCTCCTGCCGTGTGTGGGACCAATGGGGGGAAGTGTTGCTCTCAGATGGCACATCCTGCCGATTGCAAACTTCAGAGGAGAAACTCTTGGTGGTTATTTATCCTGACCCCGGTAGCGTGGGACTAGTGTGGCCCGTGTAGACACAAACCTGTTTCATTTTTCAGCGGAACAATTGAAAAATTCCATTTTACCATTAGACATTCAAGACTGTTGACCATTTGTGACGTTCATGACGAACGAAAAGCTGAGTCTCGTGAAGGAGGTTATTACGCGTGGAGACCTCCGGGACGTTGGAGTTGGGAGAATTTTTAGTGTCACCTAGGTGGCAGAGAACCGTTTTGACCTTTTTTAGGTGAGAAAGCAAGAGTTTGTAAAAAATAGGTGTTTCCATGTGGTGCATCTTCCTGTAGTTGGAGTTAGGACTTCCCGTGATGGTTTTGAAAGAGGCGCCTTCATCACTTTTTCCTTTTTGGGGGGTGGGGGTGGGTCTCGCCTTGTCCATGAGACCAGAGCTGTTCTCGCTCAGGGTCTGTGGGGCCAGGACATCCTTCTGTTTTTACCTGGGCCGGCCCCCGTCCTCACGGGGCTCTGGTCCTAAGACCCCTGTCCCGGCTACGACAGTCAGTGTGCGTGTTGCCTAAAGCCAGAATGTCGAAGGTCGGAGTGCATAGGCCGGTGAGGGTCGTGACCTCACCCCGTGTCAGGCTGGCTGTGCCCTTTACTTAGGTGGCCCCATCTCACCCCCAGCTAGCGGGTGATGAGAGACCCTGGACCTTCTCCAGGCCACACAGTGGTGGGTGCTGGGCTCACATGTGGCTTGGGCTCTGCTCCACGTGGCTCCTGCTCTTAAGGATGATGCGAGAGGCAGAGCAGAAGGCTGGCGCCTGGTCCCACCTTCCTTTCCGATTCACAGAAGCAGGAAGGACTCATAGTAAAACAGGTGGGTTTTACGGGAAGCCGGATGGTCTTACTTTCCTCCAGTGCCCCTCCGATGCTTTGATCTAGCAGCACGGCTCTCTGGAGCGGACGCGGGATGAAGTACCGTGTTTGGTGCCCGCAGTCCGCCTCTGTCAGCGTCTAAGGGAAGGCTGCTGGGTGTCCGCAGTTCCTGCGGCTTGGTCGTGGTGCTCGTGTGACCGGCCGTGTGCGTGTGCCTCTCTTCTTTGGAGCCCAGGTCAGAGAATATGAGAAGACACGACTGCCTGGGGGCACCTGGAGGGTCAGTCGGTTGTGCTTCCGACTCTTGGCTTTGGCTCAGGTCATGATCTCGGGGTCGTGGGATCGAGCCCCACAAGGGGCTCCGTGCTGGGCGTGGCGTCTGCTGGAGATTGTCTTTTCCCCTCTGCTCTCCCGCTGCTTCTCTCCCTAAAAAAAGAAGAGAAGGGACGCAGCTTCGCGATGTGGTTTGTTGCTTCTGCAGAGGGTCCAGCGTGTGTCCCTTGGTGGCGGTTCAAGTCCTGCCAAGGACAGAATGTTGGGATTATTCATCAGGAAAGACAGTTTTTTGGTTAAAGCTAATGGATTGAAAGTGAACGTATTTGGGTTGTTTTAAAACATTATCAGAACCCCCTGTAGCTAAACTCTATCTCGGAGATCCAGACCCGGAGCCTGGGGGGCTCAGTCAGTTGAGTGTCTGACTCTGGATCTCATTATTCAGCTCAGGTCTTGATCTCAGGCCGTGGGATCCAGCCCCGCGTTGGGCTCCACGCTGGATGTGGAGCATGATAAAAAATAAATCAATTAATTTAAAAAATTAAAAAATAAGAGATCCAAATCTGAGTCTTGTGCAGACCTAACTGACTGAGCCCTGGCCTTGGCAGAGGGACACGCAGTGGCCCTGTGATCGTCGTTCCTTGCCAGCCCCCCGTCTGATAATCACTGTTAGTGAAACCTGTAATTACGGACTGTCTTCTCTGGTGAACGGATGCTGAGCCATCCCCTCCGGGAGGGTACAGCTTCATGTGCTGGGGGCAGGCTTCCCAGGCGACTTGTCCTGGGCCTGGCGCGTTGGCGTGTGGTACACTCCGGGGGCTAACACAGCTCAGAAATGGGTGTTTCGTCTTCGGGGCACCGGGGAAGAGCTGTGACTGGACTGATCTCTGGCCAGAACGACCTCTCCTGAGCATAAGCCGAGAAGGACTTCACAGGTCAGGGCTCTCTGCGAGGTGTGAGTGGGTGACACGCTCAATTAACACACTCAGAAGTAAGAGTGGTTGTCTGTCCCCGATCATCCAGGTGGTGGACAGAGAGAGAGCGAGGGAGCAGGTGTGCGTGCGGTCCCACACTTGCCGTGGCTGTGAAGTTTGAGAGCAAAGCTGACATTTACGCTGCTTGGAGCTGTCAGAAACCTTTACACCCGGGACGCAAGGCTCACTTTCCCAGCCGTGTGAGGGATGCCATTACACGCAAGATTCAGGACCCTCCTCTGACACGTGCTTTGCAGGATTTGAGCTATGCCTCGTAGAGCGAGCAGAAGCAAGTCTCGCTCTGCTGACCTGTAGTCCCTACGCGTCTGGTGTCGTGAGAGCCCAAGAAATGGGTTTACTTTGCTGAATTCACCAGCGACCCTGGGAAAACTCTGGAAGGCAGTGCAGCCTTAATGCTTTCAAGATGTGAAACCCAGTGATCCTAATCACTTGTTTTTTGGATATGTAATTCCTGCACTTGGCACGAAACATAACAGCTCCAGAGGGCCTTCTGTGAGCTCCAGAGGGCCCCCAAGTGTCCTGGTCATCACTCATCAGTGGTTTGCGGTCAAGAGGGACTCCGCAGGGAAGCAGCCAGTGTGCAGTCTAGCTGGGTTACTACCACTGCTGGGGGGCTCTTGAGGGGGACCCTGGGGGTCGGGGACCCCACACCCCCTTCTCCAAAGCCCCAGAGACTGGGGTTCTGGCAGCTCCAGGTCTGGACTTGAGGGCCGATTAGGAAGGGAGGAAGCGGCAGGCCTTTGGGAGGCTGCAAATTCTCAAGCTTTCTTTAGCTGAATGTCCCCCGTCTGTGAAGTGAGTTTCAGCGTACTGACAAGTGCTGTACTTTAAGGTGCTGATCCGTAGGACTTGGATTTGTATCTGTTGTACAAGGTGTTTAAATCTAAGCACAGTTTTACAGACCTTTCCTCATTTTTCTGATAAAGTTTGAATTCCTTTCCCAACGATTAGAAGACCGGGTGTGCAGGCCGCGAAGTCAACCCCGAGGTCTTTCAGTAGGGTTAATGGCGCCGTGTGCCCGTGAAGGACAGGTTGCTGGGTCAGGGACATGGTGGGTGATGTGGGCGCCATCACGGTGATCTCTCCCTTTTTCACTTAAGTGATTCAGTCTCTCATTTGTGTTCTCCTGTTACATTTGGATGTGCAGAGAGCAGTCCCTGAGAAGGCACCCACAAGCATTCAGTAATTGATGATAATTCAGAAATCTCAACCGTCAAGGATTATTCTAAGTAATGACACCAGTAGTGAAAACAAAACGTTGATGAGTTAAAGAATACACACACACACACACACATATATCAGGAAAAGGAAGTTCTTTAAAAAGGAGCCCAATTTTAGGCCCGTGAGTAAATCCGCATTTTAAGTTTAAGATTACAGTGGTTTTCCTTCTCCCCCTGGGGTCCCCGGTCACACAGGGTGGGATGCCTTCCTCTGCCAGAGCTCCCAGTCCTTCCTCTCCGATTCCTAGGCCGGCTACCTATGCTGATTCTTGGGTGTTCCCTGTTTGCAAGGTCCTGCACTCCCTGGGTGGCCCTGGCCAGGTCCTTCCTCATTGTAAAGCCTGTGTCCTCATCTGGGAAGTGGGGATGGTCCCTTCCATCCTTCTGGGAAGGCGGGCCGGGGAAGGTGGGGTGAGGCATTCTCATGGACCCCCATCGCCTCTGTTTGCATGACCCGAGGCCAGTGTGGTTGTCCCTGGCAATGCATTCGTGATGGAGGTTGGGAGGCTGCTCTGCCTGTGTGCAGTCCCGGCTGTTCTCTGTGGGTACCCTCGCTCTTCTCTCGCTTGGTTGTTTCTCGACTACCTCCAGTGCTGGGCACCTCGAGGCCTTTGGGTCATTCCTTCCAGGAGCCTTCGGGGGCTGGCTTAGCAACCCTTTCTTGCGCTTAGCACGGGACTGCACATGTGCATGTTAACAGACCCCACTGCCCGCAGGTGGAGGCAGCTGGAAATTGAAGACCAGCATCCACCCTTGGCCTCTCCTGGCTCACACGGACCAGATATTCTGTTCCCAGGGCCTCGCATCCGAGCTCAGGACCCAGGATGTGGGCAGAGCACTGCCCCAGGACTGACCCTGACCACACACTTGGCCAGCGCGGGTGACCCAAGGCAGGCTGCTTCTGCTCAGCCTCCTGGCCTATCTGATGGGACTCACGATCGAGTCCCCACGTGGATCATGTGAGGGCACGATGCCCCCCACCAATAACGTAAGTGAGGAGTGTGGCCATCACCAAGTTTTCATTTAAAGAATTTTGCTGGTTTTCTGTCTGGAGGCTGACCAAAGCACTTAGGGGTAAGGAACTGTGGATATGTGACTAGAATATCCCAAAGAGTCTCTTACAAGAGACACAGAGTATAAAGTCAAAGGTGATGCTCCTATGTAGGGTCATATGCAGACCCTTGTCCCTGAAGCCCCGAAGTTTGATGTGCCGAGGTCAGTCTCTGCTGTAGGTGGGTGAGGGTGGCCCTTTGGCCTGCCGCCCTTCCCCATCCACCCGCCTGTGTTCTAGAAAGGATTCTTTCTATTGTGTAGGAAAAAGTAATTGATTTTTGAAAGGCCGGAAGTGGACCAGGTACGGCTTCTCTCTGGGAATCTGGCCCTTGGGATTCCGGTGGCATTTGGAGGAGCTGATTATGTTGCTTACTCCATCCCGTTGAGGTGGGCTCCCCGCCCCACTTCTAGAAAGTGAGATGTGACTCTTCAAAGCTTTATTGCAATTTTCTCCCAATTGTCCCCCCTTGCAAATATCATAAAAAAGGATTACTCAAGTAAAGAAAAGAGACGAGAGCCATGGTTCTCAACGTTGGGAACACCGTAGAGCTTAAAACAATGCCCGCATCCCCTAGATTTTACTTTCGCTGCTCTGGGGTGCAGCTCAGGCCCCCGGGGTGCCCCGTGGTTGGTGTTAGGCCATGGACACAAGGGCCCCACTTTCTGATTCAACGGGTCCACATCCGGGCCAGAGCATGTGCGTGTGTGCGGGTTCCCAGGTGGTGCCTGTGCTGTCTTTCCATCTGTCCAGGGACCCTAATTTGAAAACCATGGAACTGTGGGGTTCTAGTTAAGAGTGTGGACTTCTGGACTGAGCTCCGTCACATCCTCGGTCACCTCAGTCTCCTCAGTCTCTTTCCCGTCAGTGGCCCCAGGACCTTGACCCCTGCGCTTCATTTGGCTCTTGTCAACAGCGGGAATGATTCTAGTGAGAGGGCATGTGTGTGTGTTTGCACATGTACTCACACATCCCTATGTAGCCTTCTGCCTGGTCTACGGAAGCACTTGGAACCATCTTTTTCTTTTTTTCCCCCTTTTTCCGGTCTTGACAACTTGAAATAATCAATAGTAAGAACGTCTAAGTCCATGGCTTTCTTTACCTATAGAGATGAAGGTGGAAGGAGTGTGGATTTCAGTCTGTTTTATCTGTCATGTCTTCTATCAGAAGAATGTTTATTATTTCTTTTAAAGGAATTTATTTATTTCTTTGAGAGAGGAAAGAGCAGGAGCAGGGTGGAAGGGCTGGTGGAGGGAGAAGCAGACTCTCTGCTGAGCGGGGAGCCCAGTGCAGGACTCGATCCCAGGACCTCAGGGTCATGAGTCAGACGCTTAGCTGATTGAACCACCCAGGTGTCCCTATAAGGGTATTTTTTGAATATTATTTTGATTTTGGTATATATTTATAATAAAAGTTCTAATTCTATTGAAGTCTCCAAATTTATTTCGTCTATAAAGCTACCATATGATTAAAAACTACTGCATCCCTTTCCTTTATTTTCAGTGTGAGTTTCTTGTCAACGTGTAAGGTCCCTTTATTTGCTACAAGACCCCTGCATGCAGACATCGTGTTCTGTGGAGGGTGAAGCCCGAGCCCTGTGGTTGATTGTTAACCACACTGGGGGCCGCGTGCTCTGCTGTTCTTGGGGGTGTGAGCATCTCGCTGGCCCTGCGCTTTGCCGGGCCTGTCCCTGTGCTTGTCACCATGCTAGACTTTTGTCCTGTTCTTGGGTCTCTGCCTGCTCTGTCTCTGTCCGTCCCTTCCTGGCTCTCTTTTTAAACCATTTCTATTTCACGTGCTTTGAGTGTTGTTTTTTTTTTTTTTTTTTTTTTTAATAGTGGGATAGTTCTGATTGTTATTTTGAAAAGAAGGGAATCAGTTGACGTTTATTGCTACATGTCATCCGTCTTCGGAATACATTGTTTCTTTTTTGAATGCTGTCTTCATTGCCTGGTTTCTGTTTTCCCTTTGATGTTGAAGTATTGTGAGTTTCTTTTTATGTGTTTGTTATGATTTAGAATGCGAATATTATGTTTTCAGCTCCACAAGTAACTGTCTTAATATGCCATGAACATTGGTCCATTACGTTGTTCCTGGTAAACAGCAGACCTCTGGCTTTTATGGAAGGGAGTGCTTTCTTCATAAAAAGTCCTACAGTGACTTAAGACTGGCAGTTTCTCTTTGCAATTTTATTTTTAAATTAAATGTTATTGTTTAAGCTCTGCACACACAGGGATGGTGGTTAGTCCCGCCAGCGTGCAGTCCCCACTGTGTGCCGTCCTGGGTGCGGCAGGGAGCAAGACCACATCCTTGAACAAGAAGGCATTTACCAACTAGCAAGTGGGATAGGATTGAGTTCACGTGCCGGCCGTGACCGTGGAGCCGGGTGGTGGCACAATAAGCCCTTCACTGCCTGTGCTGGGTGTCATCTGAGTGTCCTGCGAGGCAGCCATGAGCAGAAAGTGGGAAATGGACTTGCTGGAGAGGACATAGTAAATTCCCTAAGGAGACGTACCCGATTTTCCCAGTAGTACTAAATGCACATTTTGGATTTGTGGCTGAGTCAAAATGGAGAGAGCCCTTCTTGCATGGTCGGTGACTTCAGGGGTGCTGGGGATGGCTAGGTAAGCAGAGGAGTTGTGTTTTCTCAGAGTGGGTCAGAGGAGGGGACACGTGAGGGAGCTCGGATGTTTGCTGGGGAGTGGTCGTTGCAGACTGCTGCCCTAAGCCAGGCAGGAAAGGGGTGTGGGTGCAGGGAGGTGGGGACAGGGTGGCAGGTCCGGTGGGCAGCACTCTCCATCCTGGAGGGCGGGTGTGCAGGGGAAGCCCGTGTGCTTGCAGGTCCTAACTACCAACCCGAGCCTGTCTCTGTTTTCAGTTGGTGGGTTGTGTCCCGTCATCGCGCCAAGCGTCAGCTTCGTCGGTCACACACAGCATGTTCGGGAAGGAGAACAGATCAGAAGGGGAAGCATCGGTGTGAATCAGTGTGAACTGTCCGGAACCTGAGCACGGTGCCAAGCGTGCGCCTCAGGCGGGTCATGAGATGCGAGGGTCCTTCAGCGGACCTGTGGGCGTCCTAGCCGATTTTCCTGGCATAGGGGGTCATCCTGGTGGGAGGGCGCCGGGCCGTTGAAATGCACCACGAGCCGACTCTGCGGTTGGTTGTGATGTGAAAGGCCTACGCGTGCCAGCCTTCTGGGTCTCAGGAACGCCTGAAAAAGCTTTATTGGTGCAATGTTTTCAAATTTTAAGACAGTTGTATCATTTAATGAAGTAGAAATGGCCCTTAAAATGGAAAAACAAACATGAAACAGAAAGAACAAAGGCATTGTTGAGGTTCGGCTACTGGACCCACAAGTGTAAATATTGACGTTGTTGAGAAAAATGTTGACTCTAGAATCAGCTAACTTTTGGCTTTGCTTGAACTATTTGTCCGAACTGTAGTCTAATAAGGAAGAAAGTTCAAGCTTCATGGTGAAGATTAT
This sequence comes from Lontra canadensis, assembly GCF_010015895.1. Taxonomy (NCBI): domain Eukaryota; kingdom Metazoa; phylum Chordata; class Mammalia; order Carnivora; family Mustelidae; genus Lontra; species Lontra canadensis. The sequence continues at coordinate 9,521,243 of NW_022631048.1, forward strand.
TTAAATTTTCATCATAAGTTCAAAACTCCATTAAAAGGGACAGATCCCCTGGATCCCTGGGTGGCTCAGTCAGCTAGGTGACCGACTCTTGATTTCGGCTCAGATCTTGATCTCAGGGTCATGAGATCGAGCCCCGCATTGGGCTCCATGCTCAGCGGGGAGTCCATTCCCCTCCCTCTCTTTCTCTTCTTCTCTCCCTCTACATCTGCTCCTACCCATGCTCACCCTCTAAAAATGAATAAGTAAAAGCTTTTAAAAAGTGGGGGGGACAGCTGCCAATACATTATTTATAATAGCACTCTGGCAACAGACAAAATTCATAATCAAAAGACACATGAAACCAACACAGCATGATGACCTTATCCATAAGCCCCTTTCATGAAAGGAAGAGAAAAGACAACAGTCGTTGGTACAATTTCTGAGTCAGTCTACAACTGTTCGTGAGGATGCCTTTTATTGTTGTAGATATAAAGTTGCAGTATCTGCCTGCCTGTGGAGCACATCATTTTGGTAAATCAGCTGATGATTTGAATATGGGACTCTTTTAAAGGGGCATAGGATGTCACCCCTGCCCTGCTATAAGACGTTTCAAAGTGTGGGGTTTTTTTTGTTGTTGTTTTGTTTTTGGGGTTTCTTTTTTTGTTGTTCAGGAGCAGGATGGGGGTTTGAGTCTACACCAGAGCACAGATCGTGACTGTGGTCTTTGTCTTTGTTGAGTGTAGACGGCAGGGCGGATTTATGGAGGGTTTGCCCTTGCCATGGGGGTTCCATTTCACCAGCCAGACACTTGGGTTACACAGAGTCACACAACTGAGAGGGGGCATGACTGCTCAAGAGAAACCAAAATGGAGAAGCCGTCAACAGTATCCAAGTGGTAGAACTAGCGTGACCGGGAACGTGGTGGCATTTAAAAAAGAAAAAAAAAAAGTTTGTATAAAAGTCAGTTTGCAGTCATTGTGTTATCCATCTTCGTTTTAGCATCCTAAGAAATTCTGCTGAATCTCATGGTTGTATTTAAAAATATTTAGCAGGGCTGGGGGGCGGGGGTGTGCCTGGTGGCTCCATCTGTTGAATGTCTGACTCTTGATTTCGGCTCAGGTCAGGATCTGTGTTGTAAGATCCAGCCCTCACTGGGCTCTGTGCTCAGTGGGGAGTCTGCTTGAGATCCTCTCTCTCCCTTTGCGCCTCCCCCCCAATGAATAAATAAAATCTTTAAAAAAATTGAGTGGAGATTGTTAATTTTATTAATGGAAGCTTATCGAATAGCCAACTTTTCTGGTATTTAAAAACTGGGGATAAAATATATGAAACCTAAAATGTACTACTTTAGCCATTTTTTAAGTGTGCAATTCAGTTGACTTAAGTACGTTCACAGTTTTGTGTAACCATCATGGCTATCTATTTCCAGAACTTTGTCCTCATCCCAAACAGAAGCTCTGTATCCATTGAACACACTTCCCTTCTCCCCAGCCCCTGCTAACTTCTACATCTTGTTTCTGTACTAGGTGCCTCATATAAGGGAGGTCCTACAATGTTTGTGCTTTGGCAACCGACTTACTTCATTTGGCATAATGTCTTTAAGGTTCATCCATTTCATAGTGTGCAACAAAATGACGTCCCTTTTCAAGGCTGAATAATATTCCTTTGCATGGATAGGTTACGTGTTGCATGTGCATTCATCTGTTAATGGACACTTGGGTCGTTTACACACTTTGGCTATTGACCACAGTGCCGCTGTGAACATGGGTGTACAAACATTTGTTTGAGTCCTTGTTCCCACTTCTTTTAGGGTATATGCTTAGAAATAGAGTTTCTGGAACTTATGTTCATTTCATTTGATTTTTTGAGGAGGTTTTTTTTCCATTTTCCATAGAGGACACACCATTTTATATTCTCATCAGTGAGGCAGAAGGGTTTCAGTTTCTCCACATCCCCATCAACACTTGTGATTTTGTGTGGCATCTCATGGTGGTTTGATTTGTGTTTCCCTAATTACTAGTGATGTGGAGCATCTTTTCATGGGTTTATTGGTCGTTTATTTGTTTACCTTGGAGAAATGTCTAGTTATAGTCTTTTGGCCATTTATGAAATTGGTGGCTTGTTTTCTTATTGTTGACTTGTAGGTGTTCTTTATATATTCTGGATATTAATCCCTTTCAAATAAATGATTTGCAACTCTTTTGTCCTTCTCTGTGGGTTTTTTCACTCCCTCGATCATGTCCTCTGCACAAGTGTTTTTAATTTGGATGAAGCCCAGTTTGTCTCTTGTTGCTGTCTGTGCCTTTGGTGTCTTATCCTGGAAGTCGTTGTCAAATCCAACATCATGGAAACTTTTCCGTAGGTTCATTAAGGAACCTAGTTAGTTGATTAGTGTGAGTCAAAAGTTCAACCTCATCATTTTGGACGTGGCTATCCAATTTTCCCAAAACCATTTATTGAAAAGACTGTCCTTTCCCCATTGAATGGTCCCGGCAACTTTGTTGAAAATCAGCCAGCCAGTATATATGACGATTTGTTTCTGTGCCCTCTATTCAAGTCCATTAGTCTGTATGACTGTCCTTCTTCCATTTCCTGCTGTCCTTATCACTATAGCTTCGTAGTAGGTTTTGAAATCAGGAAATGTGAGTCCTCCAATCTTGTTCTTCTTTTTCAAGGGTTTTTTTTGGGCATTTGGGGTCCTGTGAGAATCTCTATAGATTTTAGTAGGTTTTACTGATTTCTTCAACAATGCTGGAGGGAATTTGTGAGGGACTGCACTGAATCTCTAGATTGCTTTGAGTATTATCATCATCTGAACAATATTAAATGTTCTAAACCACAAACACAGGATGCTTATCTTATTTATGTTATCTTATCTTCTTTATACTCCTACAGCAACATCTGTAGTTTTTCGTGTACAAATCTTTTGCTTCCTTAGTTGAATATATTCCTCGTTGTGATTCTTGATGCTGTTTTGAATGGAGTTTTCTTTTTTTCCTTTTTTAAAAGATTTTATTTATTTATTTGACAGAGATCACAAGTAGGCAGAGAGGCAGGCAGAGAGCGAGAGGAGGAAGCAGGCTCCCTGCTGAGCAGACAGCCTGATGCGGGGCTCGATCCCAGGACCCTGAGATCATGACCTGAGCCGAAGGCAGATGCTTAACCCACTGAGCCACCCAGACACCCCTTGGAGTTTTCTTAATCTCCTTTTCAGACTTTTTGTTAGAGTATGGAAATTCAAGAGATTTTAGTGTGTTGATCTTCTGTCCTGCAACTTTAATGCATTTATTAGCTTGAGATTGAGTGTGTGTCTTAGTAATCTTTAGAGTTTTCTGTAGATAAGATCATGTCATCTGTGAACAGAGATCGTGTTAGTTGCTTTCCAGTTTGGGTGTCTTTTATTTATTTTTCTTGCTCTATTACTTTAGCTAGAACTTCAAATGCAATGTTGAGTAGAAGAGGTTAAAGCTGGCATCCTTGCCTTGTTTCTGGTCTTAGGGAAGAGCTTTCCATCTTTCACCATTAAATATGAGGTTAGCTTTAGTTTTGAGACATTTTAGGAGAGACCAGAGTTACTCTGATCTTCTTAGTATATCTAACTATAGTTTTCCTGTTCCAAAGGGACTACTCAACAGGCTTATGGGATATGTATTTTTCTGGCTGAGAAGCAATCTCACTTGGTAAATACTTTCAAAGGTCATATTAAGGTGATAAAATGGGCATGTTTCTGTGATATTTTGGGCGCTCCAACAGCCATTAAATTTGAACTTTCAGGGGGAAAGTAGTGTGTTTCCCGGTGTTGAACACATCCCAGAGTTCCGGAGGCATACGAGGCAGGGCAAGCAGCAGGCACAGAGTGAGCTAGAAGGAGTGTGGGAAGCAGTGGCAGAAGGAGGTGTGGGGTAACGTGTTAATATGGGTACAGAGAGGGTCCTTAAACGGCCAGGAAGGCCCATACTCTGTGGCAAGAAGGGGGAGCCAGGAGGATGGGAGCACCTCTCCCAGGCCTGCCAGGATGTGGGCGAAGGGGGAAAAAACAGCATCCCAGGAAAGTGAGGCTTCAGACTGAAGAGGTGGGAAGATGTGTTTACAGAAGGGCCCAGAGCTGGGAAGCTGTCTATGCAGAGCCATCAGACCCTCGCGGGCTTTGGGGAGGCCCACAGGAGACAGCACAGAATGGTCCTGGCAGCCAGCCGTGATTGGTTGGTGTTTGTATGTCAGACTTCTCCAGAGAAACCGCACATATATGGCTCTGTACAGAAACTTACCTTAAGGAATTGGCTCGTGTGACTGTAGAGGCTGACAGATCTGGAGTTCGTGGGGCTGGCTGGCAGTTCGGGAACTCAGACAGGAGTTTGCTACAGTCTTGAGGTCAGATCCCTTCCCGGGGTGACCTCAGTCTTTGCTCTTATGCCTTCAACACATTGCACAAGGCCCGTGTCCATTATGGAAGGTTTCCCTTTACTCAAGTCCGTGATTTCAGATGTTAACTGCGCCTACAGAACACTTTTATTCATTTATTTATCTATTTATGGTTTTTTAATTGATTTTAGAGGGGGAGAGAGAGTGTGCGAGTGTGCATGCATAGCAGGGAGGGGCAGAGGGAGAGAGAGTTTCAAGCAGACTCTCTGCTCAACGTGGAGCCCGATGTGGGGTTCAATCTCACCACCCTGAGATCGCGACCGGAACTGAAACCACGAGTCGGATGCTTAACCGACTGTGCCTCCCAGGTGCCCCACGGAGGACTTTCAGAACAGCTTCTAGGTTGGTGTTGGATGAAATGGCTGGGCCTGCAGCCTGGACACATGGAGTTCGCCACCATGGGGGCGTGCAGGTGCACAGGGTTGGGAGCTGCTGGCCCTGCCGGAGGCTGGAGGGAGGTGACCCGCCACAGCTGTGCCCAGGCGGGGAGTGGAGTGCTCCCGCCATCTGGTTAGTGCTTCCACGGCTCCTGCCCTGTTCTTTCCAGCCCAGCAGCCCCTTAGGGAATGTTCTTCAGTTTCCGTCCAGGTGGCTTCAAGGATCCTACACACTTGCAGGAAACATAAGTAGTTGGGAGTAAATGTTACACGTTTAGGGTGCTTCTGTTCCTTTTAGCTAAAATGACAATTTAGTAGTGTTCTAATACCTTGGGTCTGAATTCGTTTTCTAGGACCACCAGAACCAAATAGTACGGACTGGGTGGCTCAAACAACAGAAATACATTTTCTCATGGCTCTGGAGACTGGAGTCTGAGACTGAGCTGTGGGCAGGGCTGTTCCCCCTCGAGGCCTCTGTCCTTGGTGATCAGACGTCTTTCTGCTCCCCGTATGTTCCCATGGTCTTCCGTCTGCGTGTCTGTGTTCTGATCTCCTCTTACACCAGATCAGGGCCCACACTAATGCCTCACTGGAACCCAGTCACCCCTTAAAGACCTCCCACCTCCAAATTCAGCCACATTCTGCGTCCTGGGTGTTAGGGCTTCAACTTCTGATTTTGGGGGAGGACCCAGGTCAGCCCATTACTGGGTCTTACCTTGATTTCTGTGCTGTTTCAGCAGATGAAATCAATATCCTGACTTTTGTCCCCCATCTGATCTTAGGTTTCCCGTGGGAAGCTTCTGTGAGTTTCTGATTTCTGAATTCTGAAGACTTCAAACTATCTGGAGGGAGCATTTCTGTGGGGGGTGGGGCATGGGGCCCCGATGGGCAGGTGCTGTTCCCTTCACAGCTGGGTGCTGCTCTCTGCACCCTGAATTCTGCACCGATCTGGAAGCTGCTGTTCTGCCTCCATGTTTGGCTCGTTCTTTCTGGGGGCTGTTGTCCATGTTTCTGGGATTTCATTTGGGCAGGTTGAGTTTTCTGCTGTATTGATTTGATGTGACCGCCCCCAGCATTCAGTTTATCTTGTCCTAGTCCCCCTCCTGCCTGTACTGTTTCTTCCATTCTCCTTTTTAATTTCGTGGAGAGAAATGAGCCCCTTTCTAAGTTGTCCTTATGTTTTTCATAGTAAAGCGACTCCCGGGAGATGAGCCCTTCCATGCCCTGAGCATAGGAGCAGAAAGTGTTTGCTCGGCTCCATTTCCTTGCTTCCTCATGGTAGGGGTTCTTGTTGCCTACCCTCTGCTGGGGACAGTGTAGGAGAGGTTGGGGGTCCTGCTGACCATGGACCCTGGACGTGGTGGGGCGGCCGCCGTCCTGGAGTCATTTTGTTTTCTTCCTGCTCTAACAGGCTGTCACGGATGACCACTCAGAGTCCCCTTTGTGAACGCTGCCCTGCTTGGATCCAGATGCTGAGAGCCTGGTGAGGTGGGGGCAGCGTCCACTCTTGGCGTGGGCGTTGGGGCACAGTGAACGCACAGTTTACCTGGTGGGGAGCAAGACTGGGAAGGATCATTTACAATTCTGTGTGGCCAATGAAAAGATGAATATAAGCCCAGCGTGGGGCCAGGAGCCCAGAAGGGACACGGACGGAGCCATCTTGGAGCAGCAATGATTGGCGAGAGGCAGTCTGGGGGGACTTGCTGGAGGAGGTGATTCCTGAGCTCAGTCCTGCAGGGTATAGTGCGTTTGCTGGTGGTGGAGCTGGAGCCGACAGTTGGAAGGACAGAGGCTCAAGAAAGCCTCTCGTGGCCCATAGTTATGAATTATTCAGGGTGTCTGGACCCCATATGGAGGAAGCAAGGGTGCAGGACGTGAACCTCTGGGAGTGATTATGATGGGGAGCGTTCGTTGCCTTTCCTGAAAATGTTTTCATGACTGATGACCCTGTTCCTGGAATCCACACCCCGCTCTCTGCTTGCTGCTGAGATTTCGAAGGAAAGATGGGTCTCAGAGAAGCTTGCTTCATGGAAGTTTGGCGGAGCGTTCCTTTTTTTGTCTGTGTGTTCAGAGGCACAGGGAAGACCCATCCCAAGTCCAGGCCAAGGCACCGGTCGCCCCTCACCCCTCGTCCCTCACCCCAGCCCCAGTCCTCTGCATCAGAAGGGAGGGGCCTGTGTCAGACTCAGCTGGGAAACTCGTCTGCTTCATAGGTGGCGAGCTGGTGGTTTGCTCTGTAGTAGAGTAAAACAGCAAAAGTCAGGATCTCTGTTTCCTGCTTATTAGGAGCTCCCTGGAAGAGCCAGTATGCCTTTTCACGTAGCTGCTGGTATTTGCAGCTCATGTAGAGGGCGGGAAAGTCTCCCGGGTCTTTGCAAGTCCATTTCTGGGAATGTTCTTCTCAGGGGTTGTACTCACAGAACCGGGGCCTTCAGGGAGAGCATAGAGCTGGCCGGGGGTCTTAGATGCCCCTGACAGTGGTCGATCTTGACTGTGGCCAGGGGACCCAGTGTGCACACAGGCAGCCCCCTGAGGACCCCAGCAGCACATACCCACCTCCCTTCCTCATCAGAATTGGGCTAAATCCATCATGGCCCAAGTATGATAAATCGTCAGGGTGTTAATATTTGTAACTAGGAAAGGAACCCAGGAGTCCCTGGGAGCTCCTGAGAAGGCATGTGGTCAGTGCCATGGGCCAGGTCCCCTTCAGTGGTCTGGGGGCCCTGGGACTATGTGGGCAGTTCCCCAGGGCTCCGTAGCTGGCTCCTGTCTCAGAAGAATGGCCAGTACCCCCGCGAGTGGAGATCCCAACCGAGCACCTGACCGCCCGAGGGGTGTCCCAGAGGCAACCCCCTTAGTCGCGCTGTTCTCGGACAAGTTGGGAGGAATAAATTTCTCTGCTTAGGCTTCTTACCGTCTGTCTCCGTTGCAGGTGCTGCAGAGCGGTCAGCGTAACGGGAAGGAGGAGCCGATGGCTTTAGCCGGCTGCCCAGATTCCTTCTTGCACCATCCTTACTACCAGGTATGGGGGGGCGTGGGCGGCTGCCACCTGCATGGGCAGTGGCTCAGGGCCACGGCGCAGACGGAGTTAGCGACCGAGACCCGCTCCATCGCTGGCCGTGGCTGTACTGGGGCTGCTGGCACGTCCCGCAGAGGAGCACATGTCTCCCACGGTTGTCTTCACTTGGTGCTGGGAGGCTTATCACCTGTCCTCTGTGTCCTGGCACCCTCCCTCTCCTTGAGGAGCTTGTCATTGTTGTGCGGCTTTGCCTGTGATGCGCGGGATGGGGTGTTCAGGTGTGGTTGTCTGCTGGGCCCCTGAGCTCAGATGGCAGGGGCCGTGGCGCCTTCGGGGACGTTCATGTGGGGGCACTGCATCCTGGGCAAGAAGTGGGGAGAGGGCAGGCTCTGGGCCCAGGCGCGGCCTGCCTTTCAGAGAGGGAGCCCCCGCCCCGAGACTGGCTCCTTCCCGCCCCGTCCACCCAGTAGCATCCGGTGGGGTTTGGTGCAGGGCACGGCACGTTCAGACCCGGCCCTCCAGGTTCTCAGGCTGCCCGGTGGGTCTCCCCTGGACACTTCCTTCATCTTCCGAACCAAGTTTGTGTTTGAACTTTTACTTGACCGTGTGCAGGGACACATCAGAAGGAATGCGCTAGCCAGGCTTGGTCCGTCTTTATTTTTCTTTTTTTAATTTATTCGAAAGGGAACAAGGGGAGGGGCAGAGGGAGAGGGAGAAGCAGACTCCCCGCTGAGCAGGGACACCCCCCACCCCCGATCTTGACCTGAGCCAAAGGCTTCAACAGCTGAGCCCCCGAATGCCCCAAGCTTGTCCATCTTTATGAGTCTTCAAACACTTCACGTACCTGTACCATCTCTCTCTCGGCCTCAGTGTCTCCCCAGCAGGGCTCCCAAGGTTTGGAAGTCCTTCCGTATGCTCTACCCTTGATCTGATGATGTTGTCTCCTCCCTTCATCTATAAAGTCTCTCTTTGGTAATAGCGATGAGAATTTCCTTGTGTGCCACGGCTGCAGAGAGATTTCCTTTTTAATTTTTTTGGCATCAAAGTGATGTGGACCTTCAAAGAGAGGCCGAAGGTTAGGAATTATTCATTGTAGCCGCTGAATTTGAGATGAGACCGAAGCCGGTCACCAACCAGAAGAGAGCGCCGGCACCCTAGCCGAAATGCGGAGCGTGCTGGGGACAGCGGGTCTGTTTTGTGGGTGATTTTGTGCAAGGCCCTCTGCCTTCTGCAGGGCTGATTTCTTGTTCTTAGAGGGCCTCACCCTGTTGACGAAAGCTCTGTGCTGTACCCGTGGCTCGTTCTCCCGTGGTCACTTAGCTTTGGTCAGGTGTCTGGGCCCAGACTGCGCCCATCGTCTATCCTGCTGCCTTACACTCCATACCGTCACTCCCACATGGAGGGGATGGATCAGTGCACCACAAGGGATACCGTCCCCGGGGGAGTGTCTGAACGTTGGTGGAGAAGTGTCTTCGCCAGCTGGTTACAGAGCGGACCTGGAGGGCAGACCTGATGGGCAGCACCGAGTCCCTCTCGCAACCTCCCCGTGCCCCCATCTTCAGTTTCCCGCAGGGCCACACAGAGATGGCAGCGCCGGGCGAAGGTCGCGCCTCAGCCCCCGGACAACTGTTGGTCTTGGCTGACTCAGGTGCCGGAGGCCGCTCTGCAGGAGCCAGGAAGCCGTGGGCGCACGGTAGTCAGCCCGGCGAGCCTCCGTCGTGCCTCCGTCGCCCCTGGAGGAAATGCTCAGTCGTGCCGTTCGGTGACGTTGGATGGCATGGTCCTCCTCCCGTAAAACCCAGCAGCCAGACTTGGCAGCTCACATCCGCCGTTCCTGGAAAATTGGATGACAGTTCCAGAATTTCTCAGAAAATGGGATGATTTACAGTGAGTTCCAGTCTTGAGCAATCTGCAATTATAGCAATTAGAGAAATCTCCCAAGTTGTACAGAATGTCTGAAGATCGTCAGCGACAAAGGGTTTTCTGATTCTAGCTGTTCACTTAGAGCTGGGCGCGGATTCGTGACAGGGTTTGGTCAATCCATTGCTGAGCTATAGAGCTTTTTATAGACACGGAGGCACCCAAATTAGCACGTGCATTAAATTATCCTGCTTTCCGCGGTAAGGGACTATGTGGAATGGGCATGACGGGCCCCAGGGCTGGTGAGATGGTGGCAAACAGCTTCCCTTTGAAGACGTAGCTTTTCCTTTAAAATATTATTATCATAGTTCTGTGGCCTTGGGGCGGGGGGGTCTTGTAACAGTCTTATGCCTCAGTTTCTCTTCTGGTAAGAAAGGGTTAATGGTGTCCAGGTTGTGTGGGGATCGGAGCAAATGCACAGAAATCGCCTGGCATGCGGGTGGCCGTGTCTTGGGCACCCAGCCCAGGGTACTTAAGTTTCATTCCTTGGTCATCAACTGGACCAGACACAGCATCAGAGTTAGGGTGACAGCTTTGCAAGAGGCAGGCAGATTCCCGGGGCTCATGAGTCCTCGTGGGGGAGGTGGACGTGGGATAGCTGGTAAATAAGATGATTGTGAATGAGGATAATAATTCGGAGGCAAATAAAACAGGCCAGCGGGAGAGAGAGGAGGTCAGGGAGGCCTCCCCGGAGGAGGCGTTAGGCCGAGGTAGCACCCAGGCAGGACTGGGCAGGGCTCTCTCTGCAGAGGACAGAGGAGGAAAAGCCTGGCCTGGGGAGGCTGGGGCAGAGGTGAGACTTTAGTCAACTAGGAATGGGAGTGGCCATAAATAGAGACCTGCAGCCCATCGTCTGCAATTTTAAAACCCCAGAAGGTCCAAACCAGGAAGAACTTTCATTTCTCACATCACAGCAGAACTTGACTTGACTCATCTCGAACCTGTGCCCTACAGGGGCCTCCCTGGGCGCTGTGTTCTCTCCGTCCAACCCGAAAAGTCCTTAATTCCCATCTCCCTCTGGCTTCTGGGGTTTCGAGGGTTACACACCTGTGAAGAGGTACATTTTATTTATTGGCTAAAAATGAAAGTGGCATTTATTATCCTTAAGAAAGGAATGCAAAAAAGTAGGAAGCGAGATAAGTTCAGGTAACACATGCGAATGGAACGTTGAACGGTGCTTTGGCAGTGAAATGCTCAAATGTAGACGTGATACAGGTTATCAAGCTTACTGTTGAATTTCCAAACACTGAGTATCGAGCTTTACTTTTCTGATTTTCATTCTTGATTCCTGAATCAAAAACACGTATACTTATGGGGCGCCTGGGTGGCTCAGTCCATGAAACCTCAGCCCTCGGTTCAGGGCACGATCCCAGGGTCCTGAGCTCCAGTCCCGCGTTGGGCTCCCGGCTCAGTGGGGGACCAGCTTCTCCCTCTGCCTCTGCTGATCGCCCTGCTTGTGTGCTCTCCTGCTGTCTCTCTGTCCAATAAATAAATAAATAAAATCTTCCAAAAGAAAAAAACCCACCTATGCTTGTCTTGGAAATCAGCATCTGAGAGAGGGTCCCTTTGACACCCCCCGCCGGGGAGCTGTCCCTGGCTCCTTCTCTGCCCCTGAGGGAATTCCTCAGTTCTGTCCCAGCCCCTTTGCTGCTTCTCTGGCTCCATTTCAGTCCCAAAGTCCCAAGCTTTCAGGCCAGGAACCTTCCTCTCCAGCTTGGGGGCTGGCAGACAGCAGCCATGGGCCGTCTGGCCCCATGCCTGCTTTTATAAATGAAGGCTTATGGGACCGGGGCCATGCTCATTTGTTTACATCTCCGCAGTGGCTGCCTTTGGGCTCAGCAGCCCAGTAGAGCAGCGTCTGGCCCTTTGCAAAGAAGCCGTTTGCCAACTGCTGTGTTAGGATACTGACTGCTCCACTGAGTGCTGTGGGCGGACAGAGGCCAGAGCAGGCCTCCTTGTCGCCTACTCGTGGTCAGGGCCAAGGGGACAAGATCAGAGCCTGAGCATGGGCCCTCACCTGCCAAGCACACACAGCTGGGGGGTTTCTGCCGGGCCTGCGGACCTCTGGGGACAACCAGATTCCTGCACCTTCTGGTGGTGTAGAGGAGCTGGGGGATGACATCAGTCCTGTAGTCTTGATTTGGGATCCGTCCTCAGAAATGAATTCCATTCCCAAAGCCCATCCCTGTTCTTTATCTTTTTAACCAGAGGTGGATCCTGTAGCCTCTTTGTTTTTATTCCTATGACCCTGTATCTTGGCAAAACGTCGTTTATATTGGACTCCATTTTCTTTTTCTTTTTTTTTTTTTAATATTTTATTTATTCATTTGACAGACAGAGATCACAAATAGGCAGAGAGGCAGGCAGAGAGGAGGGGAGGAAGCAGGCTCTCCGCTGAGCAGAGAGCCCGATGCGGGGCTCGATCCCAGGACCCTGAGATCATGACCTGAACCGAAGATAGAGGCTTAACCCACTGAGCCACCCAGGTGCCCCTGGACTCCATTTTCTTCCAGAACTTTGTGGCTGGTGACTTTGGCTCATTGTGGCTCTCACAGGCGGGCTGGAAGGATGCAGAAATCATTCATCCCATCCCTGTATTTGCTTCACGAGGCATCCCAGCTGATAGGATGTCTACCTAGAAGTGGTTTTGCAAATCACTTCAAGTTTCGATGCTGAACTTCCTAATAACCACTATTTTACAGGAGTCTTGTGAGGGAGAAGAGGGAATTTATACATGTAGAATGTACCCTACGCGAAATAAATTCCGTGTCCATGTCTTCTCTTTACAACGTCACCGTGAGAAATAGGGTCCCCGGCGCTGTGCTCCACGCATCCAAGACGGACAGGAAATGAGCCATCGCTTTGATGTGACTATGTGAGCTGCTCTCTGATTTCTTTGAGTGTAGATCTCGTCTCTAGAAGTAGAGTTTTTAGGTGGTTTTGGGATACCTAGGTTAGTTGGAGACTGCAGTCTTCCCAAGTCTTTGAAACCACTGCAGGACCGTCACATAAAAGTAGACAGCATTTGGTTTGGAAAAACCGTTTTCTCCGTGATCTGGTTCTCGCTCCTGGAACCTGAGGTGGTGAGTGGCTTGTCAGTAAGCAGCGTGTGTGCTTAGACTTTCTGTAACTTATGGAAGCCACTGAAAACCTTTTTCTTTCTTTCTTTTTTTTTTTTTTTAAGATTTATTTATTTATTTATTTGACAGAGATCACAAGTAGGCAGAGAGGCAGGCGGGGGGGAGGGAAGCAGGCTCCCCGCTGAGCAGAGAGCCCGATGTGGGGCTCGATCCCAGGACCCTGAGATCACGACCTGAGCCGAAGGCAGAGGCTTAACCCACTGAGCCACCCAGGCGCCCCGAAAACCTTTTTCTTTAACCGCTGGGAATAGCGCGCGTCCTTTGTTCATGGACTTACCGTGTCGGGAATGACAGGCAGACTGTGGCTAGATCTCGGGACCCAGATGCCCACCCTGCTGTTGAAGACTCCCGGCCATGGTGTGACAGAGACAGGTGCAAAACCAGCAGGGTGGGTCTCTGTCAGCGGTGTGCCTTGTGGGGAGCAGCGGGGACCCCGTGTCATCCCCTGACATGTCATGTGGGTATTCGGCCCAGAGCTTATGACTCTGTGTGTGGTGCATTGTGTGGTGTGTGGCAGGTTGTGGAGACAACACTCAGCACTTCTGTGCTCCCCGTCTTGGATCCTCCTGCCAGCCCTGGGACATGGGGCCGCCATGCTGTCCCCTTTCCAGATGACACTAAGGAAGGAGCAGAGAGGCTGTTGCCGTGTTCTTCCTGAAGTTCATGGCTACGCGCATCGCGTTCATGTCCCTGAGACTGAGGCGGGAGGGTATCGTCAGGGAGAGCGGGGTTCAGTTCTCCTCAGGGCTCCTGTGATGCGGTATTTCGTTGGTACCTTCCGAGCCTCAGTGTAATGACGACTTTTCCGTTTAAGAAAAATGACCGGCTCTGGTCCTCAAGTCCATAAGATGATTGTATTTCAAAATGTCACAAGTAGGCAGTCTGAAAACCCATGAAATGGTGCAAATAAGTAAATAAATAGAAATTAAAAATGTTCGAGGATATATCTGGTTTTCGACTGGAAAGAGAGACGGGCGTGTTCTGGTCCAAATGCTCTTTTCGTCGCCTCCCCTCAGAGGCCGTCACCGTCTCAGGCGTGAGCTTCACATCTTCGACTGCTTCTGGTGGTTCCAAGAAATAACAATTCTAAACTCATTCTGAAAAAACAGCTGTGTTTGATGAGTGCTTCCTGCGTGTTGTGAAGTCTCAGAGGTCGTCTGGTCGCCGGAAAGACCACAGCGTGCCCGGCTGGTGAGTTGGCGTCGTGAGGAGGTGTGAGCCGGAGGCCGGCGGGGCGCGGGGAGGAGGCAGGCAGGACTTCCTGGGAGGATGCTCTGGAGTGCACCAGAGTGACACGCGAGCCCTGGAGTCCCCCGTCTTTCCCTCCTAAGGCCCCTTCAGTAACAGAGCCTGTGCGTTCCATGCTGCCCACTTGCCATGGCCCACACGCCTTCGGTCCTTGAGGGGTGTTCCGTTGTCCCGGTTTCTGGCACTTTTCCTTGTTTCCATCCTTGTGGTTTGTCTTTCCTTCTTAGACGAAGTCCTCAGCACTCTAGGTGGGTCCGGCCAGCTGGGAGCTGGGGGGCTGAGGGGATTGCCCCCCTCTCAGCGCGTGAGAGTCTCATCCGTCATTGGAGGCAAGATGGGCTTTTGTGTGGGGAGAGGGTCTCTTCGGGCAGGCCTCCCTGTGTTCTGGGCGGCCTCGGGGGGCTGTGGTCCTGACCGGCCCAGGAGCAGTAGAGAAATTGAGAGAACCCACTTAGAAATTTTACAGTAATCTGAATGTTGAATTAGTGATAAAAACGTGGGCATGTGTTGTCTTTATTTTATGTCATGTTTTAGTACTTCCTTTTTATTGTGTTTTATATAAAATACTCGTGCTGGACTGCCTGGTATCCGTACCGTCCGCGAACCGCGCCCTCTCCCACAGGGGGCTTGGGAAGTGCTGGCTTAGGGTCCTCAGGGGGAAGGGGTCAAGGTCAGCCAGCTGGGGAGCACTGCTGTGTCACAGACCAGCAGTAAATGGCTTGACAGGAGCACAAGCGTTGCAACGGGTTTTTTATTCTTTGGTTTTGTTGTAATGGTGCATTTTGGGGGAGAGAGGAACCTTAAAATTATCGCTTTTAATAAAGCCTGTGGAGTAGTGGAAGCGTGAGCTTTTCAGGTCTGTTTGATTTCCGGTTGGAGTGTCTGCTCTTGGCGAGCAGGGAAGGTTTAAATTCTGTTCGGGTGTTCCAGGATGGCACTTCACAGCTCCCGAACCGCACAGCACCGTGCACAGATCCCTTGATCGCTGGCTGGTGGCGTTTCCCTCCCTCCGCTCCCCCTGCGCCCGATCCGGCGGCTGGCGGTGGACGGGGCCGCACACCTGCTCTCGCCGCCCGGTTACTGGCCCAGCACCCGGGGCCCCTGACTCTTCGCAGCTGTGTCTTTGTCATCGTCAGCTGGCGGTCCCCAGCACGTGCCATATTCCTACGTGTCTGAGGGAGACCCTGCGAATGTGGCTCCTGGGACCTTTCAAAGATTATTACTACATTTTATTAACTAGGAGGACACACACAAAAAAAACAAAACCAAAAACGAAAACCTGGGGGGGCGGTGTATGAAGTTGCTGGTAATTGAAGATGAGCGTTATCCTCAGCCTCTGCGAACTTTTCCTGTAATTGATCTTTGAAGAATAAATGCTTGGCAGATTTTCAGATTTTCTTACTGAGCTTTCCGTCCCTCTGGGCGTGGTCGGGGAGTTTTTCTGGGAGAGCGACGGGAAACCTGGCCTTCCGTCTCCCGCAGGTGGATTCCCCGCCTGAGCGGGCAGCTCCGGGAGGGGTTGCAGGGTCTGGCTTTCCAGCCCCGCCCCAGCAGCGGGGGACAGGAGGGGCGGCAGGGTCTCCGCCAGCTGTCTCTGTGTTCCTGGGAGCCTGCTTCTGACAGAGGGGCTGGAACCGGATCGCTTAAAAAAAAAAAAAAAAAACAGAAGGTAAATCATCAAAGGTTTTTCTCATAGGAAAAACAAGACTTTTCGTCATTGGTAGAACATTCCAGAGTGGGATGAAAGTGCAGGAAGCTAGGTAGGATGTTTGTTTCCCAGGGAACGGGCTGGCGTCTGGTGTCACTATCCAGATTTGTCACGATGTAGATGAAGATGCTGAAGTTGGGGCGGCCGCCTCCCCCAGCACCGAGGACCCCCCCATGGCCAGCACCCCCGCCAAGCCGCACCCGCTCCTTACCCTTCCTTTTCGGCAAACCTTCCCTCCTGTTCCATTTAAAGTGCAGCTTCCTCTGCCACTTAGCCGCTCTGTGCCTTCCCTTGATGATCCAGAGCCTCAGCCCCCCCCCCCCATTATGAGCGAGTCAGTTGCACAGTGTGATTATGGCTTTACTACCTGTTTGGTCCAGATAAGCCGAGAGGGCAGGATCTGGGCTTTAAGGGCTAACGGGCCAGCCATGGCGTGGGTGCTCGGTAGATGATCGCGGAGCAAGTGAGTCTCTTGGAAGGCTTCCTCCGTTCTTAGTGACTGAAACGTCACACGCTAGAGTCTCTGAGGCTGGTCAGTTGCCCCGTGACTAGGCTGGTAAAGACGTGAGTCCTTGATGAGTTTGAGGACACCGCTCCGTGACCACAGACATCTTCGTTGGAGAAGCTTTCTTGGACCCGAGAGCAGTGTAAAGTGGTGTCTGCCTCCCCACCTTCCCCGGCTGAGTCCTGGCAGGGGTGTGTAGATCTTAGGCTCCCGGTGGACTGGGTGTTCACGTGCACATGCAACCTGCTTCTTACTGAGTGGATGCGTTTGCAGTCCGATTCCGTCTGCGGTCTTCTAAGGATGGGAGATCAGGTGGAGTGCGGATTGAGGGTGTGGTCTTGTGAGTCCCGGGCTTGACCCTCTCCTGTGTGTGGCACGGGGCTGCACCCCATCCCCTGCCTGCCCTGCTTGCTGTGTGATGAGGACGCCACGTTCTCTTCTCAGCTGCTCTGAGCCCGTGCTCCAGGGCGAGACTTGGCTGCCTGAGCCCAGGACACCGCAGCGGCCGTGAGAGAAGTGTGTCGAAGTATATTTAGAAAGCCGCGTCATCAGGATATGGGGGCAGAGCTGGAATGGGGAGCAGAAGAGTTTGAGGCTGACTCTTCTGTCTGGCTTGCACACCTGCCTGAGGGGCAGCGGCTGGCAGGCTGGCGGTCGCTGAAGTATTTCTGGGGACCGGTGTAATGCCAGCTTTTCAGATGACGGAGATTTCAGATGCAGTTAACCTGTCTTCTCATCACCCAAAACTAGCCTCTCCTCTGTCCATTCATTGCCCTCCGGGTCAGCCAGGTGTCTAGCCTTGGAGTAGGCCTGGAGAGTCCTTTTCCTGATGTTTCAGTCGCCGTTTCATGCAACACCGTTGCATGAACCTGTCCCATCTACCAGCCTGGCACTTGGTCTGCTGGGCTGTGACATTTGTGCAGTCTGCAACCTGAGCGTAGGTCCCTGTCTTGCTGGGATTCCTAGGGCCTGGGGCTTCCCTGGAGTGGGAGGGGCCTGTTTTGTTCCCAGCAATTCCCTTCTGGACTGGTTTGGAACAGGGTCACGTTATGGCTCTGTCTGGGACCTTGTTACTGCTCCTCATGGCTCCAGGACTGGTGCCAGGGGTGGGGTCAGCGAGTTCATGGATCAGTGTTTTCAGTGGATCCAGGGATCCTGTTAGGCCAAGACCCGCTTTTAAGAGAAGGAGGCCTTGGGTAGAGGTGCAAGCTCCATCAGACCTGTGTGCTGGCCCAGGAAGGGAGTCTCTCTGATCTGCTGATAAGGAGCAAGGA
The DNA here is from genome assembly GCF_010015895.1 of Lontra canadensis. Lineage (NCBI taxonomy): Eukaryota > Metazoa > Chordata > Mammalia > Carnivora > Mustelidae > Lontra > Lontra canadensis. Next base: position 9,538,835 of record NW_022631048.1, read on the forward strand.
GCATGACCTAGAAGGGAGTTCTTGTGGAAAAGGCAGGGCTGTCCCTGTATCTGTAGATTATCTGTGTCCGTGTAGAGTTTAAATTAGTGGCCCTTGTGTTTCCACACACACGCATGGATGCACATGTGCACACACACACTCCTGTCTTCTCCTGAGCACGACGCCGTTGGTCGTAGGCCTGGGAGCTCAAGTCTGCAGCCAACCTGTGCCTGAGGCTGGCCCTGCGTCCCTGCTGGTGGTAGAAGCTGGAGTGGCCTGTCACTTGCCAGGCGTTGTCACTTGTAACTGCTTTCCAGGGGTGTGGGGGTGAGTGCAACTCAGAAGGCGCCCTGGAGACCCTCCTTGCTCCCCCTGCCTCCTTCCAACCCCCGAGCTGTAAGGGAGCCAGTGGCGTCTGTCTCGGGGATGGGGGGACAACTCGGGTCTGCGGCTGGCGTCTGTCTCGGGGATGGGGGGCAACTCGGGTCTGCGGCTGGCGTCTGTCTCGGGGACAGTGAGGCAACCCGGGTCTGTGGCTGGAGTCTGTCTCGTGGATGGGGAGGCAACTCGGGTCTGCGGCTGGTGTTCCTATGCCTTACGCTGTCTCCCCTGCAAACCCTTTGAAGTGGGTGCTGCTCCAGGTTTTCCTGTGAGGGCTGGGGCCCAGGGACTTGTTCAGGCCAGACAGGTAGGGGCGGGAGATCCTGGGTTCAGCTTTGCTCCACCTGGTCCCAAACCTGAGTCTCCTCCCCACCTAGACATGGGGCATGATTTGGGGGCATTCCCCCCTTGCTTTCCTCTGGGTGCTTCATTTTGGAGAGTTTCTGTGTCTTCGTGTGGGTTCTACCCCCGGCCTCCTAGACCCCTGTGGTCAGGCTTCGGTGGCGGGGTGCGTCCTGGGCGAGGGAGAGCAGACAGGGTTGTGGCATGTCATCTGCGGCCAGGCCCGTCCTGGGCTTGGGTTTGGTGCCCGTCAGGACTGTGCTGGCTTTCCCCATCCTGGACAGGTGCGGCCTGGCTCTCTTGGCTGCTGGAATGTTCCGGCCTTCCCACGGTCATCTTCAACGTTCGTAGGGCTGACGTCTCCTCCCCGGACGGACCTGGCTTCTTCACGCCTGCTGCTTTCAGGTTGGGTGTCAGAAGCAGCTGGGTGCTGTGATTTTGGTTCTCCTTTTTCTGTGTTGCTTTGACTCCCAGGGGGATTTCTAATGCGAACAGTTGGGTTTCTTTGAGGCCCTGGGTCCTTCTGGAGCTTGCCTTCTTTACCCGGCGTTCTGGGCCTGTTTGCTCTCACATCTGAGGCAAGACTTTGCAAGAGCCCCGTGTAGGAGCTTTTCCACTGTGGCTGTAGGGGACACAACCTTCGTTCTGCCCCATGTGAGTTCTGGGGGTCCTTCTGTCTGCTTCTTCCCGGTGGCTCTTGCCCTGGCCTCGATGGTTTCCATGCATGTGTGCCCGAGCCAGTACTCGGCCGACAGCCTGCCCGGCACCCCACACAGGTCTCCCCGAAAGGACCCCCTTCCTCATGCTGCAGATCACGGGCACTCTGGGCAGTGGGTTTGTCTCTCTCAGAGATAACCGTCCTGAGCTGCCTGCTGTCTGTGCACAAAAACCATTTCAGTGTTTTGCTTGTTTAAGGAGGGAGGGTCCGTTTGAACCTTTATACTCCGTCTTGGTGGGCCTGTGCTGTCCCGAATTCACTTTGGAGCCCAAAAGAAATACAGAGACCATGTGGTCCAGAGACCTCCCTTTATAGTATTTTTTCTTTTTTAAGATTTTATATGTTTTATTTGTTAGAGGGAGAGAGAGCAAGCAAGAGCAGGGGAACGGCAGGTAGAGCAAAAAGCAGGTTCCCTGCTGAGCACGGGGCTCGATCCCAGGACCTGGAGATCATGACCTGAGTTGAAGGCAGGTGCGTGATGGACGGAGCCCACGGGTGCCCCGAGACCTCCCGTTGTAGAGCAGGGAGAAGGCACGGGTAGGGAGTTTATTTGCTCCGAATCACGGAGTTGACACGGTGGTGATTTATGAACATTTGGCTCACATCACAGTAAGGGTTTTCATTCATGAAGGATGCGATGACCTGCTTCTGGTGACCCACTCGGGGGTCGGGACCCAGGGGTCCTGTGCGGGGAGGCGCTGACCAAGTCCGGCAGGACCGGCGCCTCTGGGGCTGGAGGACCCAGTTCCTTGTGCTCTGGCTTCTCTGCTGCTTCTTGGGTTGGTCTTGGACACTTGCTTTGCTTGGAGCTCCGTGAAAGATCTGCCTCCAGGGAGCATCAGCCTGACTCGTCGGCCGCATTCTTCATCATGCTTCTGGAAGCTTCTTCCTGCCCCTCCCTGCTCTCCTACCCGCCCTCTGAAGACTATCACACCTGGCTCAGGTGTGGTGTGGGAACCTGGGTGGGAGGCAGGAGGGGCCCGGGCTGGAGCTCCAGGCCAGACCCAGCTTCCTCATTCCACCTCCAGATTCTTGGCCACGGGCTGCCGCTCACCCCTGGCCTTCTGGCCTCCACTTGCCAGAGGGACTGAGAAATGAGGGAGAGCCGCCTCCAAGAATTACATCATAGTAAACCCTGGGGCTTTTTCCTGGTCGGCCAGGACCAATGAGAACCCTTTCCAGATTTTGAAATGGGAGTTTTGAAAAGTTCGCAGAAGAGGTGCCTCTTGTTGTTCTGCTAACCACGGGCACGCGGTGGGGGTGTGCCGTGTGCTGGATGGGTGTGGGAGCTCTGCTGGGAACACAGCCCCATCTTGGTGCACCCTACGACCGCGTGCCACCTGCTTTCCTGCTGGGGTTTGAGTGTGGATGTTGCACGGGGCGGTGTTGCCAGGACAATGCTGGAAGCTTCAAGCCAAGGAACTCGGGTTCGCATGTCTGCACAGGCTTTATGCTCCCCGTTGGGGAGCGCGCAAGATTGTGACCCGCATTTCAGAGAAGGGAGCTGAGGCGCCGAGATGCTGAGGGATGTCGCCATGGTGAGGTCACCAGAACATGGAGCCTGATGGCCCCAGTGTCCCGGCTGGGCTCGCATTTTGTTAATGAATGCCCTCTGCTCTGTCCTTTTTGTTTGGGTCTCTGTGTAGCCAGCGGACTCCATTCCCTCTGCCTCCGGGAGGGTCTCAGCTGGTGGCCTGGTCCTTGAGTCTATGGGGAGCTCGGTACTGTGACCCCGGGGGTTGGGGGGACCGGGGGCAGCTGGAGGAACGCCGGGCACCAGGCCTGTCTTCCAGAGCTTCGGGTTGTGGTTGGCCAGAGGCGGCCCAGGTGGGATCAGGACGCATTTCATTCCATTTGGAAGTTCGTGGTTTCTTAGATTGTTCTCATTGTCCTGGTGGCATTTTGACTGAGCCTGGGGAGGTGCGTTGAGGGCTCTGATTGTCGGCCTTATTGATCACTGAGCAGCGTAGAGATTTCCGTCCTGTCTCATTGGCCGGGGTAGACCTTAATCTCGGTGTGGGTGCTACTCGCTGACCGTTCTAAAAAATTCATGTTAGATGCACACGTGCAGATGTCTTGGTCTCTGTTCATTTCCCTTTCCATGAGGGTAGTGGTCCCAGAGAACAAAGTGAGTGGGCAGCGGAAGTTGGGGCTGGCCGCCCAGCGATATGATGTTCTCGCTGTGCCGTTTCTGCCACCTGGATGGGGGCCCAGCCGTCGGGCCTCCCTTAGTCACCAGAGGGGTCATGCCTCCCTGCATGGGCCAGAGGGGTCATGCCTCCCTGCAGAGAGTGGTTGGCTGGAGAAGGACAAAAGGGTAAGCCGTGGGCCTGGTGCAGACATCATTTCATGAAGGGGGGCCCTCAGTACCCCCACCCAGACCTGTCCTGCTCTTCTGCATTCAGGAACTTGGGGGTAATAGTGCAGGGCTGAGTGACCCAGTATCGTCGACATTGGTGAGATGCCTGACTCCCCAGCCTGGGCCAACAGTGTGTGCAGGTGAGAACTACCAACCCCTGTCCCAGGGGCCTCCATCCCAGAAAGACTGGGGAGACCCTCAGCAGCCTTTGGCTTCCGCATCTTGACCGTTCTCTAGAGTTACGGACATCCCAGAGGATGACCCGAATAGCCATGAAAAAAATGTAGGGGTCGGGGTATCTGGGTGGTTCAGTTGGTAAAATGTCTGACTCTTGAGCTCTGCTCAGGTCTCGATCTCAGGGTCATGAGTTCAAGCCCCGCGTTGGGCTCCATGCCCAGAGTAGAGCCTACTTAAAAAAAAAAAAAAAAAATTATAGCAGCATTTTAGTTTTGACAGAGGCTGTAGGTTATACTTAAAATCAGTAAGTTAGTGACTTAGGAAACCATCAGTTTCGTATGAAGAGCCAGTGTGGAATGTAGAATTAGTGCCGATGAGTGGGGCTGTCACTGTTCTGTGGAGCGTTGGGCCATTGTGTTTCTTATTGGTTAACATTTCATGGACTTGACGTTTCTGGCTCCCTCATCTGAGCCACGGTCATTGTATTGCTAGAGCTCTGAGACACAGACCCCTTGTGAAAGTGTGGATGTCCCAACCCTGACCTTCGGTCCTGCCCCCCCCCCCGGAGTGATCGTTGCCCACTCCGTCCCTGGGCCAGCCTCTCTGTGGTCTCCTTCCCCAGAGCAAAGCCTGGGCTTTGGGACTAGCCGTTTATAGCTGGTTTCCCCGTACGCAGGTCCAGAATCAAAGTCCTGGAGAGGCTAGAGGGCCGTGCATGTGCCAAGAGTGGATTTTCCCTTCAGGGGCTGCTGGGGGGTGGGCAGGGTTCTGATCAAGGCCAGTCTGGGCAGAAGGCCTGCAAGTGATGCCAGATTAGGGTCGGCTGGGGGGCTGAAGTCACGTAGGATCCCCAGGCCGGCACAGGCAGAGCAGGGGAGAAGCAGGGAAAGGAAGGGCAGACCGTCTTCTCTTTCCATTGCCATGCCTGCCCTCCCCATGCAGCAGGGCGGTGAGGACATGCAGCCCGTGTTTTGGGGTTTGCGTGTCCTCTGGGGCAGACTGGAAAATCCTGCTGTGAACCCGTCTCCTGGTTCTAGGACCGGTGAAGGCTTTTGTGGGAGTATTTCCACTTGGGCACTGAGTGGGGGCAGGGCCAAGAAGGTTGTGCCTTTGGTTCTTGATGGAGCTCATTTTTTCCGTAAGCTACTTCTGTTCTCTGCCTAAACAGCTAGGGAGTGAGTCCACAGTCCCCAGGTTCCTTCGTGTGTACCTGGGGTCTACCCTCTCTGTGTTCTGCCATGCCCGCCTGGGAGCTGATGGCTCTGACAGCTTCTCCTTTGGATGGAACAGGAACAGAAAACGGACAGGAAGTCAGGCATGATGTTAACTGCACTTCCGTTCTGCAGTCATTCACGTACATCCGGTCTGCTGTGCTTTGTCCAGTCCTTGTCCTCGAGCTAAAAGTTGGTGGTGGTGGAGTCTCTGTAGAGGTGGAGGAGGGGGATGGAGCAGGTGGAAGGAGTCGGGGAGACACAGGTGGGGGGAGGTGACGGTAACAGCGGATTAGTAGGAATGCACGTGAAAATTGCAGCTTGTTAATAACGTACACCGTGTGTCACACACACAATCACACGAAATCTTCCACACTGTCCCGTGAGGTGACCCTTTCCCAAGGAGGGCTAGTGCCTATCCCAGCCCCCTGAGCTACTGATTTCTAGAAATCCTAGAGCCAGTGCTCTTACCTGGGAGGTGAGCTGCCCTGCCAGATCAAAAGATGGGGAGAAAATTGACGTGGCAAAGGCACTTTAGTTTGGGAAAACCATTTGTCAAGCTGAGCCGGCACAAGGTTTCTCTGTAGGGCGATGGAAATGTTCTAAATTTAGGTTGTGGTGGTAGCTCTACAAATACTGTAATTATACTAACATTCATTGGATGGTACACTTAGGGCAGGTGAAATTCATGTTAGGTAGCTGATAGATCTTAATGGAACTGCTTAAAAAGAAAGAAAGGATTGGTGGACTGCCCTTCCTTCCCCCTCGCATTACTGAAATGGATGTGTCCGTGCCTGGCGTTGTAGAGTGGGTGAGTGAATTTAAAGCTAGGTGGTTCGTACACTACTCCTAATGTCAAGAACCTGGACACTTAGAGGTGGTTGCGAAGAAAGAAGTGTCTGAAGATGGTATACACGGGACGGTGTGGGTTTAGGTCTACGGCACTTGGGTGCAGTGAGGTTTTTGCAAAAGTCTGGTGGTTTTCTAAACAGTGGCATTGTCCCTGCTACACTTGGCGTCTTACCGTTTTGGAGAAGAGTTTTGGTTGCTCTGAGGAGTGGCGGTCCAGGTATTCTGTGTGACTCAGCGGCTCGGATCGCTGCCATCTAAGTGGGAGGTGGTACCCTCACTCCTGGAGAGGGCGGCTGGCGTGGTGGGTAGTTACTAAAATCCTAGGAGGTTTTTTTTTTTTTTTTAAGATTTTATTTATTTATTTGACAGTAAGACAGCGAGAGAGGGAACACAAGCAGGGGGAGTGGAAGAGAGAGAAGCAGGCGTCCCACCGAACAGAGAGCCCGATGCGGGGCTCGATCCCAGGACCCCGGGATCATGACCTGAGCCGAAGGCAGACGCTTAATGACTAAGCTACCCAAGTGTCCCTAAACCTAGTAAGTTCTAATAAAAATGAGTAACTGTAGCTGGGAGGAGGCTGCACAGATGTTTCCCGCACACAGCTGTGTGTGCTTGGAAATCGTGGATGAAGACACACACACAGTTGACCCACTGGGCTTGGGACGGCAGGGAATTTGTGACAGAGACTGGAAGACGACGCTTTCCCTGTTAGAACCGGGGACAGATGCTGGGGTCACTCCTTCTTCACTAGGGCAGGAAGCTCATCTCTTAGTAGATTTTGATTCTGACCTGTTCCACGATTTCAACTGTGTTTTGCATCAGCCGACAAAAGCTATTCTGATCGTACTTTACCTACAGACCTTCACAAGCGTCAGCTCATTGTACGTCGGAGCGGTTGTACGTCACACCACCGGGTGACGGGCTGTAGGGCGCTGGAGGGGGGCCTGGAGGGAAAGCGAGATGCTGGACCCTGGACCATAGGACCCGTGTCATTTCTGTTCTTTCCCTCCCCGACAGTGGGGTTAGCCAGGGCCGCTGCGGGAGAGGGTGTGGGGGCGCTGGGCAAGCCCCATCTGGCTTAGTTTACAGCCTGAGGTGGGCATCCCTGGACTCCTGGACTGTCCCTGCCCCCCGCCCACAGTATTGTCACGCATTGTTGTTCCTGTGTGCGGGGGGGTGGGGGGGTTATCTGCATGAAGAGTTCAGCTTGGAGGTTTTGATGGAACATTTTTGCCTGGTGCAGACGTGTGGAAGCCCCTTCTTCTGTTCTCCTTGGTGTTCCTCTTTGGTTTTCTCAGCAGAGTAACGAAGGGCTGTGCCGTTAGTCCCCGGAACACCTCGTGCGCCGAATGGGAGCGAGGACACAGCCCCAACACCCGCTAGAGAGACGTGTCTCTTAGAGACCCCTTGTCCCTGCCGTTCGCGGCCTGGAACCTTATACCTGCTGGACGAGCGCTTTGTTTATGCCATTTTAATTTAGTCCTCCTGGCCAACGCATGAAGCCGCCAGTTGGCCCCAGGGCACACGCCGATGCAGCAGTCACATGACTCACCGATAGGTGTGAGCCTGGGACTGGACCCAGAGCCTGGCCTTCTGCCGTACGCTCCGCTTTGTTCCCAGCAGGCACCGTGCTGACTGTCCCACTCTGTCTCCTGGAAGTTCCCCACCTGCTCCCTGAGGCGCATGTCAGCCTGTGGGGTTTTTTGTTTTGTTTTAATTAACATATAATGTGTTATTTGCCCCAGAGGTACAGGTCTGTGAATCGCCAGGATTACACACTTCACAGCACTCACCATAGCACATTCCCTCCCCAATGTCCATCCCCCAGCCACCCCATCCCTATCCCCCACCCCCCAGCAACCCTCAGTTTGTTTCCTGAGATTAAGAGTCTCTTATGGTTTGTCTCCCTCCCATCGCATCTTGTTTCATTTTTTTCCCTCCCTTCCCCTCACGACCCCCCGCCCTGCCTCTCAAACTCTTCTTGTCAGAGAGATCATTGTCTTTCTCTGACTTACTTCGCTTAGCATAATGCCCTCTAGTTCCATCCACATCACTGCAAATGGAAGATTTCAGGGGGGTTTTGCTGGCTGCATACTATTCTGTTGTATATGAATAGACTTTTCTGCAAAGAAGACCTCCAAATGGCCTGAGTTTTTAGCCAGGAAATGGCTCAAGCCACCCCGCGAGCATTCTCCGTCTCAAGAGCGGGGTTCCCCGTGGGCATCTCGTGCTATCTGGCAGGCAGCCTGGGCAGCGAGGTGTTCTCGGCCCCTTTGTTCTTCATGCTGGGCCGCATGACCTCGCTTCCAGCCAGGCTTCCTCCCCTCACTGTGGGGGGCAGAGGCGTCCCTGCCCCGCGTCTAGGGCACACACTGAATTAAAGAGCGCCGCAGGAGGAGGGGTAAGAGGCCATATTCCTCTGGGCCATCAGAGAAGCCTCTGGGAGGAGACGGCTTCCTGGCGAGGCCTTGAGGATGAGGCCACGCTGTGTGTGGAGGGCAAGGCAGAGAACATTCCGGATGGTGAAGAATCGCCGGGGCAGAGTGGGATGGGGCGGCCTGCCTGCCACGAGCTGTGCGTCCCAGGGATGCCAGGCCGGGCGGGCGCCCCCTGCAATAGCCTGTGAAGTGACTCACCGCGGCGAGGTGCTCAGACAAGCCCAGCAGGCCTGGGAGTCTGCATTCCTCCGCAGTTCCTCCCGGAGAGGCCTGCTGGGTCTGACCTTGCGTCGACACCCGCTGCCCTGACGGTTCCCACCCAGCTCGAGACACCTTGTCCTTGTGATCCTTAAGCCCTCGGGGTCTTTGTTAGGCGACTGAGGGTGGGTCGGCACCTGCCTCCGTGGGTGGGCAGGGATCTCACTCAGCACGCCCAGTGGGAGCGCTTCTGACAGGGGAGGAAGAGTGCTTCAGGGAGGGGTCTGGAGGGGTGCGGAGAAGCCTTGGGTTGGTACCCCAGCCTGGGGCCAGCAAGAGGCCAGAGGGAGCGAGGTGGGAGGGGGCACTCAGGTCAGCCCCAGAAGTGTGACTCAAGAAGGAAGTTTCTAGAGGACAGCACTGCCCAGCTGGAGGCTCCATCCCGGTCCCCTCCCTGTGCCCCAACGCCCAGTCCTGCGGGACCTCTAGGACCAGCCCGCTGACCCAGGCTGCCCCTGCAGGGTCTTTCCCCCCAGGCCCTGCATGGGGCCCCGGGCCTCCTGCAGATGGACGCTCGAAGTGCTGGTTCCTGGCCCTAAGGGGAGGCTCACTAACCTGGAACAGGAAACCCACCACGACAAGCAAAAATGAGCCCCGGGAGACCAGGCCAGCACAGGGACGGGCATGTTGCTCCTGTCCCAGTTTACGTGACCCTGAGCCTGGCCAGGTGCCAGTGTTTGCCTTTGAAGAGTTTGTGTCTGACCTTCCCCTGCAGCCATGGTTCGCTTCTCCCGGGCTGGCTTTATGTTACAGACTAGCAGTTTCCTACTGTTGCGTCTTTTCTCGCTTACCAGGATAATAGGATTCTTGTCTGAAGCATCTGCATGTTGAATTTTATATATATATATGTTTTTTTTTTCTTTTTTTCTCTTTGACTTGGGAGTCTTATGTACAAACACACGAGCCCCGCGTCGGGATTTTGTTCTTGCCGCTGCTCTTTGTCCTGCAAACCTGTCCGATTTGAATGGTCTTTTCGGTACAGAGCTGCCAGATAAAGTATAGGGTCCCCAGTTAAATTCAGAGAACTCACAGGAATGTTTGTTAGGGCAAGCCCCATAAGTGCCCCAGACCCACTGACCTCCCGTGTATCTGAAACTCCAGTTTCGCGGGACAGCCTGCATTTGCATTTGCTAAATCTGGCAACAGGGTTGCCCAAGTCAGGTTTGGAAGGTCTTTTCTTCTAAATCGATGTCTCCGTGGGGTCAGGTCTGCTTGCCACTGACGAGAGGAGTGCTTAGGGACAGTGGCGTGTGGAGGAGAAGACGGGGACTCCGACCTGGACTTGAGTCTGAGCAGGAGACACCCGGGGTCTTGTTTGTCCCCAGAGGGACAGGCTGGGGGTGAGGCCTGGGTCACAGGGAGGTTGGACCTTTGGTTTATATTCTCCTGAGCTCCGTGCCATCTGATTTCAGTCAGATGGTCCACAACCAACATCCAGATTTGTAATGGGTAGTAATTGCTCATTTATATGTAAGCAAATACACCAGAAGAGAAGCTTTAATAATTTAAGCAAACCTTGAAACAATTCGAGAAGAAGATCCAAGCAAAAGAAGCGAGAGGGGAAGTGGGCACCAACGAAAACGTGTCCGAGGCCGTGAGGATGGAGAGCGTGGCCATGACTCTGGGATGGGCAGGTCCATGGGACCCATGCACAAGTGTGGCCACGACTCAGACACGCGTGTGTATGGAGATTATGAGGTGGGATGGAGGTGACTTTCCAGCTTAGGGAGAAAGGGCAGAGTGAACCGGGGGCCGGTTTATGGTGTCAGCTTCTCCCGTCCACCGGTAAAAATGTCAGTGAGATGAGCGAGGAATATGTCACGTCGGAAGAGAGACCAGAGTGAAATTTACACGGACTCTCTCCAGTGTCCTTGACGAGGTTGGGTGTGTTCAGGGTGGGGAGGCTAGGGACTCTGATTCCCTTGAGAGGAGACAGAGGCAGTCACCAGCTTGCCTCGACGAACCGAGAAGGAGAGTTCCGTGGACTTGCCTACATTGAATTATACTTCGGAGAATAAAAAATTCAGTTAAGTCTGCAGACAGGCTGGGAAAGCATTTGCAACAGACAAGAGCAGCTGTTTCTTACATGTGAGGGGCTCATCTTGGAGGAATAATGAAGCATAAACCAGGGTTGCCAGTGGGCAGGGGATGCACACGTCCCTAGGCTGGATCCTTGCCCAGCCCCCGGCCCTGGGTTTGTACTTGGTGCTGTAAATAAAGCCTCCAGCAGTTCTGGGTGGCAGGGGCGGGGCGGGGGATGTCACTGAACCCATTTTACAGATGAGCTGGTTGAGTCAGACTCCAGAGAATTGGCCCCCAGGGGCTCATCTCCTGAAGAGTGGGTGGGCTTGGCTGATTGGAAAGGCCGGCTGCCCTCAGGCGCTAGTGCAGCGGACTCATCAGAGAGGGAGTCCCAAAGGAGAAGGACAAAGGGCTGAGAAGCTCTGGAAAATGGTCAACTTCGGTATTTAAGACCTGCGCTGAAAACCACAGGCCAAGGCCACGGTTTACCTCTGGGATTGGCAAGAAGAAATTCCAGAAAGATCACCAGTCTCGGTCTTTTGCAGAGATTATGAAACAGGCGGTTCTCCTCTGTTTTGGGTGGAAGGGTAAACTGCATGAAGAAGATTTTGACAGTATGTATCTCTGCTCAAAAAAAAACCCAAAATACGGGTGAAACCTTTGGACTAGTGGCTTAACTTCCAGGGATCCAGTGGAAATAAGCGGAAAGGAGGGCAGGATTTTGTGCACAGAGGTGTTGATGGGAAACTTGCAAGTGGCTACAAGTGTGTACCAGAGTAGTTTAGAATCTGAAGAAAATATTTACTGAGGTTTTAACATAGTATCTTGTCATGTTTGTGGGGGAGGGAGAGAGGCAGGACACAGGATCCTTCACACAGTGTGATTTCCACGGGGTCTAGAGGTGCTGAGCCCCCGGGGGTGCTGTCAGTTACCCTGCCTGGTGTCGGGATTCAGGCGCATTTTTATTATACTTCTGCTCTGTTCCAAAAATTGACCTGCTTGTTTGAAAATTTAGAAAAGAAATAAGAAAAATATTTATCCCAGACGGTAAAGAGCCAGTATGGTGGAGGAATGTGGGCTGTGGAATTGCAGAAACCAGGTGGGATGACCTCAGTAGGGGGGCTGGGCTGCATTTGGGGGTCTGGGAGGTACCCCATCGTGCTCTGACCCTGACTGCCCAGCTCTGTCCTCTGCACCGCGGCAGGGCTCCTGCTGGGTTTGCTCTTGCCTCCGGACTCTGTCTTGCAAACCAGCTCCTCTCCTCTTTCCCAACCAGAACCTTCCTTTCTTCACCAACCACCTGCTCCCCGGGAGGGCATGGGCTCAGGAAGTTGTGCTGCCTGGCCACCCAGTGGAGTGGTCCAGGGCTTGGAAGCACGGATGGAGGTGCTTCGTTGCCATGGGAAATTTCAGAAAGATAGGCTAAAATTCCGTAATATGTGCCATTTGATTATGAATCCTTTTTTTTTTTTTAATCAGAATCGCTTGTAACGCCCGTGTGATCCAAATGTAACATATACATTTTCCATAAGTAATTCAAATAGTGCACGTAGACGAACCACGTTTGTGCTTTTTTCTTGTCTCTGGAAAAACAGACCAAAAACCGACAGGGTATCATCTGTGGGTGAAAGTAGAGGGGTTCACTTGAATTTTTTTCTTTAAGCTTTTCTTTAGTATCCAGATTCTCTTAGTTAGCAAGTATCACATTTATGATTAAAAAACAAAAAGAAAGCTATTTTTTTTTTTTGAGAGAGACCAGCAGTGAAGACATGCTCTCAGGCTTGGATCATTTTCCCCAGATTTTCTGGGGGAAGGTATGGCTATGGCTGGGCCTTCCCAGGCACTGAGCTCCCTACTTCTGAGTGGTAGACACTGGTGAGCTGACCCTTCTGGTCTCTCTCCCCAGTGCTCCCCACTCTGCCTCCCCAGCTCTAGCGAGCGGACCCCGTGCAGTGTGGACCAGACCACGTGTGTGTGCACATGGGTTGGCTTTCACACAGCGGAGGGATAGAGTATCATCCCCCTGTTTCTGTACCCCCAGGCTAAGGCTCTGGACAGAGAACCGTTCACTGGGGAGCATTCGGGTGATAAAGTGACTTGTCAAAACGAATGAGCTTTTTTTGAGTTTCATGGGCAGCATGAGTGGGAAGGCACGTGGGCTCTGAACCCCACCACCTGGGTTCTAATGCCGGCGGGGGGCGGTCAGGTGGACATAACCTTCCTGTCCCGGAGTGTCCCCAGCTGTGAAGTGGGAGTCCTGCTCTGCCCAGTAAACTCTGCACACACGTTTGCTGCTGTTGGCATAGGTAGGGGTGAAGTTGCCGAGTTGGCTGCTCTTTGTGCCGATGGTAGATCTTCCCCTGCAGATGCAGTTGTAAGACCTAATTATGGAGGTAATTCAGGTGCAGTGTAAAAATTTCAGAATTTCTTAAATCTGAAAGAGGAGTTTAACCTCTTTCCGCCCCACATTAATCCCTGCTAGTGTTCGGTGTGTCCCTATGAAAAGGCCCATTTTCTTTTCCCACGTTTAACCTGTCTTTCATTGGGTTGATTATAATCTCACGAAGACGCTTTTTCCTAGAGTTGTGCGGTTAATTGTAACATTGCTGTTTTAACTTTTGCCTAAAATTTTTGTCCTCATCCTGACGTCTGGGGAAAAAAAAAATCCCCACGGAGCCCTTCTTCTCTGTAGAGCCGGCCAATTATAAGCAGTCCCTGGATGTTTCCGTTCCAGATAACAGACCGCCTAGGGCTTGATTACCAGTAATTGTTGCAGAAAATGCATGTGCTCCGTTGAATGCTAATAATTTATATTCGGTGCTCGAATCCAGCAGCTGACAATAATTCTTTTTGAATTGCTATTCAGGCAAAGCAATTTAAGCCTGAGACCTAGGGTAACTTGTCTTCTGACGCCTTTCTTTGCTAAATGGTGGCACCTTTCCACCATTAGCTTCCCTTTTACGGTGTATTTTAAACAACCAACCTTTAAAAACCAAGAAATTGAATGAGTCAAAATAAGAAACTGAGGAAGAAGGACTGCAGGGGAGGGCGGGTGTGGACAAGTGTGAAATGCTCCTTTTGACCAAAGCCTTTGTGTTCCCCTCTTCCCCAGGACCAGGTGGAGCAGACGCCCCCTCTCAGTCCACGAGATCTGGCGGGACCGGGCTTCCCAGCACCGTCAGACCGGCTCACGAATCACCAGGGTAAGGAATGACAAAAACAGGATGCCATGGATGCCATCAGCCCCAGCGGCAGCTTTGCCCCTGTGCTAGGACTCCGTATTCTGCGAAATTGTTCTGGGCCCTCACACGAGAAAAATTCTGACCTTGGCTCTTTTCTGCTTTAAAGAAAACAAATTCTAGAACAGAAAAAAAAAAAAAAAAAAACAACTTGGCTGCGATATCCTGATATACAGGTATCCCCGGCTTTTCGAAAGTTTGTTTCACGCTCCTTGACTTTCACGAAAGACCTACCTCAGTACCTGTGTTTGCTCACTTAGAGAAATACAAAGAGGATTTCTGCTTTTAGAAACAAAGATGCGGCACTGTTTTCGGGACACCAGGGTGGCTCAGTCAGTTATGCGTCTGCCTTTGGCTCAGGTCATGATCCCAGGGTCCCGGGATCGAGGCCTGCATCAGGCTCCCTGCTGGGCAGGGAGTCTGCTTCTCCCTATGTCTGTTGTCCCTCCTCCTTGTGCTCTCTCTCTCTCTCTCTCTGACAAATAAATAAATAAAATATTAAAAACAAGAAAGACAGGAAGACCCGGCATTGCTCTCACAGGGGGCCATTCTAAAGGCAGCGGGCACTGAGCAGGACAGCGGCCCTGCCAAGCGCCTTCCTCGCAGCCACACTCAGCATCCAGCTGTCATGGCTTTGAGCTGGGAGCATCTGCCCTTTATCTCCATGTATTTTGTTCATCCTTGAGCAAGATCTGTCTTTATCGGTATCAGAGGAAGTGGAGACAGGTGGTTTCGGCTCTTGGAATGCTCACCCAATTTGTCCTATGCATGAAGGGTAATCGCTTCTTTGTCTTCCTTTATTTTGGCTTAGGAAAAGTTTCATAGGAACACTGAATTCTGAATAGTGATGAGGAGCCAACTGCAGTAAGCAGAACCCTGAGGCCGGTTCCACACGAGTTGTCTCAGGGCGCAGCACAGAGGGAACCCAACATCACCTCTCAGGGCCCCTGCATGGTGCAGCCCTTCCATTTGGCTTCTGGGTGTTGCCCTCCGGCTGGTGTTGTATGTCTGCACACTTAGTGATCCTCTGGCTTGCTGTGATGACTTTTACTCCCATTCTGTTCACTTCTGATGGGAGCAGCACAGGAAAGCAAGGATGGGGGTTAAAAGCAAATTAGGTCTGGGGTGTCTGGGGGACTCAGTCGTTTAAGAATCTGCCTTCGGCTCAGGTCATGATCCCAGCATCCTGGGGTCAAGCCCCGTTTGGGGCTCCCTGCTCATGGGGGAACCTGCTTCTCCCTCTGTGTGCACTCTCTCTTGAATAAATAAAATCTTAAAAAAACAAAACAAAAAACAAAAGCAAATGAAGTCTAAAGGTGCACGCTTTGATACGGGGGAGAAGGAGCAGCCCGGGAAAGGAAACGGTATGACTGGGGGAAGGCTTCAGAAAAATGCACACAGCTCATGGTGTGGATTACAGGAAAGGTTAAGTACAATACAGGGTAGGCTTTAGAGCTGGGAGGCATTAGAATAATCAGATTCTTAAAATGGCTTAATCTGAAAGAGGTTGAAATTTAGCAAAAATAAGAGCTGGGAGCTTCCCGTGACATCTAAGAGCTGTTTTCTCAAGTGTGAGATGCCGTGTCAAGCAGTCGGGATTTTCCGTGTTGAGTCATCTTTGAGGACACTTGGCAACAAGAAAGAACACCGATTCGTTAATACAGATTTCAATACTTAGGGACGTTTTAATTGATGACATTTCACTGCTTACTAGTGGTCTCGTTTAGACTGAAATAATCAAAATCCGGGTAGTAATATTCGTATAAAAATCTATGTTGATGCCTTAATCAAAAAGTTAGGAAAAAATTATACTGAAAGAGTTTGTTAAAGTTTAGAGCTCAGGGTGCCTGGGTGGCTCAGTGGGTTAAGCATCTGCCTTCGGCCTGGGTCATAGTCTCAGGGTCCTGGGATGGAGCCCCGCATCGGCCTCCTTGCTCAGCAGGGAGTTAACTTCTCTCTCTCCTTCTGCGGCTCCCCCCGGCTCATGCTCTCTCTCTTTGTGTGTCAAGTAAATAAATAAAATCTTGAAAAATAAAATAAAGCATAAACCTTTTCTAAGGTTTGAAACTAAGCATCCCATGGTTGTCACAGCTGCTTGGTTAGTGGCCGTGAGGGTTGAGCACAGAAGATGGAGTGGGCTTCATGCAGAGCAGACCGGGTTCCCTTCCTTGCTCCAGAGTTACACCCTGGCCTCTGAAACCGAGCGTCGGACACATCCCAGCACTTGAAGCAGGGCCAAAGGGAACCAACGAATGTGCCTCCACCCGTGACCTTGGACGCCTTTCCCTCCAGTCCTCAGTAACTCTGTCCCCATTGCATGTAAAACAGGGAAATCAGAAGGACTCACTCAGGCTGGACCACAGGCCAGATATTTTTAGAGAATGAGCAGTGCCCATGCTTATTTCCTCTGGGCTGTAGAAGCCCCCAGCAGCGGAGGGCAGTTCATGGGCAGCGTTCCGAGAGACAGCAGCGGTGCCGAGTGCCCTGCTCCGTCCCCCCACAGGGAGGGGTGGGAGGAAAACAGAGCACAAGCCACCCCCAACGAGTCTGCAAACTGAATTCCTTAAACACTGAGAAGTACAACCACCACAATCAGCAGACCTCCACTTTCCAGATGCAGTGAAGGTGGGTCTGACCATGGCTTTGAAGGGAGCGTGTGTGTGCTGCACGGGGAGGCGATCGAACGTGTCATGTCATAACGGACACACCGAAGCACAGTGGGGTGACGGGAACAGCTAGAGGGGAGAGTCCATGTGTTAGAAGTGAACAGCAGAGTTCCTGGCATTTTCAAAGTGCTGGATTCAGTCCAAGGAGAATTCATTTCAGGGTTCACCTCCCTCCAGAACAGATGGACCTGGGAAAACCTGAGTGGGCCCTTGGACACACACACTTACATGTCCCGGAGTGTGCAGGTGGGAGGGAGACGGGGATCCGAAGAGAGGCTGGTGGGAATTGGCCAGAATGGGACAGGCAGTCCCCAGAGCAGGCTCAAAGAACCAAGAGGAAAAGGGAAGATTGATCCACATTGGGAAGCATCTGGCAAGGTTCCAGAAAGCAGAAGGCAAAGAAAAGGTCTTCGGGGAGAATGCAGACTTCCCAGCGCCTGGACGGCCATCGGATTGGCAGCCCGCACAGAACCAACAAGTGCCAGAGGAGAGCCTGGGTGATTTCAGAGCCGTGAGGTGAAAGGGACCATCCATCTGGGAGTTCACACCAACACGTACTAAAAGCAAAGGAAAGCTTTTTCAGGTGAAGACTGAGAAGATTTGTGACTGGCAATCGTCTCTGATTCATTCAGCGTTGTCCTTTAGAAAGAAGATCGTGAGCGCCTTGCAAGGTGCAGAGTGTGGGACACAGCAATGTGCAGAGAAAGGGACGCCATGGCACAGGGTCAGTTCCATACGGACTGTTCAACTAAGGTTAAGCTGAACTTCGGTAATTAGACGCCCCAAGTGTGCATGTGTGTCTTTTGAGGTTTGCTCTCTGTGTGGTTATATCATGGTATCATCTGAGGGTTTGCTCCGTGAGCAGTTATATAATAAGACCTCCGTTGGGAGAAGTAGAACATAGAACGATTTGAGATTGTGTTAGAAAAAGTATACTTACTTATGTATTTTAAAGACTGTATGTATTTGAGAGAGAGAGTTGGGGGGGTTTGCAGCAGAGGGAGAGAGAATCTCAAGTGCGGAGCTCCCGACCCTGAGGTCATGACCTGAGCCGAACCCAAGAGTCATATTCTCAACCATCGGGACCACCCAGGCGCCCCCTTAGTTATGTATTTTAAAATCTTAGTTGCAACTGAAGTATGGGCTGTAGTTATTGAAACAATATGTGTATATAGTTTCTAATCTAGCAGGAAAAGATATGAGGGGATCTGTATTTAACAAAAGCAACCAACACCAATAGAAAAGGAAGAAAAGCGAGATGTGAAAAATAAAAAGGATGTCAAGCAGAAAGTTCAGAATATGATTGTCGGAGTAATTCTAAGCATTTCTGTAACAGTATTAACAGTCCCAGATTCATAGAAATATACAGAACCGTGCTCCCAACAGACTGTTGATTCTTTTCTAAAATCTGTGTAGCTTTTTAAAAAGTTGACCACATATGGGAAACTGCACTAAATTTTATTTTATATCTTAATTTATTTTTTTGCATTAAATGTTAAGCGATCTATTTCATGCAGGCCACGTTCTTTGGCCCAGTGTGATTAAATGGGAAATCAAGAGAAAAAGTTCAAAAGGTAAACATGTAAACGTGTGTGGAAACTTTAAAAACACACCGTTTCCCCACTCGCAGATTACAGAGGAAGTCACCATGAAAGTACTGGTCATTTAGAATTGAGTGAAATATGAGTGCACTGCAGGTAGAAGATTGTATTAAGGTATTTGGAACTCCATTTCTAATCTTGGCAGAAAAATGGAAATTAGGAGCATGACAAATCAAGAGTGCTAAGGAATGTAGAGGAAGTATTTACAAAAACAGAGATCAGAAATTATGGGAATGGTGAGGAAATATCAAAAGGGGGAGCAAAACCAAAAGCCAGTCTTTTGTAAAATCTACCAAAACCTCAAGCCTCTGTCACAGACACTCAGGAGGAAGATGGGCGCAGAGGGAAACCACGTGGAGAGCACGTCAGGGAGTTCAAACAACAACACAAGAAAACCATGAGCATCCTTGTGAATGTGAAAATAGGAAGGAAATGGAAAACTGACTGAAAAAGCATAAAAACAAAATGGCCAGGGTGCCTGGGTGGCCCCGTCAGTTAAACATTTGCTGTCTGCTCAGGTCATGATCCCGGGGTCCTGGGATCGAGCCCCATGTCGGGCTCCCTGCTCAGTGTGAAACCAGCTTCTCCCTCTCCCTCTGCCTTCCGCTCTGCCTCCTTGTCCTCTCTCTTTGTCAAATAAATAAAACCATGAGAGACTGTAGACTCTGAGAAACAAACTGAGGGTTTTGGAGGGGAGAGGGGTAGGGGGATGGGTGAGCCTGGTGATGGGTATTAAGGAGGGCACGGATTGCATGGAGCACTGGGTGTGGTGCGTAAATGATAAATCTGGGAACACTGCATCAAAAATTAATGATGTACTTTATGGTGACTAACATAATACAATAAATCTTAAAAACAACAACAGCAAAAAACCAAAATGGCACACCCAACGCTGACAAGCACGTTGGAGCCACAGAAACTCTCATTCGCCATCCGTGGGAATGCAGAATGGCATAGAGGCTTAGGACGTCGATTTGGCAGTTTCTTAGAAAACTAAGCTTATTCTTACCATACGGTCCAAGCAGTTGCGTACCTTGGTATTTACCCGGAAGAGTTGAAAATGTACATCCACACAGAAGCCTACACAGGGGTGTGCATGGCTTTACTCATAATTGCCAGAAAGCTTGGAAGGCACCATAATGTCCTTCATTAGATGATGGATGAACAAGTCGGTACGTCCAGACAGTGCAGTATTAGTCAGCGCTACGAAGAAAGGAGCTATCAGTCACAGAAAGACAGGGAGGAAGCTGGGGTGCGTATTCCTGTGTGGAAGGAGCCGGTGTGGCCAGTCGACATGCGGTAAGATTCCAAGTCTGTGACGTTCTGGAAAAGGAAAAGCTGTGGAGACAGTTGGGAGACAAGTAGTTGCCAGGGTGGTGGTGGGAAAACATGGCCAGGCAGAGCCGAGAGGAGTTAGAGCAGTGGCGGTACTGTGTGTGATGTCATAAGGATGGATATATTTGTCCAAACCCATTGAACGTTCAACACCAACAGTGTTGACCCTGAGGTCAGCTGTGGACTTTGGCTGGTTATGATGTGTCAGCAGAGGGTCCTCTGTGGTAAAAAACAAACAAACAAACAAACAAACAAACAGCCATCCATTCTGGTAAGTGAAGTTGACCATGGTGAGGCCATGCTTGTAGGAAGGCATTGGGTTTGTGGGACATCCCCTTACCGTCCTCTGAATTTTGTCATAAACCTAAGACTGCTCCAAACAAATTCTTAAAAACAAAACAAACAACAATGACAACAACAACAAAAGGCCCTGACCTCATTAGAAATAAAAGCTATCATGGAGATTACCTAAGGAGACCAAAACTGTTTTGCCTGTACAGTGCTTCTGGAATGTTTTGTGACATGACAGAATGGATAGCTCCGTGAGTGGTGTGGCCAGGACTCAGAAGTTTCAGGTACAGAATTTGGAAGAAATAAGAAGAAAGAGGAAAGTAAAATGAACCATAATTTGACTCTTGGCAAAATACAAAATCTTAATAAAGAATTAATTCCGGCAGAACGGAGTCTGTATTCAGTACCATTGCCTCAAGAGTGCTTGGGGTTTTGCATTGAGTGTCACAAAACCTTGAAGGAGCAAATCATTGCTCTCTTTCCATGAGCTGTTGGAGAGGTAGGGAGCAGACCTTCCATTTGTCTTACAGTGCTCTGTAGCTCTGCTGGAGACGGACAGCACAAGAAGTCCATCTACGGGCTAGGCGTATTTTACATTATCATACAACCCTGAAAACATTAGTCAGATGTACCCGTTTTCCTTAAACATCAAACAAATGTTATAACCAGGTTGGGTTTATTATAATCATGGAAGGATGCTTTACCAACGTTAGATGGAGAAGACCTTGACACATTCAAAGATTTAAGGGGGAAAAGTGGTATCTTACCAGTGACCCTAAGAATATATACAATTCTGAACTCCTATAATACAGAAGAGGTGATGAGAGCAAAACCCTAAGCCAGTACTTTAGGGAAACTCTGCAACCTGTCCCAAGCTTACAGCATCCATCGTACACACCGGAGTAATATTAGTCGTGTCTGTGAAAAACACGGAATCACACCCAAGTGCCTGCTGTCACTAGAGGTCTTAGCCAGTGCAACAAAATGGTAAACAGAGAAACAGAAATGCAGACACCAAAGTAGAGCGATGAAATCTGTGCCTGTTTGCAAAGCACCCATATAGGAAGTCTACACTGACTTACAGATTTTTAAACTGAGTGAGTTCTTCAAGCTGGCAGATACAACGCAATATCCACAGATAAAATGTAACAATCGTAGACAATCAGGAAGAGGAATGTAAAAAGAAATCCCACTGACATCAGTCACAGAACCAGAAGGGAGCTAGGAGGACATGAACCTTGATGACCTTGTAAGTTGCTGCTGAAGGACATAGACAAGATGTAAACAGTCGAGCGCTCTCCCGTGATCTCGGATCCGAAGCCTTCACTAGCGAAGACTCCACACGTTATCAAATGTGTCTTTAAATTTAGCGCTCATGGGGCCATGTTTTGCAGAGTTTTGGTATGACTTGTCAGATGGCTTCTAACTTGATTTATTCCTAAGACCTCTCTCCACCCAGTGTGGGGCTCGAACCCACAACCCTGAGATCAAGAGTTTCGTGCTCCACGGACTGAGCCAGCCCGGCGCCCCAGATAGCTCATAACTTAAACATGGAGGAGTGATAACAAGGCTTCTTTAGGACCCATCGCAATTGGGAAAGCATGTTAGTGATTCAAGGACGCATAGCCCTAAGGACCAGAGTAGATGTGTCATAAAGAGCACCGTGCATTTTTGGAACTCAGTGCAGCTCGGGGAAGTCCTGGCAGAGCAGAAAGGATCTATGGGCCCGGGTGGAGGGGGAGGTGGATCCCTGTCCCCATCCTGTCCTTCATCATCAATTTCAGGTCCATTCAATCACTACAAGTAGAAAGGAGCATTTTTTAAAAAACATAGTCTTGTAAGAATGAGTCATGAGAATCTTTATACCCTCAGGCCAAGAAAGCATTTCCTAGTAAGACTCAGCACCGCTGTAAAGGAACAGTGATGTTTGAGGAGACGACAGATACACATCTGCGCAGGGAGCAGCATTTCAAACACTGACTGGCCCCCTCCAGCCTGGAAAAAAATCACTGCAGTGCAATTAACATGTAGACTGTTAGTAGCCTCAGTTTATTTTTAAAACCCTCTGAATAAGAGAGACGATCAGATAGGAAACCTGGCAAAAGGCACGCACAGGAAAGCGTGCTGTGTGCATTTGGACCTCGGACACTCGTGGCAGGTGGGAAATGTGGCGCTAGAGCCAGACCAGGCCGTGGCCGAGGCTCCAGGTCTGCGGTTGGGGTAGGAAGGCACAGCTCCCTCTGTCAGGTGTGTCCAAATCCCCCCTGCTCTCCTCTGCCTGTGGTGC
The DNA here is from genome assembly GCF_010015895.1 of Lontra canadensis. Taxonomy (NCBI): domain Eukaryota; kingdom Metazoa; phylum Chordata; class Mammalia; order Carnivora; family Mustelidae; genus Lontra; species Lontra canadensis. Next base: position 9,560,991 of record NW_022631048.1, read on the forward strand.
CTCCAGCCCCGGGTCTGGACTGAGGGGGCTTCAGGGTGGACCCTCCTCCCTGCCTCTCTGAGCCGCCCCCCACCTTTACACCTGACACCAGGTTCAGCGCTTGGTTCCTCCTAACAAGGTGCCCTGGGACCACAGGCCCGAATGTGACGGAGGTCCCAGTGCTGTCCTTTGCCTCCTGTGATCTGCAAGGCCCCCTCAGACGCTCTGTTGAAAAGCCTAAAGGTTTGCACCACGTGTCTGGTGGCGACGTGGCTGGCTCTTTGCAAGAGACCCGGGGTTTAAAACAAAAGACTCCCAGTGACTTTCCTTGACCTGTTCTTTCTCTCTGGCGGAGAGGATTCAGTGCTCGAGCATTTATTAGCTTGTACCCACGTAAGCAGCTTGTTTTTGTGTGTCCTCATGTTATCCATGAGGACGTCATCATTTCGCCCACTTTACGCACGCACATGTGCACACGTGCACACATGTAAAAGTAACTCTTGTTTTCTTAGTTTCTTGCCCTCCCAGGGAAACGATGCTTTCCCCTCAAGTAAAGTTCTTTGTCTGACGTGTTCCACACGTCTCCCTGCCCCGCCCTGCAGGAAGGATTGCATTTTCCTTTAAGAGACGGTGGTTTTGTAATAGCTAGAATTGCTCCTGACAGTCTTGAAGATATGCTCCAGAAGCAGCTTGTTTAAAATGAGAAAAGACCAAGGGTGCCCGGGCGGCTCAGTCGGTAACGCAGCTGCCTTCTACTCAGGTCGTGATCCCAGGGTCCTGGGATCGAGCCCCACGTTTTGCAGACATTGTTCACGATGCCCAGAGTCATACACCCAGCGACCCTGGGGCTCCCGTGGAGACACCAGAGTCCAGCACTTGGCTTAGATCATCTGTCTGCCAAGTGGAAGAGACCAGAATTAGGAAAGAATGCCCGTAGAGGTGAAGTGGATTGGGAAAGGTTGTTTTGTTTTGTGTCTCCCCTGCAGGGAACCTTGGCCAATGTCACCGACGTGGGGGATGGCCAGGCTCGGGGCCCGATATTCCTTGGCTCTTGTTTCTTCCAGCGGCAGCGCCCCAGGACCGTGGGCGACTGAGGAACCACGTCGTGGTTTAGAATCTTCAGTAGCAAATACCGGTCTCTTAAAATTGCCATGAAATACACTAATAGGACAATAGTAACTTGGAGTCCAGTGCTAAAACCTCCCGCGTGTCCCCTATGTTTCCGCGGACTCATTAGAGCTGCGGATCGGGAAACTGAGCCAGAGATGTTCGGTCACTTGCCCAGGAGTGACCCAGAGGTCACTCAGTGTAGAAGTGGAATCAAAGCGACGTCCATGCATCTTCACCTTTGGAGATAATTTAGGGGAAGCTTGTGGCCTGCACCTAATCGTACAGGCTGTTCCGTGTAAGTGTTACTCTAGGGACCATATTTTCCCTTTCTTCTGACATCGTGCATTTCTCGAGCAGAGGAACCATGTCTTACCATGAAGGTTCTGCTCTAATGCCTTGTTCCTACTTGTATCTTATAGATCGTTATTTAAGGAATTGCTGAAAGCATGTGGCGTAGATGTGCTTGTGGTTTCCAGAAAGGCCCCGAGTTCCCACCCCGACCCTCCAAGTGGGAGGCTCTGGTAATTCTGGGCGACCAAAGGCCTTCCCTCTTCATGGTGGTCTTAGGAGCGAGCGTTGGAGGTGAGATGACGGAGAGTGAAGTCAGAATGCCAGCTAACTAGACTGTGGCTCAATTGTAGCTTTGGGACCCAGCTTGTGTCATGGTTCATTGGATGTCTGTGTTTTACTCTGTTATCCATGAGGACGTCATCATTTCACCCACTTTACACACGCACATGTACACATGTGCACACATGCAAAAGTAACTCTTGTTTTCTTAGTTTCTTGCCCTCACAGGGGAACGATGCTTTCCCCTCAAGTAAAGTTCTTTGTCTGACGTGTTCCATGGAATCCTGAACAGTAATGGATATTGGCCTCTGGTTGGATATTGAAGCCAAAGTTGATTATGATTTTGATGCCTTCACCCTCCTCCCATGCCTACACACCTTTCCTTAGGGCTGAGATGGCACAAAGCTAGGAGGAAAACCACGTATAATCCTTCACCCACAGAGTGACATCTTTCTGCCTTTTGGAAAAAGATACGCATTCAGGCCACATCTAATGATCGCGTTTGCCCACAAACGGTGGTTAATGCTTTTGCAGTATCCATTCAAGTGGCGATATTGTAGACATTCCGAAAGGTGGGCTGTGTTTCTCTGTCTTCTGTTTCTTACCTGTTCAAGTGACTTCCCTGTTAAAAGATAGGTTCGTCCCCTGCTAACCAGTAAGTTCAACTGCACTATGCAATGGGCACTCGTTTTCCCATATTTGCAGGGGAGGAGACTGAGGCCCAGAGATCAGAAGAGTCACCCAGAGCATGCCCTGTGGAGTAACAGGGCCGAGTTTGGCCCTGGCCGGTGGGCTCCCAACCCCTCCACCCCCAGCTGCTCTGCCTCTGGAGTTCGCCCTCCATCCTTCAGGGTCTGCTCATGCCTTCCTTTTCTTCCTACTCCTCGGGGTTTTTAATGCGCCAAAATGAGATTTTAGAGGAAGGGGCTGAGTTTTCCTTCTCCTCAGAAGCAGCCAGAAAGGTTGGACCCCTGCAGCCCCCTCCCCTATCCTGGACCTGTGCTTGTGCCATCCTTTGTACCCGGAAGAGTTTTTGTCTCCATGAGGAAGACAGAACAAAAAGCCACGGAGGCACCTGCTTGCTCTGTGTTTCCCAGCGACAGGTGAGCCGAGGACCTCCCCGTTCCCAGTTCCCCTTTGGCACTGAAACAGTGCATGTCACCGTCTGTGACCCCCGGGTCTCTGCTCTTACTTGCTTCCCTGATGCTCTGACAAGTCATGCCAGGCCTCCCTGTTTCCTTTCAGCAGCTCTTTGGAGCCCCTTAATGTTTCGTGCTTCCTTTGCTGTCGGGGCACTTGCTGCTCATAGAGGGCTTTACCCCTGCAAGTCCTGTGCTCTTCTGCGTGTTGGCTTTTCTTCCTCTGGCTCCTCACCTTTCCTGTTTCTTACCTTCACTCGACATACATCTGTTGCTTGTCTGGGCCACAGCAGGCTCGGGGACACAGCAGTGAGCAGCGAGGTTTTAATTTATTAGCCATAGAATGCGTGGACCTTTGCATCCATCTGAAGAAGTATCAGTCCCTTTTTGGAACCAGTGGATGTGATTTAGGTATAATTCAGTATTAAGGTCAGTGATGAAAGAGTATCCTTGGCTCTGAGCCAAAGGCAGACGCTTAACCAACTGAGCCACCCAGAAGTTTCCTCCTGAAAACTTCTTACACTTTGTTATGTCTTATAGTTTGCCGAGCGCATGTCTGTCTTTCCCATTTCTTTCTAGGCTCCTTGAGATAAGACCAGGGATCACGTTTTCATTTTTAATCTTTAGGGAAAAACAAACAAACTAAAAAGAATGTTGGCTTTTAAGGCTCACCGGGGTAGGAACTGAGGGTCCACCAGGAGCTCTGTGACGCCTGTGTTTTCACCTCTCTGAGCCCCGTTTTTCTAATCTGTGACATGTGCGTGATAGTCCTTAGCTCATGGGTGTGGTGTGAGCGTTGTACCAGCGATCCCAGCGAATGTTCCTGTGCTCCCCCCACCTACCCCCGCCCATGCTGTCTCTCTGAATTCCTCCTTGACCAGCACACAGGGCAGTGGACATAGCAGACAACGAAGGTGTGTCCTGTGGGATACGGAATCAGACTCTGCTGAGGGCTAAGTGTCTGCTCCTTGGAGATGCGAGCAGGGCGTCCATGGCTTCAGAAGCATACCCTACTTCTCAACTTCCGTCTGCAAATGGAGCTCTTCCTGGTGCGGAGCCTGGCTTCCCACCAAGCCCCAGTCCTCCTGTTCAGTGTCTCTGGGCGACGCCATGTGGAGCAAGGGGGACTTAGGATCTATGAAGCCCTGTCTTCTCCTGGGAGGTGCAGCTGCATCCACAGTGGGGCGGGGAAGCCAGAGAGATTGTGTCCCGGAGGAAGAGGTGCTTTCAGAGGGAGCAAGATTTCTCACGGTGGGGATGCCCCAAAGGGAGCGGGGCGTTGGCTGCTCTTCCGGGATGGGGACAGAATCGCATTCTTCTGTCCTCTCTGTGACCTCAGGGATGACCCGTTAGGCGCGACAGGGTCAGGGAGGCTCACGCGGGCACAGCTCTGGCCTGCTGGGTAATGCTTCCTGCACCGTCCCCATGCCTGGACACATGTCCTCCCTTGTTGGAATTAGTCCGGCACTTATCTACCTGGTGGCTTCCGTGTCACCTGCCTGGAGGGCCTTTTTCCAAGGAACTACAGGATCGGAGTCCCAGCGGGCACCAGAGGGTTTTGGAATGCTGCCTGGCTGGCTTTCTAGAAAACTCAGCAGCTGGATTGACGGAGGCTGCTGACTCTGTTGTTTAGGTCTTCAACTCCAATTTACCGAGCACCTGTTGTGTGCCCGGTGCGACGTTAGACAGTGAAGCAAAAGAGAAAGAACATGAAGGTCCTAGTCTTCCAGAAACTCAAGTTTAGTGAGGGGAAGAAAGAAAGTTAAATATAAGACGGAGACAACATGTCCAACTCCAGAGGCGGACAGATCTGGATTGGACTCTGCACCCCCATATCTGGGGAGCTGAGTGGCTCTGCCTCCGTATCTTCAGCTGAAATCTGGAAAATACCTACTCGACTGGTTTGGTAAGAGGGTGAGGAATAGCCTGGGCTGTGGGGTGCCTGGCCCAGGACCTGGCACTTTCTAGGAGCTCAGGAAATGGGAGCTTATGCTTATCAGCATCATCAGTGGAGAGAGTAGAAATCAGACCCGTGGCCTCCCCCTCCCCTGCACACCCAGCCTGGGAGATCCCTGCTTCTCCTGCAGCATTCATCAGAACAGACCACTTCATTTCTCTTAATTGAAAAATGATTACCATAAGAATAAAAAGCCTCTGGTTAGGACTGCCCTCCCTTCCTTCCCTGACCCAGCTCCAAGGAGTTAGTTGCAGAATGAATCTGGGTGAGTCTCCGGAAGCTGTTTTCACAAACCAAACCTGCCCTGTCACTCCCATTCCTTATTCTTCGAGTTGGAGGGGGACGTGGGATCCAGATTCCCAGACCCTGCCTGCCCCATCCAGAGTCTTTCCAGTGAAACCCTGTTTTCCCCAACATTCTGGAAAGGCAGCTACTCTCTCCTGGGCATTTCCGTTCTGAGAGCTGTGCCACTTCTTGGAATTGCCTGGTATGTTCCCCTGGAATGACTTTTCCTATCCTAAGGCCTTGGGAATCGGGCTCTTCTTAGAGCTGAATGCCCTGTACTTGACAGTCTTGCCTGTAAGCAGAGATCTCGGTTTAAAACTCTCCTCTTCTGGGGCACCTGGGTGGCTCAGTTGGTTAAGCCACAGCCTTCGGCTCAGGTCACGATCCCAGCATCCCAGAATCGAGTCCCACATCAGGCTCCAGCTCCACGGGGAGTCTGCTTCTCCCTCTGACCTTTTCCCCTCTCATGCTCTCTCTCTCTCTCTCTCAAATAAGTAAATAAAATCCTTAAACAAAAGAAAACAAAAAACCTCTCCTCTTCTGCCAGGAGTGAGCATAACCATTCGAGGAGCGTCTGGCCTCTGGGACGCTCTTCTGCTGTGGCCCCTCCATCAGCTGTGCCAAGGTTCTCTTCTGAGGGCACAGACTGCGCCCCGTGCTGCTGTCGCCTCTCGCCTGTCCCTGTCCTCTCTTGCAAAATGCTCGGTCCTGGGCGGGATTCCCTCCTGCTGGTTGGAGGTCTGGCACTTGCTTTCTCCGCGATGTCTCCTCTTCTGGTCCCTCCCTCACTGGCCTCCGCCTGGGAGCAGGTTCAGGGTCCCCAGTGGAGGTAGTCAGATGTCATCGCCTCCCTTGCTACTTTGTTTCCCTGGGGGAATCCTTTCCCAAAACAGCTTGGAGGGACATGGTTACGTTTAGGTGACGAGGACCCTGTCTGTTTTGTTAACATCTGCATTTCCAGTACTTGGAACGATGGCAGGTATGTAGTTGGTACCCAGTAAATGTTTGTCAGATGAGTGAATTTTATGCTTACGGAGTTAAATTCATGGAAACCGAGCATTCATGTTGAACAAGGTAATAAGGACTCCCCCAGTGTCTAATTTACCTTTAAAAATGTGCCTTTTTTGAGAGAGCAGTGTTAGCGACGGGTGGACTTTTGGACTGTGACCTGGATTCTTCCTCTTCAAGTCCAGTGTTCTTGGACTAATATTTTTAGGATTGATGGCAAGTGAGAACCTTCCAGAATGACCAGCTGTTTACGTAGTTACGTGTGCCCAGCGTCTGCCTGCTTTATGATGTAATGGAAGAATGAGGGGTCTGGACCAGAGGTCTGGAGAAGAAACACGGTAAATTGTGAAAGAGAAAGACACAATTAATTCTGTCTTTTTTGAGTGATATTTGGGGGGCCTGGTTCTGTCCCCCCTGACCCAGTTGTCTTCTAATAGTACAAATAGAGATTGTACTCCGAAGTCTCTGCTTTTTTCCATAATGTGTCGCTGAGGTCCTTGGTCCTTGCAGGGTGGGATGTAGCTCCTCCGGAGTGGAAAATTCTTTTCCTGTGCTGTATGTTCCCACGCTCAGAACACCTCAGTCCTAACAGGCCTTCAGCGCTGTCTGAGTGCTTTGTGCACCCGTGAGGCAGGACACAGGCCAAGATAGAAGGCAAGTTTGCACTCTGGCTGGGTGGTCCTCCCCGAACATGGGTTCCAGTTCTTGAGTTTCAGCGAACAGAGTCACTGAGCAAAACGAGTGGCTTCCCCTTTTTACAAATGGTGTTGCCAGGGTTGGGGGGCGGGGAGAGGAATGGAATCATTTGACACTTCTCTAAAACATGGATTCAACTCGTGAATCTCACTGAAATCAAAGTCCGCTGATAGCGATTAATCATTATCTTAACTTTTTTTGCTTGTTTGCTTTGGTGGTAGAGGTAAATGTTGTCTGGCCACGGGGATATCTGCCTTTGGTTGGGGGATCTGCCCCAGACTTTGTGGCTTACCCTTCCCCTGAGGATTGCAGTGTTTTGGGTATCCCATGGCCCCAGTGGTGAGAAGGGGGAATCTGTCATGATGGGGACACAGGGCCCAGCCTCCCTCCCTGAGAGCCCCTGCGGGCAGCATCCTGGGCCCGTTCTAGCCCTGGCCAGGAGCTGCTCTGGGGAGATTTGGGAAGAGCTCTTGGCACAGCTGGAAGCATCTTGGGCTCTCTGTGTTTCTGTAGGTTCTGTCCACTTATGGTTGAGCTTTGCACAAGCCGTCCTAAGATGCACACATGAATACTGGTGGGTTGGGACACCTCCTTGTCCCATAATCCATAGGATTGGTGGAGAAGTGTACATATTTGTACCAAAACCTAATGCTTATTAGGAAGTGGGGTCCACGTTTAGTGCAGCTTAGGAAATGAGCAGCCTGGTCCTGGACCTTCTCAAGCCAGTCTTCCTGGGGTTACCAGGTGAGTCACCCAGGAAGTCAGCCCCAGGGGTCCCTGTGTCACCCCTCCTCTGCCTCCCAGCCTCCATGGCCTGGAGATGTCCCAGTTCTCGTTTTGCCTCCTGACTTGGTCCTGGCACCCATTTCTTAGATGGGATATTTCTCTTCTGGAAGATACCCTTGACTCCTCTCCATAGCTAGACCCCTATCCCCACTGGTGGCCTTGGGCCCCATTCTGCATCAGCCCCCAGCAGCCCACCCCTGTGCTGGTCACCAGGAGTGCTATCCACACCGTCTCCTCGGCCCCATTCGTAGAGGAAGCTGCATGTTAGCGGGCACGCTGGCGCCGTGGGGGGTGGCCTGGGCTGGAGGACTGCCAGACATGTGACCATCATGGCAGGGTGGCATGACCGAGGGCGCCCTCGTGAGAACAAGCACTTTGACCCTCCTGAAGGAAAGAGTGTCAGCGGTTCTCACTGGGGCATTTCTGCCAGCAGCTGTGGGACCTTGACCCCACTGAACATCAGATTGTTTCACTGCTAAATGTTAAATGTAAGGGTTGTGGTACCTGTCATTACATTGCAGATTAACATTGTCAGCGATGTGACACGGAGGGGCACCTGATAAGCGCTTGGTAATTGGGGTCATTGGTGGTGACAACCACTAATCTGCACGTGGACGCACAGCTCAGAAGTCAGGCCCCCGGCAAGGCCGCTGGGTCACCGTGTGACACACTGAATCGCCCCTTCTTTGGGCTTTGCTTTGCCTAGCCGTGAGGTGTGAAATTGGCGCCTCTTAATTCCTGAGACCCTCTGGAGGTCTTCAGCTTTCCGTGGGATGGCAAGGAGAAGTTGTGCGTATGCGCTTGAGCTCTGCGACGCAGGCTGCCACATCTGTAGATCGTTCAGGATCGTCCCTGACCCCACCGTGCTTATGGGGACCCAGGACCGTGCTCCATCGCGCCCAGCACAGGAGCAGGAAGACCAGTGCTCAGTGATTCCCGGGCTCGAAGCTGCAGTGGCTGTACTGGGAAGGACAGGGAGCGGGTTGAGCTGCCACGGGCTGCGAGGGCATAACGTATGTCCAGTGTTTGCCTTCAAGGTTCGAAGGAGCCCGTGAACTTGAATATGGTAGCCACCAGCCAGTCTTTCGAGTCCCTCCTGGGTGGCAGTGTGTGCACACAGCTGGGGGCTAATAAGTGTGGGAGTCTTTCGGTCATGGTCTACTTCCTGGTGTCAGGGTTTTGGGATTGTGGGACTTGTCCGTGAGGGACTTAGGAAGTCAGCCACTCCTTCCTGAGTTACTGATCCTTCTCCATCCATGGCTAACGCGGGTGCATTCAGGGAACATGCTTTGGGCCTGGCGTCGGGAGTCTGCATAGATCGGCTCAGTGATGACCAGAGCCCGGAGGCCACAAAAAGCATAGGCAGGGCTCCTTTTCAGATGTGCATATATGGTTGTAATGCAAGACACACACACACACACACACACACAGACACACACACACAGCCAGCTTGTGTGATATGCGTTTTCTCAGTTCACAGACACTGACCGCGTCACTTGCCATTGTCTGGGGGAGGTGGGTGGAGAGGAGATCACCATTTCCCACAAAGGTTGGAAAGCAAAGTTTCTCTTCTCTGGTTTTTATTTCTTGTTTCAAATCCTACCTGCCTGTAGTAACCACTGAAATAAAGCTTTGTGGGATGTATTTTATTTTTTTAGGTGACAGGAATTGAATGTTGCCTTTGTATTTGGCGCTGTGGTCAGGCAATCTCCGCTGTTAGGTTTTCTGAATATCTCTAACTATCATGAATACAGCAGAGGCCCACTCTCTCTCCAGGGTGACACCTGATTTCCTTCTGCTGCTTCCTTAAGCCCAGCAGTGCCAATTAAAGATTAAATACTTGTGGCAGGAATCTGTGAGAATAGAAGATTAATTGGTGTGCAAAAGGTATGTCAGTAGAATGTTGAGTTCTGTCTGCACGAGGTTTGAATGGCTCAGAGGTCGTCCGACATAACTTGCCAAGGGAGCATGGTTTAGGTTGAACACGACCTTTCATTCCCGTACAGATAGAAACATATAAGAACATGGGCCTTGGGCCACCTGGGTGGCTCAGCGGGTTGGGCCTCTGCCTTCGGCTCCGGTCGTGATCCCAGGGTCCTGGGATCGAGCCCCGCATCGGGCTCTCTGCTCAGCAGGGAGCCTGCTTCCTCCTCTCTCTGCCTGCTGCTCTGCCTACTTGTGATCTCTGTCAAATAAATAAATAAAATCTTAAAAAAAAACAAAAAAACAAAAAAGAACATTGGCCTTTAGGTGTGTGTTGGGGACTTTTCAGCCCTAGCGCTGTGTGTAAAGAAAGGTCTCTTTTCTTCTCTGTGCTGACTCCACACCTCCATACCCCAGATGCTCGGGCTTTCTTCCCCCATCAGGCATTCTCTGATACCCCGCCAGATGTGCCCTATGGCGCGAGGTTCCATCCTGACGCCACCTGCTTGGTTCAGTCATTGACTAGAGCAGCCCGTGGAACTCAGGCAGATGGTGTACTAGTCAGAGTACTGGTTTGTTATAAATGATGCAGCTCGGGGACAGTCAGGTGGCAAAGAGGCATTGAGCAAGGCATGGGAAGGCGTTCGGGACTTCTGTGAGGGGCACACCACCTTCTCAGCTCCTCTCTGTGTCCGCCTACCTAGAGGCTCTGCAAACCTTGTGGGTTTGCATTTTCTATGTGGATGCTTCACCCCGTAGGCATGATGGCTTAAATCTGATGAACTGGACCTCCGGCCCCTGTCTCTTGTTCCCCGAGGTCAGGGAGTGGGGCTGACCCTCCCAACCCTCTAGTCCCACTGTTGGTCCCCTCGGCAACCAGAGCCCGTCCTGTGGTTATCTGATGGCTTCCCCTAAAGCACCTGATTGATATCAACTCGGGTGTGGTTGAAAGGGGCTTCAAGGGACACCTGGATGGCCCGGTCAGCGTCTGCCTTTGGCTCAGGTAATGATCCCAGGGTCCTGGGATCAAGTCCTGCCTCAGGCTCCCTGCTCAGCAGGAAGTCTGCTTCTCCCTCTCCCTGCCCCACTCCCCTGCTTGTGCTCGCTCTCTGTTTCTCTGTCAAATAAATAAAACCTTAAAAAAAAGAAGAAGGAAAGGGGCTTGTAATGAATAAGAGAATGTTATATCACAAAAGATGATCCTCTCGCCTTTGTGAAAGCTCGGGAGCTATTTCAGGAGCCATGAAAGACCAAACATTAGAACAGAAAATGCTCCCATTGCTGTTACGGCTTAGGAAATCATAAGGCTCTTAGGAGCCATGTGCCAGCATATGAAGGAGGTCAAGATCTCTATTTTCTATTCTGTCCAACCTCACCAGTGCCATTGATGTTTTTCTTTTTTTTTCTTGCTCTTAATAATCTGTCACTATCTGGGGTTTTCACATCTAAGCAAGGGTGCTGGGCCCCATTATGCTTAGGAGCATCCCTTCTCTATGAAGATGGGAGGAGGCAGGGAGACGGTGCGTGGTCAGGTCAGGTAACAGGTGCTCACGTGGGTCTGGGGAGCACGGACAGGCCGTACGCGTATCCTGAGCATGTCGGGCAAGTAGCGTTTCTGTGAGGGGCCACGCAGTTCAGTGTCCTCTTTCCTATTCCAGAGGTTCAAGAGGACACTGTGTAGTGAGTTGGGCCCAGCAGGGTGCAGCGAGGGGGTCGGTTGGTGTGAGAAGGGGGGGCCTCGTCTCTAACTCACGCTGGCCTCCGCGCCTGCAGTCAGCCAGTGAGCCCCTGGCCTCGTCCTGGCTTGGTTGATGGAAGATGCGTGCCCCAAGTCATCCTTGGGGAGCCAGATGCCAGATGTTTCACCGAGTTTAGATATATTTTAGAAGTGAAGCAGCCTCCGTTCACCCGTGGCACGGAGGCTAGAGGCACATGGGAGCTGGAGATCAGATGAGCTCCCCAAATATTTGGGACAAAAGTCAGCGTCCAGTGTGGGACTTGGTTATTTGAGGAGGCAAAATAACTATTAATAACTTGATTTATAGCCGTGTTGTTTGACCTATATCTGCTGCACGTCCGTCCTCAGGAGCCCGTGTGACGTGAAATTGTGTACGTGGAGTTGTTTTCCCTTCCCCTCTGCGTGCCTGCCAGGGCTGCCGTCTCGGGGAGGTATTTTGGCGTGCGGGCTGCACTGATTAGACACTTTATCTTAGCACCCATTTCCAGAAGCATCTGCCTTGTTTGTGCCCAGTGTTTGCTTCTCCGCGGAGGGGCCCTCACGGGTGGGTGGTGACCCCTACAGGGAAGGCCTAGGGCTGGCCACACCACGGTACGTGCAGAATGTGAGCCACTCCAAGCGTTTCTGCAAGAACTGACCATCACCTCAGTAAGGTCTTGGTGACTTCCGTAATATCGTAGTGTAGCACTTTTTTTTTTTTCAAGATTTTATTTTTTTGAGAGAGAGGCAGAGAGAGGGGAGAAGCAGGCCCCTCACTGAGCAAGGACTCGTGGGGCTGGATCCCAGGACCCTGAGATCATGACCTGAGCCGAAGGCAGAGGCTTCACTGACTGAGCCACCCAGGCACCCCCTCCCCCAGTGATTCTATAATCTAAACAAATGAAATCCTAATTGAGCCACAGGAATTTGAAAGTTTGTCAAAGAGTGGGATTTTTTTTTTTCTCCTGAGCAGGATATTTTAGATTCTTTAAAAGGCTTCGATTTTGCTCTAAGGGCTGTGGAAAATACACGAAGTTGGTGACATGGCGGTATGGCAGTTGGATTTGATTCAGGAAAACTACAGCCTGCTACCCGCGTGTGACCAGAGTCACCTGGCTTTGTCTAACGCCCGCGCTTCCAAATGTGCCGGGAGGTCTGTCAGTAATGCACCTCAGAAGAGGGAAAGCACACTGGGGACACACCTTGCTTTGACCCTCTGGGGCTTTTATACTTCACCGTCACAATGACTCTGAGGAGTGTCAGAATGATGTTATGTTCCCGAAAGTATAGTGGCCCTGACTGCCGAGAGCGGTGACCCAGGTGGGAGGGACCTGGCCGGCCCCAAAAAGGAGCAGGAGGGCAGGATGGAAGACACCAGTGCCAGGGGCTTCCATAGGGGAAAGATAACTCCAGTGAAAACCCACCTGGGTGGAGGGAGGTCAGCACATTGCATTTTCTCAGAAGAAACGTGTCAGACAGCAAGCCTGTATCTTGGGGGCACGGAAGTGGAAGCAGTGGTCGGTGTGTTTTGCTGGATTTTCTCTGGGTTTTGAGGACGTGTGAACTGCAGCTGGGGAAAGCGCACTGGGCCACGGTGCCCCTCAGCCACCCTGCCCATGGCATGCAGGGACCTGACCCGAGGCCGACTCGGGAACTACCGTGAGCTCTGGGCTTCACCCCTCACCGGCTCTTAAAGTGTCCATTAAGGGAGAAATGCTTGGGTTGTTCACGGGATGAGTTGGGCTTGTTAGTGTTACGGAGCTCAAATCAGGCAGCTATCATGTGGCAGCTAAATAAGAGTGTAGGACACATTCTAGAACTTTCTGGAAGCCCCAGACTTGTGAGCTGCAGTGTGACTTGTACTTGTTCTCGAAGGTGAGTCCCCGGAGCTGTCAGTGAACACACAGCTGAGGGGGGTCCCCCATGTGGTGGCCGCTCTCTTCTCCTGGCCCCTGCTCCTCGGCTTACAGATGAGGACAGGAGACAGGAGGACAAGGAGCCTCCAGGGGTCCGGATTTTCCGTGAGCCCCACTTGTCCCACTCACCTCCCTGCCCCCGAACTCTGAGCAAGACTTCTGCCTGCTGACTCTGGAGTTCTCCTTTGTGATCGATTAAGTATTGATCACACGGTAACGATGAATTATTAATTCAGTACCTTTGTCCTTTTACTGTCTGGCCACAGGATTAATCTTTGACTCCAAGCTAAGGCAGCATCTTTCCCCTCTCATACAGACCCCTAGATGTGCGGGGCCCTGCTCGCAGGTTTCAGGTCGCGATGTGGGTTCGGATTCACGCCGCACGTCCCTGTCCACTCCACTCAGACAGCTCTTGCTGGTCTTGCTTCCTACTGTTTCGGAAGCATCGGCTTCTCTCTTGTCAGTCCGTCTATCCGTCCATCTGACACTTACTGTGTGTAGCACCCGTGTCCAGGCCTTCCTCAGACCCCGCCCTGGCACTGTTGGAGGGCAAGAAGCCGAGGGCCTGTGGCTTTTCTGCTTCTGCCTCATCTTCCCACAGCTGTTCTCCACCCCAGCCCACCCCCAGCCGGCTGCACGCCCTCCCTGGCTGTAGCCTTGGGGCGCCCTGCACCCCCAGACCCCGTGCCCCTTTGGCATCTGTGCCAGACATGCTCCCTCAGGAAGTTTTTGTCGCTGTTCAGCTCTGCTCTGTCTTCTTGGGCCCTTTTCCCTAACGAGTGGGGAAGCCGAAGCAAAGGCGTAAATCTTTAAAGAAAGAAAGGCGAATTCCAGGACTGGACAAAACTGACATCTCTGTAATGCACAAGGGGTCCTGCGACAGGTGGGGGGAGGGGGAGAGGTGTGAGGGCAGGTTCTGGAAAGGTCTGTGAGCTCATGCATAGAGCACACACCTGCTGGCTGCAAAGATTGTTTTCAGATTCAGGGTTCGCTCCTTTGCACCTGTGTGTGATCACAGGCAAAGCGCTCGGCCCCAAGGGTCCGGTCCTCAGCTGGTACACCAGCTGGTGGTCCCCCGTGTATACTGTGCTGTAAGGCATCTGTGAAACAGGTGTACCGAGTTACAGCTACCTGTGCTTACCACATGCGGGGCTCTGTTACAATGCAAGGTGACGACCAGCTTCCTCCTGTCACCCCCCTGCATGCAGCTCCACTGCGAACCCCGTGTCCGCTTGTGGTGAGAGGTAGAAAGCCGAGCCTTGTGTCCTGGGTGTGGAGCCCATAGCAGGAGCAAGGCCGGGATGGACACGTTCCTGGTGGGTGACCTCTCTGCTCTGCCTTCCTGCCCGTAGGGCCTTGGGCCCTGGCTTGGCGGGGGTTGTGCTGTCTTGGGCCCTGAGCCCGTGGTGCTCCGTGGGGAGTCATTTACAGGAGCAGGTGGGCCTGTGGCTGACCTGGCTTGCAAAGTGCCACAGTAGGGTAAGGTGGGTCTCGTTCACGTTGGCCACATTGTGCAAAGTGACAGAGCTGAAAACGCACCGAAGGGGGCAGTGCTGTTGGGTTGCAGTGGGTTACAAATAAGAGAACCTACCTCGGAGCAGCTGCAGCTCGAGATTGTAGGGACTGTGCTTTCCAGAGCTCCTTGCCACGCCAGGCTGCTCGGAGCCTGGTTCCCATCCCCAGCCTCTGTCTCTGCCGCCTGCCCCAGCTGCTCCCACATCTCCGAGTGTGCTGGCTGACCCCCCTCCCCACTCCGTGGTGTATGGTGAAGGTTCTCCAAAGGGTCCTTCCTTTCTTATTTCCAGAGCATTCTCTTACAAAGATTTCCCTCCCCTATCATGGAGCAGGTGCTCCATGGATGTTGTCCAAACCGAACTGGGTGCCAGTTCTGATGTGCATTTATGGGAATATGGGGGAGGGGGTTTAAGGAACTGGCTCCCGTGATTGTGGAGATGTATGTCCAAAATCTTCGGGGCAGCCAGCAGCCTGGGGACCCAGGGAAGAGTTGTAGTTCAAGTCTGGGGGCAGAATTCTTCTGTCCTCGGGGGCTGTAGTCTTTTTCTCTTAAACTCTTCTTCTCTTCAGCTAATCAGACAAGGCCCACCCACATTATAGAGAGCAGTCTTACTCAGAGCTTACTGATTTAAATATTACTCTCATCTAAAAAATATTTCATAGAGCGGCACCGGGGCGGTGCAGTCAGTTAAGCATCGACTTTGTTTTCCCCTCAGCTCATGGTCTCAAGGTCTTGAGATCAAGCCCTGCATCTTGTTCTTTGCTCAGTGGGGAGTCTGCTTAAAACTCTCTCTGCCCCTCCCCACTGTGTGCTCTCTCTCTCAAAACGAATAGATCTTTAAAAAACAAAACAAACAAAAAAACCTTCACAGAAACATCTAGAATCATACTTGACCAAATACCTGTGTCCCAGCCAAGCTGACACGTCCAAGTTCCCATTAGAGTCTCTGGAGCACATCTCCTTCTGTTTTCTGTCCTTCCCTCTGACATTCTCTGGGCTTCTGTCTGCGTCAGGCCTTCTCTGCAAAGACCAGGCTCCCCCGGCTGTCAGGCCCGTCGAGGGCAGAGGAGGGCACCTGGAGGTCAGCAGGTGCACAATTCATAGGCCTCCCCCTGTGAACCTGTCCGTGTGGCGTGGGCCTCCTGGAGCCCTGAGCAGGCCAAGGACCCTGTCCATGTTGGGTGCCATTTGGCTCCTGTGTCTCTCACCTCTAGAATTTTGGGGAAGGGAGAAGTCCTGATCTACATGGTTAGGGCTCGACGTCCGCCTGTGGTCTGGCCAGCTGAGGCCGGAGCGGTGGGGTCATGCTGTGTGGCCCATCCACGCCAAGGGGCCCACGAGCCAGGCAGAGGCTCCAAAGCTGGGTCCCGTCCGTGCAGACCAAAGAGACGCGGCTGGACGGTGGCTCCATGGTGCCCAGGGATCGTGTCAGCAAACACCGATTCGCGTACTGTGTACGGTTCCTTCTGGGATGCACAAGCTCAGTCACGCTCCCTGCCTTCGCTGGGTCGTGTGGACTAGTATGCGCGTTGGGAGCCGATCCCCAGGGTGCCCACGTGCCCGTCACCCCTCGCTGCTGCCGCTAACGTCCTGCTCTGTTCTGTTTCTTCGCGGTTGGCCCGTGCGCCCAGAGGATGACGTGGACCTGGAAGCCCTGGTGAATGACGTGAACGCGTCGCTGGAGAGTTGGTACCCATCCCGTAGCATGCCGTCGGAGACGGCGCCTCTGCTCCAGAGCAGCCAGCCGCCGCCCTCGGGAGCAAGGTCCCTGCAGACGCCGCGTTCCCAGCCTGTGCACATCCTCGCCGTCAGGTGGGACCTGGGGCCCGGAGGGGCTCGTCTCTGGGGATGGGGATGCGACACGGCTCTCTGCACGTCCGTACGTTCACTTTCTCCATCCAGCTCGGCCCCACGGGCTTGGACCTGGCACCCAATTCGGTTTGGACAACATCCATGGAGCACCTGCTCCATGATAGGGGAGGGAAATCTTTGTAAGAGAATGCTCTGGAAATAAGAAAGGAAGGACCCTGGGTGGTCTGTTGGGGGCTCGAGGGCCTTACTGCCCACAGTGGGGTCTGGGGGCCTGGAGGAGGGGCATCCCACGGGGCGTTCCCTGCAGGAGACACAGCCTCTGGAAATTTGGGGCTGGTGGGCAGGGCTTCTGGGAAGCAGAGGGGTGTTCCTCACAGGTGGCACATCTCTGATTTGGGTGTCGGCAGGTGAGTAGGAGCTGGGGGGTTGTGGGGGAAGAGATTTTGTGAGTAGAAGGGATGATCCCCATTGTCTCAGGTGGCCAGATTTGCTCCCTTTCCTTGGCGGACTGATACTCCCTTGTACGTACTGTGTTTATCCATTCGTGCGCTGACGGGCGAGGCAGGCAGCATGCTAAGTAACCAAGCCTTCCGCAGGAGGACAGATGCCACGGGATTGCACGTAGGGGACGCATCTAAGGTAGTCAGACTCCAAGAAGCAAAGAGTGGGAGTGGTGGAGGCCAGGTCCAGAGGGGAGGGCGTTGGGAGAGAGGGGACAGAGCGTCCCAAGTGCCGTTTTCTACACGGGGAACAGGTCCAGGGGATCTCCTGCAGCGCAGAGCCCACACGTCCCAGTACCCTGGTGTGGTGTAGACGGAGAACCTGGCTGAGAGGGAGGGGCTTCCAGGATCACAGCAGAGAGCAGGGAGGGGGCGTCGCGTCCGCAGGCTGTGGTGTGTCTGGCAGGCGACCCTGGTGATGGGTCACACCGCGTGCTCATGTCACACACAGTCGTCCTGCTTTCCAAGTGTCGATCACATCTCTACGCAGGGCGGTAGACAAAAGATGACCCTGACAGGTGGGGCCACCTTCCGAAGGCCTCTGTGAGCCATTGAGGGGTGAGATGGGGAAAGATTTGAAGAGGCGAGCCAGGAGATTGGGTTAGGGTTTCGGCAGATCCTTCGCAGCCTGGTTGGCGGGGGCGGGGTGGGGGGCGGGTGTTGGCTGCTTAGGGCACAGCTGACTTGGAGGCTGTTTCAGGGACCAGCCTAGAGATGCTGGTGTCCCGAAGCGGATACAGAGGGGGCAGACGGGAGGTGTCAGCACCTAACTTCGGGGGGCGGTGGGGGACGGCCTGAGCTGGGAGCGTGGAGCAGCCAGCGCCACAGCTGCTGGGAACGGGGTGCTGAAGGCATCACGGGCCTTCTGGGGGCAGAGGTTGTGAAACGGAGCTGAGAAGCTCTCTGTGCTGCCGCCCGGTCCCTGTGGGCCGGGCCCTGGAGGTTTTCAGGTGAGGATGGAGGGATGGGAATGGGCGACGGAGCGAGGCCTCCCTGAGCTTTCTAGTGCCTCCCTGTGCTTTCTAGTGCGAGGCTGGTGTTGCCCTCTGTTTTGGGCCTCGGTCAGGCTGGGGTGCTCGTGGCTGCTACCTTTCTTGGCACTGCATCTTCCTGGGATCTCGCTTCTCTGCTTGGGGGTGGAGGGCTGGGGTGCTCTCTGCTTCCAGAAACTTCTATAAGGCTCTTTTTTGTTGTTGTTGTTGTTAAGATTTTATTTATTGATAGAGAAAGAGAGAGAGATTATAAGCAGGCAGAGAGGCAGGCAGAGAGAGACAGGGGGAGGCAGGCTCCCCGCTGAGCAGAGAGCCTGATGTGGGGCTCAATCCCAGGACCCTGAGATCATGACCTGAGCCGAAGGCAGAGGCTTTAACCCACAGAGCCACCCGGGCGCCCCATATAAGGCTCTTTCTGGTCTGACATCCCCGGTGTTCTGCGGACAGGCTACCCTCTCACCCAAGGCAGTCTGCTCTGTCTCGGGCCAGCAGGGTCAGCACAGAGCTGTCTGCAGGGGTGGTCGCCTGCTCCTTGGCTCTTGGCCTTTCCCTGCCTCTCTCTCCTGGTGTTTTCATCCCACTCTGCTTTCTGGGGCATCACCCTTGTGTTCTTGGCCCCTGTGCAGTCAGTCTGCGAAGAGATGCACTTTCCTCCTGCGCACTTCTCTGGGTGTGGAGTCTGTCAGTCACGTGTCCAGAGAAGCCTGGAGTAGGGAGCCCCTGGGAAGGATGGTCACAGCCGGCACAGCGGTCGCACCGGAAGCTGAGTCAGGGCAGAGGATGGACAAGAAGGCCCAGGCCCCTGAGTTGCCTGGAGCCCTTGAGCCTAAAATTTGGGCCACATTCTGCCCTGGGGCTGCCTGTGCTAAGTCCCACGGGAGGTGTCTGGGCAGGCATGCACCACAGGGCAGCAGACACTCTCCCTGCAGCAGAGTGGACACCTGGCCTCAGGCCTTACCTCACTTCTCGCAAATAAGTAGCATTGTTTCTTACCTTCAATTGTGTTTTAAAAATGGGGTGACCGATATGGGATACCCAAAGATTTTTTTTTTTGGTAAGTGAGGTTTTTTGTGGAGCACTTCTTGTGTGTGCTGATCACTTCCTCTGTATAGTTCCTGTTGAATCCTCATTTGTTAGCTGGTACGATGGCCGGCATATCTCTCAAGGTGGTTGGTGTGGTGGCCCTCAATGCCCAGCTGATAAAACTGAGGCCCTAGGCGTAGTGACTGGCCCCCACCTACTGAGGGGGGAGTCCGGATGCAAACCCAGCCTGAGGGGCCCTGAGGAGCTCCAAGACCTACTGGGCCTGGTGCTGTGTGGGAGGCCCGTGGAGTGGGGTGTACAGAGCCAACGGGGACAGGTGCAGGGCAGAAGCTGGGGAAGGCAGCGAGGGCTTCCTGGAAGAGATACCACTGGGGCCTCCGATCCTGAAGGAGTGTACTACAGGGACAGCAGCGGGCAGCGGGCGTGTCCAGCCAGCAGATGACAGAGCACAGGCCTGTCATTCTCCTCCCCATCCCCGACCCCCAACATCCCTGCATCTTTGCCCCCTTTCCACGTCTCGGTTTTCAACTATGGAGAGACGCAGCCTCCGGAACGGGGACTGTCTCCAGTTCGTGTAATGTCTCTTAGTTTTGCTTCGCACAGTACTTGTGAACTGCCGTAAAGTCAGCATGGGACTCTTGTTCTCCTTTTAATTTTTAAGAAAGATTTATTGACGTGAAGCTCACATAACAGGAAATGAACCACTTACAGCGTACGATTCAGTCGTTTTTAGTACTCTCCCAGGGTTGTATTCCCACCACTTCTCCCTAGTTCCAGAAGGCCCTCACCCCTCCAGCAGAAACCCCTTGCCCAATGCTCAGTGTCTCCACACTGCCCCTTCCCAGGGCCCTGCGGCCACCCACCTGCATGTCCATTGCTGTGGATTTACCTGGTCTTGCTATTTCAGCGGAAGGGCATCCTCGTTCACTTATTATAACGTCTGGTTTTTCCAAATAAGGACTTATTTTTGAAAGATGGGTTTTGGGTTCATAGCACACTGGAGAGAAATCCAGAAGTATGTCCCATGCAAACCACACATGCACGGCCTCCTGCACTATCCACGTCCCCCTCTGGGTGGTAACTTTGGTATAGTCGATGAGCCCCAGGAGTGTTGGCCCCCAAAGGCCACTGTCGGCATCGTCTGTCCTGGGGGTGTGGACAGTTGTGTAATGACCCGAATCCATCCGTACACTACCATGTAGGATAGTCTCACTGCCCTAAACATGGTTTTTAACATTTCTCACAACAGCCTGTTAAGAGACGCTTTTGCTAACCCCTAGGGGGTCAGAACGTTGGATCTTGTATATAATAAAACTCTCATGCTTTGGGTTTGTCACCGGCTAGGGGTCATCCTCGGGCTGGAATATATTGACAAGGGGCCCAACTTCATGTCCCTTGCTCCGGCTCTGGGAAACAAGGTCCACGTGTCAGCCAGACACTTTGCCAGGACAGAGGCTGGTACGGGAAGAGAGGGTTCTCTTAACCATGCACATCTGCTTTCTGGTATGTCTGTCGAGCCCCTAGAGAAGGGCCATCCCACACCACAGCTCGGACCACCTTCCGGCTGTGGGTGCAGTCGTGCAGTAAGTGGGCACATCCTGGTCCCTGGGAATGGCCCGGCAGGCCCCTCCAGCGTCAGGATCAGGTGGTAAACAGAGAACCTGTAAAGTGATCATGGTGCATTTCTCCAGTGGCAAACTCCCGAGAAAGTGAATGCATCATTAATTTAGTTGAACTGTCAAAGGACTGCACCAATTCCTGGAAGACATGGCTAGCGCCAGGGCTTCCTGAGACATAGTTTTGGCAGGGACGGGGGATGCTGAGTGGCATCTTGGGCTGTGCTCCCTTTCTGCAGGTGGACGCCTGGACACTGGGCAGCGGTGTCCTCCGCTCCTGGGGGACAGGAAGCAGACTGGCGCTTTGCTGTCGCCTCTGCTTTGACTCTGAACTTGATTCTTCTGCTATTTTCATACTTGCATCTGATTCATCCCAATGTAGGTGTTTGGCGTAGTTGTAGGAGAGGTGGGTGTTGCATTTTCTGGAGGAAATGCCCGAGCGCTGGCAGCGTGACATGCTACATGGTGGTGCCTGGCGCTGTGAAGTGGGGTGCTGTGGGGCGTTTCTGCGCAGACGCAAACCCAGGCCTTCGTGCTCTGGGGAGATAGCGACATGGAACACTGAGTCCCAGCGCAGTCAGGATCAGCCACCTTGTTGTATAAACAAGCAGTTCTTGGGGACACCAATGAGGACACACAGAGCTGCTTCTGGTGCCCTTATGTGTTTGGAGAAGTGATCCCTTCCGAGGCATCGGGAAGAGGGGTTCTCCTAGAAATGCTCCTACACCTCTTCATACATCGGTTTTCAGGGAATAAAACCCATGAGTTTTTTGGAGAGAACACCTGGTACAGGCCCTGTGGGGGGCATTGTTTGGGATATAAGCATGTTCACGGTGCTTCTTGCCCCCACGTTTAATGAGGGAGGGAATCTGGACCCTTTGAGTCTGAGAAGGGCAGCTTTAAAAACAAAACAAAAACAAAAAAACAAGACTTCCCGTCCTGGTACCATACATGTAGCAAAATGGACCATCCCAGCTGTGTTGAAGTGAACAGGTGCCTAGTGTTGTGTGTACTGACGGTGTTGTGTACGTATCTCTAGGACCTGCTCATCATGTAGGTCCTAGAGACTCCCACAGACTCTGTCCGTGACCCAGAAGCTCCCCGTCCTGCCCCAGTCCCTGACAGTGACCATTGTTCTAGCCAGGGGCTTAGCGACCCCATGTGCCTCACAGAGGTGGACTGTCCTAAGATCTGTCCTTCTGTGACTGGCTTCTGTCACCTAGCACCGTGTCCTCGAGGTTCATCCCTGCTGTAACATGTCTGAGTTCCTTCCTTGGGCGGGCGGATTTGTGTCCCCTTGTGTGGATGGACCACGTTTGTGTGTCTGTCCACGCCTCCATGCACACTCGGGTTTGACTGTTGTGACGCGTCCTGCTGGGACCCTGGGATCCAGGTGTCTATTTGAGCCCCTCTTTAGTATTTTGGGGGGCACATCCCCAGATGTGGGATTGTTGGATTGCGTTGGGGACGACAGCAAACCTTTAACGAGCGGGTGTGTCTCTCCTCCCAGACGCCTGCAGGAAGAAGACCAGGAGCTCCGAACCTCGTCTCTGCCGGCCATCCCCAACCCTTTCCCTGAGCTCTGCGGCCCCGGGAGCCCGCCGGTGCTGACGCGGGGCTCCCTACCTCCGAGCCAGGCTGCTGCGAAGCAGGTGAGCGCACGCCCCCCTTCCAGCGCCAGGCTGCCTGGCTGTGGGGTCAGGACGGATGTGCCGGCTCTTCCTTCAGGAAGAAGGGAGGGAACGTGTGGGATCTTTTGCTTCTTTTCCTCTTGCTGCTGTTCCTTTGGCCTTAGGAAACTTTTGATCTGTTGGCCAGAATTCCATTTGTTAAGTCTGGGATGTATCCGTGTGTTTCAGAAAGCATCTCATAAGAAGGATAAAAAGTTACAATTTGTTACCTAGAGATGAATGTTGGTTCTCTGACAAAATATCCCCCCCCCGCCCCGCCACATCGTCTTCATTGGCTGGGATCTCTGGATAAATGAGGGGTTTCTCAGGCACCTGGACTTCCGCAAGTGGAAGAGTTTCCATGTGGTATCCTGGTCTGGAATAGGGTCTGAGCAAGGCAGAAAACCTGACTCAGAGGGCGGCAGCCACCTCCTTACGCTAAAAGTTTCTACCTTACAAGTGGGATTGTGCGCTGCGTGTATCAGAGCCGTTTCCTCCGGGAGGACCGGGACGCAGAGAGTGCAGGGACCCACCCAGGGTCAAAGCGTCAGTAGCCGGCTTGCCAGAGAAATCGGCTGCCATGGCCTGGGCCTTGGTGTGTTGCAGGCTGGGGAGGGAAACCCAGTCTTGCCACGGTGTGGGTGGTGGTGGCATAAATATGATAATGACGACGGGAACGTCTGACATTCACAGAGTGACCCCTAGAGGCCAGGCACTGTTCAGTGAAGTTTCCATATTTTATTTACTTATTTGTTCATTTATTATCCAAAACACTCCTAAGAGTTAGGTACAAGTGTTATCTATACTTCCCAGTTGGGATACAGAAGCCCATCTGTGAGTGATGGGTGCGGGCGGGACCCCAGAGCGAGCGGGGGATGGGCAGGACCCCAGAGTGAGTGGTGGGGCTAGGAGGGACTCCAGAGGGAGCAGTGGGACCCCAGAGGGAGCAGGAGGTAGGCGGGACCCCAGAGAGAGCGGGGCGGGTGGGCAGGACCCCAGTGTGAGTGGGAGGGCTGGTGGGATTCCAGAGTGAGCAGTGATGCTAGGAGGGATCCGAGAGCGAGCGGCAGGGCTGTCAGGACCCCAGAACTAGCAGTGGGATTCCCGAGTGAGCGGCAGAGTGGGCGGGACCCCAGAACTAGCAGCAGGACCCCAGAGTGAGCGACAGGCCTGTCGTACCTGACAGTAGGATCCAGAGCCTCTGATTTTAGCCATTAAACTAGTATTTCCTGGGATCCTGATGGTCTTTATTTTTAGTAAGTGTATTTCAGAACTCTCTTTGGCTTTTCTACTGGAACCCCTCTTAATTTCCTCTGCACTTTGCCATCTCCAAGCCTGATGCACCAGCGTTCCCTGCCCTCTGCAGATCCCCCCGACCCGTGCCGTGCCTGGCTATGCTTGTGGAGGGAGGCATGTCCTCTCTCCCTCTGGGCTCCTGAGCAGCACGGCTCCCTTTCTGACCTCGTGCCTCCCCAGGCGGGCTGCATGGTTCCGCGCCATTGACACTGGGAAGGTGAGGTAACTGTCCCTGTCCAGAAGCCAGTGCTGGCCGGGCTACAGCTCTTTGTCACATGCCTTCAGGACATCTGGGATGTCTGCCTCCCTGGTGACCTTCTGCTTCAAGGAAGGGTCTAGACAGGCTGTCTGTGGACTGCTCACCGAGCTTGTTTACGGCCTTACCCATCCTAAAATAAGACTAGGAAAATTTTATCTGGCTCTCGCCACGGTTGGCAGGAAAGCGGGCCTCCACCCCCACGGACTGTCCAAGTCTGTAAGCAGAATCCGGAAACTCAGGAATTCTGCCTGCTGTTTTTCTTGGGATCAGAGTGTCTGCCCTGGTGTCTGTCTTCCCAGTGCCCGTTTCCCCCCGCCCGCTGGACCCGGCGGGCGCAGGACGGGTGGCCGAGCTGGTGGAGAGTCCATGGTCCTCGTCGGGTCTCACTCAGCTCTGACGGATGCCAGTCATCCACGCCGGGCTCTGACCTTTGATCTTAGGAGCCGTGTGTCACGGGCGCAGCGGCCGGTGGCTGCCCCCCAGCCTGTGATGGCGTGGCTGCTGATGGTCGCAGGAGTTAGGGCCCCTTCTCCACACTTGCATGCTGTTCTCTCTCCCTTTGCACCAAGTCCAAGGGAGCAGCTGGACCTGCCTCAGGCAGGTTCCCTGGAGGGAGTAAACCATGCTCGTGGAGGCCCCTCATGCTTCCTCGTTCACTGGGCAGCGTGTGGCCAGCATGGGTGGAGAAGAAAGCCTCTTGCCTCTTTGGTAGGAAACTGCCTCAGGACCGCGAGGCCATCAGAAGCAGCCTCTTTCTGTCCTCCAGTCCGAAGGGGAGGCAAGAACGAGGGAGGCTGTACCGGCGATGTGCACGGACCCGTTCCTGCCTGGGACACTGCCTGCCCTACCGCATTCTTCCCAGACCCTCTTGCAAACGGGCCAGCAGCCTTCCTTCCCCTCCCTGGGTGTCTTCTGCAGGGAAGCTTGCTGGCTGCCCACCATGCTGTCCATGCACCCCAGCTCCAGGGAGCCGCTGCCGTGTCGTGGGCATCTGCTCTGCATGGGGCACCGCCCGCCTCCCACACAGAGGACGCCCACCTGGCGGGACAGCCAGCCGAGGGTGGTAGGAGCGCTGATGAGGTTTCAGGCTCCTAGGTGTGTTGTTCTGTTGTCCGTCCGGCACAGCTCCTCTGTGGACGTGTGAGCTGCAGGCTAGCTGCTGGGAAGGATCAGAAACCCTCAGTGGCCGCCCCACAACCTCCCCTGGGGCATCCATGGGGTAGATGCCCCGGTCAGGCTGTGGAAGTGCTCCCATGCCGACCCCACTGTGGTTGTCCTTGCCTGAGCCAACTGGGGTCCACATAGTGGGAGCAGTGTTGTGGACTGTGTGTGTGCCCCCCACCACGAGAGGACATGTGGCAGCCCCACCCCCACAGGGATGGTGTGGGAGGTGGAGCGCCCATGTGGGATCACTGCCCTGGTGGGAAGGAGCAGGGCTGTGGTCTGCAGCAGGCCGGAGGTGGCCGCCCAGGAGCCAGGAAGGGGCTCTTGGCAGAGCCTGACCCGTCCGCACCCTGATCGTGGGCTCTCAGCCTCTGGAGCTAGAGGTGCCACTTGCTCTTTGAGCCCCCCACCTTGGTGATGTGTTATGGTGGCCTGAGCTTGTGGAGAATGGACACTAGCGCTTGGCTTCCCACACTGGAAGCCCTAACCGGACGAAAGTGCCCGGCCGTGCCTGGGTTTGAAATCACTGCGAGGACAAGGGCTGCTGACAGTCCAGCTGTCCTTTCTGCCCAGCTCCGCGTCCCCGCCCCCAGACCTGGGTTCCTGGCTCTGCTGTCCCCACGTCGGTCCCCTGGCTCTGCCCGTAAAGGGGTGGATCTTTGGCGCTCCCCACACCACCGACCCCACCCCCACGCTGCTCCCACAGACCCCGGTCCCACCCTGGTTCCATACCAGCGTGGTCGGGTAGCACCTGCCTTGCAGCTGCTCCCAGACCCGAGCAGCATGAACCAGGGTCAGGATATGGGGGAACTGCTGAGTCCGCAGCCCGGCAGCTGGACTCTGATCGGGAGTCGCCTGCGGCCTGTGAACCCAGTGCCCGTCGGAAGCCCAGCCACGGCGGCCTCTGTGCCTCCCACGGGGTCCTCCCGGGCCTGCGGGGTTTCAGTCTCCTGAGCAGTTCCCGGGGTCACCTTGGACTCAAGTTTCTCAGGCGTTCTGCCTCTTCTGTTGTGTTATGCAGATTTGAAGCAGCCGCCTTTGGTGTGTTAATATTTTTTTAGGTTTTATTTATTTGAGATGGAAGAGGGAGAGAGAGAGAAAGCAGGAGAGCACAGAGAGAGAGAGGGAGCAGCAGGACCCTGGGGCATGACTTGAGCCGAAGGCAGTCGCTCACCTGCCTGAGCCCCCCAGGCGCCCCTGCTTATTAATATTTTAAACCAGAGTCTACTGATGGGCACGTAGCGTTATGGCTTCGCCTGTAACGAGAGCACGTGTGGGCCTCTTCATGTTCACGGAAGACAGTCACGAAGCGTCGTTCGTGTTGGGAGAAGCACCCGCTTTGCCCCGTGAGAGTCTCGAACCCGTGGCTGCCCTCGTGCGTGGAGTCTTCCCGGCAGATCACACACCGAGTGATTCGTGTCTGAACTCACAGCCCCGGTGAAGGATGTTGTTCCCTCTTGGCCAAACGACGCAAAATGTACCCGGACGACTTGATGAAGTCGTGTAATGACGAGTCATCTCGCAGTCACAGAAACACAGATGCCCGAGAACTGCTCTGAGCGATAACATTCTGTCCCCTGGAGGGTCATGAAATTCAATTAATATCAGAAAGTGAATTTTTGTGGTGAAAATCAACAAGGCATGTTTAACTGCTTTGTGACTCATTTGGAAAAGACAGGCTATCACATGGTTGGAGTGATTGTTAAGCCCGAATCGTGAGTCGTGACCCCGCATCAGGCCGCCGCCCCATCCTGTGGCCTAGACCGAGTCTTCGCGTGTTTCCGGCGATGTTCCCTTTGCCCTCGGTGCCGCGTGGACCCAAAGGGCCACAAGCCACAAGCCTCCGGCTCTCAGGAAAGCCTGTGTGCCCGGGGACAGCTGATCACGCAGGTTCCTCCCAGAGGCACCCAGGCCCCGTGCGCTAAGCCTCGCCCTCCCATTTTAGCCATGACCCCTCTCAGAGGCCTCAGAAGTCAGACAGGAGACGTCACTGAAGGGGAGGCCTGGTGTCTGCCCCGCCCTAGCCACGCTGCCGGCCCGTCTGGGAGGGATGACGTTAAACAGGTGCTACCAGTGTACCCATGGGACAGGGACCAGAATGACAGGTGCGGCTGTCCCTGCTGAGAGAGAGAAGGTCCACGTAGATAAAGATCCTGCTGGAGTCCCGAGGTCCATGTGGCCTTCCCGGAAAAGCGGGCTGGACCTCACCACCTTTCCTGTTCCGGCCGTGCTGGTGGGCGGCTGTGGCGTCTCCCGAGCCATCTCTCTGGGGGCGGAAGTGAGGTCAGGCAGGGTATCTCGCCCCTCAGTAGAGTGGGCTGCGCCAGGCACCCCCGCAGGGCTCCCCGAGGCGCCGTAGCCCCTTCCAGAAGGCAGCGCTTGGGTGACCTCCCTCCAGCCCCAGGACGGACCCCAGCCCTTCTCTACGATGCTCACTGCCGGAGGCCGGGAGCAAGGAGCCTTCACCGGAGCGCCCTGTGGGAACCACCACGGAACATGTATGGAGTCGGGAGTGCATGCAGGTCACACAGCGACCCTGTGGAGTGGTCCCAGCTGGGTCACATTCCCATAGGGTCCAACGCATTTGTCCAGACGAGGGTCCCTAGAAGGCACAAGAAGTAACTCGTCCCCGCTGTGGAAGGACGACACTGGACAGCAGTCTCACGCGGGTCCCGAGACATGCTACCAGGAAGCGCCTGGCTGTGTCGTTTGATGTCCTTCTCAGGGTGCTTAGCGCACAATGCATTCTCATGCCACTGGCCCGCATGCCGCAGAAGAGACTTTCCGTGGGGGGAAACCGAGGCCCAGCAGCTGCAGTTACTTTGGCTGGAGGCGGAGGCGGGAAGTGAGCTCGGCCTGGGTGAGTCCAGAGCCCGCGTGCTCCCCACCCTCCCGGTGCCCCAGTGTCCGGGCCCCGCGGTCGGGCCTCCTGTGTGGGCTGGAGTGCCTCTCCAGAATGGCGCACAGTGGCGTTGGCTGCTGGAAAGGATGCTTTTGAGTCAGACGTTCTGGCACTTGGTGCATGTTTCTGAGTAGCCCTCGTTCCGCCGAGGTCGGAGCAAGACAGGAGGGGCTGTCACTGCTCCCCAGTAATAGCCATTGCAGAAGACAGCCTCTCTAGGAAGGTGGTATGCCGGCTTTGGGGTGGGAGCTGTCGGGTGCCCGGGGCAGAGAAGGCCACTGGAGAGGCCACCTGGACCCGGGATACCGCGGGAGGTGGGCTGGACCCTGCGGCTTGGCCCCGATCCCACAGCACTGCCCACCGTGGCTGGCATTTGCGGGGCCCCTCCCCGCAAGTCAGGGGCTTTGTCCTTCCCATGCAGATGTCTTTGGCTGCAAGAAACCGGGGGCCAAGTGGCTTCTGTTATGAGGACATTTCCTCTGTCATAATAGCCAATCTAGAGACAGGGAGAGACAGCTGCCACATGCAACCTCGTTGTGTGTCACGGCCGGCGAGGCCAGGCTCTTGCGCGCACCCAGAAGGCACCTCGCACATGCTGGTCCCTGAGCCAGAGGCCTCCAGTGGTGGAGGGGGAAACTGAGGCACTGTGGGACAGGAAGCAGGAACAGGGAGTGCGTAGAGAAAGCTGGCTGGGGAAGCAGAGGTATGGCGAGGTTGAGAATGGGATGGGGAGGAGGATGGGGGGAGAGAAAAGGGGGCAGGAGAGCAGTGCAGGGGGAGCGCTGGTGAAGGAAAGAACAGGGATGTTCCTGGAAATGTCTCTGTTTCCGAATTTAATGCAAGCCTCTGTAGTTGGATTGAAACTTCTGGAAGGCCTTGTCAAGGGTGGCCTTCCTCGCAGCCAGTGAAGGTTTCCATGGAGCTGCCTGGTGACTTGTTCCAGCAGGTTTCTCTATTTGTTATTCAAACACAATTAATCGCACATTTAACCCCATTTCTAACAGGGCATGAATATTGTCTCCGCTCCAATCCCCTCTTCTCCCTTTGCTTACTTTTAAGAATTAATTTTCTGGAACTGAATTAATTGCCCTGCATCGGGTTCTGCACGTTACTAATGATCAAACGTGGGCCTCCCGAGGCTCTAACTACCCTTTAATGAACACGCTGCTGCATTAGACCGTCTTTGGCAGGAAAAACGCGCCCCTGTGTCCAAGTGCAGTTAACTTCGAGGAATGTGCCTGTGTGGACACGCCATGCCTCCTGCTTCTCCCACCTGGGCCGGGCAGCATCCTGGAGCCCAGCGCCTTCTCGTCAGCCTCCACCGCTAAGATCTCCTCCATACTGTGCAAGCCTTCTTTTTTAGCGTCTCCAAAACGTGCCCACGTCACCTTTCTGGTGCCGCCAGGGAACAGAACCACTGGAACCACGGTCACAACACCTGAGGGCTGGGGTTCCCGTGGGGCGCTGAGTGGGGTGAGTGGTGGCCGCCCACTGTACTTTGGATACTCAGGACAGCTGTAGGGTTGTCCTGGGACCAGAATCTGGGAGAGCTATGCTCGGGCCCCCAGTGGGACAGAGAAGACGCTGTTGTCCGATGACAGTCCCTTTACCAGGGCGAGGGTCTGTCTGTACATATCAGCTCAACTCCGTTCTCGAATAGAAAGTTGTCTTTACTCAGACGACTCGGCTCGTCCAGCGTGATAAAGCCTGGCACCGGTGGGCATCTGTGCCTCAGGAATGCCCGTGACCAGTCACGGGGACATGTGGTTCCCTTGGGCACTCTCCAAGTGCGTCCTTAACTTCCAAGTCGAGATAAAGTGTGCTATGACCTTCTGAAGGTGAGAGTGTGTGTCAGACCTGTGGGTCTCGGGAGAGGCTGTCCCATTCCCGTGCCGCTGTAAACACTTTCTGACCCATGACCTTCCGCGGGTGCCTCGCCGTCCGAGAACACAAAGCCAGCTGTTCCCATCTGTCTGCAGTGTGGTTCCATTCCCGCTCTGCTGCATGTGTTTGTCTTGTTTTTGAAGATTTTATTTATTTATTTGAGAGAGAGAGTGAGAGAGAGCGAGCAAGCAGGGGCAGGGTGAGGGGCAGAGAGAGAAGCAGGCTCCCCGCTGAGCAGACAGGCCGACGTGGGGCTCGATCCCAGGACCCCAACATCATGACCCGAGCCGAAGGCAGAGGCTTAACCGACTGAGCCACCCAGGGTCCCACCCTCTCTGTGTTCTATGTGGTTTCGGCCAAGGTACATGTAATTTTATATGTGATTTTCTTTGTTAAATATGCCGTGTTTTCTGTTCCCTCCTGGTTCTCCTCAGCAGCGCCCTTCAAAGCTGGTTTTTCTCTGGCCACACTTCCTTGGTTGTCCTGGCCGTGCCTGGACGTCTGCATGGCTTCCCCGTGGTCTGTGCTCTAGACAACGCTTTCTTGAGTGACCATGCCGTGGTCTTTGTCACATTTTGAATTCTTCCCCTCAGGGAAGTTTCCAGAAGCTGGATTCCTAGTCCGAGATCATGAGTGTTTTCTAGCTCTGGATGTGTGCTGTGATATTAATTTGTGAGGGCTTGTTTATTTTGATTATTATATTCAGGAGTAGCTAAGAGTGGGTTTCCAGAGTTCTGAGCCCGGACCTGCACCAGAGCCATCACCACACCAGACGGCCCCATTGCTCTCTGCTGAGTGAGAGCAGGGGTGCCCCAGGGCAGCACATGGTGACCCTGGAAACCTGTCCCCCAGTTGGGGTGGCCCTCCAGGCCCCAAATGGTGAACTTCCCTTGGCCAGAATTCTGTAGTGACCACAAGAAAGGACCCCCTTGGCCTTCGCCTGCCTTCGTGGGCTTGAGCACTCATCTTCTTGCTCTCCAGAATCCTGCGGCCAGCTTGGCCCCCCCTCTGGCTGGTCCCTGCAGTCTCAGGATATATGGTGATGCCCTGCAGCGACCGCAGAGTGCAGGGGACACAGTGAGGTTGCCCACACTGCTCCACGTAGATCGTGGGGGTCCTGAGGTGGATTGCTGCGTAAATTGTGAGCAAGGGAGGGCTGGAGAGTGGGCTCCAGTCCGACGCCTCCTAACCTGGCCACGCTGCCCTGCTCGGACCACCGTAGGCCGCACTGGACTTGGGGCTCAGGTTTCCCTTCCTCACCCTGTCTGAACAGCTGTGCAGTCCTGCCCCCCCCACCCGCCTCCCTGGCATGGTGTCTGGTCTGGGAGGATTGCTTGAGTGGCCTGGCAGGATCCCAAGACTGCTTCCCCGAATCCCACACCTACAGGCACGGGGACACTCAGTGCCACCTGCCCCTGTCCCCGCCCCCGCCCCCCGTCCAGCCTTCTCCCCAGTCCCAGCAAGGAAGTAAAGTCACCACCACCCTCTGTCCCTTTCATGGGCCCACCCAGCATCTTTTCAGCAGCTTTTGCCTCTGGGCAGTAGGTGCTGGGCCTGGGGACAGCCGTGCTGACACAGCCCTGCCCCCAGGAGCCCGCAGCCTGGCGTGTGAGATGGACACTGTCTGGTCCTCAGGGCCGTGTGGTTGCCAGCGGGTCAGATGTGGGACTTGGACATGGCCCCGTGCAGGGAAGCCACGAGCTAGTGTACCATCAGAATTGAAGGAGGAGAAGCCAGTTCTTGCCTTGGAGGGCAGAGAATGTTCCAGAGGGAAGGCGGGAGGGCCGTTCACAAAGGTCCTGGACATGAGTACCTAACATCTGCTAAGAATTCCATCCCAAGGCAGAAGAGACCCCACCAGGTGTCCCAACAGGGGGCTTCAGGGAAGGTTTGCATTCTGAGGAGGTTCCCTCTGGTTTGCGGTGCTCAGGCTGGGCCACACCAGGGGTGGCAGGGGCTCGGGGACTGCTCACGCGGCCTCGGGAGCTCACGGCCTTCCGGATGAGACAACCAAGGTGCTGAGGCTGGGGACAACAGTCTGGGTTTGAGCCAAATCCCCAGGATTTAGTGGTTTCTTGATCTCCCTTAGTTGTCCCGGTCCTTGTGGCAACTGGCAGTTCCGATGTTCCTCCTTTAAAAATAAGTCCACCTAGCGCTCCGATCTCGCTTCTAAATGTCATTCCGCACGGAGAGGATGCTGAGGGAGCGCTTAGAGAAAGAGGAAGCAGGAGATCCCAGAAAACTAACTGTCCAGACGACAGACTGAAGAGCTATGACAACCGAAATGTACCTTGTGGTCCTGGACGATGGCATCCCGAGCCCCAAAATACTATGGTCTTTTCTATAAAGGACATTGGTGGGACGTCGGCTGCATTGGACGGAGGTCTGTTAATCCACTACAGGTAGCAGATTGATGAAATTTCCTGATTTCGATAGTGGTGCTGTGGTTATACTGAGTGAGTGTTGGTTTTAGGGAGCACACGCTGAGCTGTGTGGGGCTGAGAGGCCGGCCGTCTGCAGCTCACCCTGACGGACAGATACGGAAAGGGGCTATGACAGAGCAGAGCAGAGAGAGCAAACATTAGTATTGGGGATCCTAGATGAAGAATATTTGGGGAATTGTGATACCAGGTTTTATGGATTTTTGGTAAGCTCACAGTTTTCTCAAGATAAAATGAAGAGAAATCCTGTTTAAAACCCAAAATATGCCTCCGTGTGTGGACAGATTTTTTTCAGTGTGCTTCCCCCCACCGGACAAACAGCCTAGAACACACGACACATGCGCACGCCACACAATTCTCTGTAGTTTACACAGCCTCAGCTTTCAGTGCACGGCTTGGACAACAATACAGGTGCACCGGGTTGGGCCGTCTGCTGCCCGGCGGTCTCAGAGGGTCTGTGGGAGGCCCTGGACCGCCTGCCCCCAGGAGCCACGCGCCCAGGAGGGGAAGTTGATCGAGAACACACTGCTTCTCTTTTCCCCGTTCTTTTCAAAAGAAACGGAGGGAATATCCGTAATTGTGTGGGCATAACGTGCCACGTGTGTTGGTCTGTGCCTACCTCTTCGAGCTGCGTCAGCTTGTCCAAGGGAGGGCAGTTCCCACAGCTTTGGTCCTGGGGCCCAAGCTGTGGACGGTTCCCAGGCAGATGAATGTGAGGGATAGATCGACCGCGCTCCCTCGGAGGCCTGCCAGCGCCTTGACTGTGCTGCTGCTTGGGTTTGTATCCGGTCCCCACCGCTCGGGGCTCCCGGACCCGCAGGGCACGGTCTTGCTGTAATCACGTCGGCGCCCTGTGAGCCTGAACGTGGTGAAGCCCCCATGTGATCTTTTAAAATTAGTTTGGGCGGATTTTGAGGGCAGTCACATGGGGGTTGATAGGTGGGCTCTGTCAAGTGTGCGGGACAAAACGTGTGTTCCACGGGGCAGGCAGACTGCTGTGTGGTCCGGGGAGGGGAGGAGCCATGGACATCGAGAGCTGGCCCTGCCCCTCCCTGCCCTCCTCCTGGGGGGCCCCTCCCCTGACTTCCTCCTGGGCCCCTCCCTCCTCTTGGGGACTGCGCTCTCCTCCTGCCCCTCTTCCTCAGGGCCCTGCCCTCTTCCTGGGGGGGGCCCTGCCTTCCTCCTTGGGGTGCTGCCCTCCTGGGTACCCCTCTCCTCCTGGGCCCTGCCTCTCCCTGCCCTCCTCCTGGGAACCTCCTCCTAGAGGTTCTGCCCTCCTCCCTCAGACTGGAAACGTACCTGGAGCCCAAGGTCTGTGCCCCTTGATGTTTCTTTCCATTCAATGAAAATAATCACGTCTGACCTCTTGTGGGGCTGCTTGTTGGCCGTCCGCGTCTGGGGGCTGGAGGAAGCTCTTGGCGCTGCTCTGGCCCTGCACACTGACCTGGGGGCAGGTGAGGGGAGTTGCGCTGGCCACCGGGCAGTGTGGGTGCTGTCCTCCTGCCGTGGCCGCCTCTCCCTCCCTCTCCACACTGGTGTCCGGGTCCCCAGGGGGCGGTGCTAGAGGGCTGCCGTGGGGCTGCCAGTGCCCCAGAGATGCCGCGGAAGAGGGGACCCTGGGGGGAGCTGCCGGGAGCTGCTGCAGCAGAGTTTGAAGTAGGCGCTGGGATAAGGTGCCCAGCAGTAGCTGCTCTCTGTCACCCATTACCCGAGAGCGAGAAGAACCTTATTCCATCCAGACTGCAGGTTGTACCGAGAGCGAAACGGGGGAGCAGCTCTGGGTGCGTGAGGTCATGGAACCCCCCCCCGACTGATGTTGCTGAAGGCAGAATGCGTGTTTGGGTCTTGGGAGAATCAAGGGGAGCTCTCATTGCTGATCCCTGTGGGTCGGACACTCCCTCTGGCGGGAAAGCCAGAACAGGACGCGCAGACAGAGGGGGTGGGTAAGGGAAAACTTGTTGAGCGGGAAATCCGCATCCAACAAGGGCTGGTGTCAGTTTGGGTCAGTCCCGTGGTATGATGATTTTGAGTTGTTTTTAGGGTGGTTTTGATCGTTAAGACGTAGCAGGAGCCTTGGAATCCGTCTCGTCCCACTGTGGGATTGTCGGGTCTCCAGATGCACGTCCGCATCTGTGGGTTCCCTGGTATCCGGTGATGCACGTGCTCTCCAGTGGTCCCAGCGACTGTCTTCTCCCGGGCAGCCGGCTCTGTGACCCAGATCCCCCGAGGGCCCCTGGCTCTTGTTCTGTATCTGCCCCAGTGACGAGAAGCACCAGGCTAGGGTGGGAACGTGGTAGCCGCCGCCAGCGGGCCAGGCCTTGGGCTTGCCGTGCCGTCTCTAGAACC
Organism: Lontra canadensis; assembly: GCF_010015895.1. Classification (NCBI taxonomy): domain Eukaryota; kingdom Metazoa; phylum Chordata; class Mammalia; order Carnivora; family Mustelidae; genus Lontra; species Lontra canadensis. The sequence continues at coordinate 9,595,519 of NW_022631048.1, forward strand.
CACCATGTGTATGTGCTGCTTTCCTCTGTGTTCTGGATGCCCTTCTGCTTCCTCTTACGGGTGGCACATGTGTTTTAGCAGTTTGGGGTTCTAGCGTCTTGGCCACTGAATCAGCCAGAAGCCTGATCGGCCACTAGGAGCGCACATCGTTCACTTGGCCTTTTCAGACCTTGGAATCCAAATCATCTAGTGTTTTCAGGACCGGGGGGGGGGGGGGGGGGGGGGGGGGGGGTGGTGGATTTCCAAGAGGAGATGGCACGCAGGTGTCGGGGTGACGTGGTCAGAGGAGCGGGTGCACAGGCCGCAAAGGGTCCAGCCCTGCGGTCAGCGTGAGTTTAGTGGAAACACAGAAGAGGCCGTCCGGATTCGGGCTTTGAGTGATGACTGCTTCCCTCCCTCGGAGGGTGTTTGGATGTTAGAAAACATCATGTTTTGTTGTCATGAAAGCCACACGGTTCTGGTTGCAGAACAGAGAGATGGTCTGTGCTCTGGAGCACCCCGGGGCAGAGCCCAAGCTAGCGTGGGTTAGCTTAGGGTGCACGTGGCAAGTGCCTTGTGCTGGGACAGTTAGCAGCTGTTTGGAGGAAGAGTGCCGTTGGGGTCTCCCACTTCATTGCATGCCACAGTGGACCAAAGTGTGTGTCTCCCCCAAACCCCGCTCACTGGCGGAAGTCCAGTCCCGAAGCCCGCCCACCGCATCTCGGTGTTACGTGCAGAAATAGAGTTGTTGCAGCCCTCATTACTTTAGAGGAGGTCACACTGGGGGAGAGGGGTCAATCCAAGATGACCGGTGTCCTTATAGAGAGGGAGAATTGGGGGCTGCCTGGGTGACTGTCAGCTCAGCTTCAGACTCTCAGTTTCGACTCCGGTTGTGGTCTCAGGGTTGTAGGCTCAAGCCCCGTGTCAGGCTCAGCACCAAGTGGGGAGTCTGCTGGAGGGTCTCTCACCCACCCTCTGCACCCCCCACCGCCTGCTTGTGCACACTTGCTCTCTCTAAAATGAGTGAATCTTTTTTTTTTTTTTTAAACAAGGAAAGTAATGTCATAAGTTAAATATTAAGCTGTGGACAAGCTGCAGAAGAATATCTGGAATACTTACTTTTGCATTATCCTAAATAAAGAGCTGCTAAGAATCAATAAGAAAAAGGTACATCGTCTCTCTCTCTTTCTCAGACTCTTTTCTTTCAAGGATTTTCCCCACTCCCAATTCACTCACTACTCCCAAGCAAAAAACAACTTTTCACAGCTTTGCCTCCCTCTTCTGACATCACACCTGGTAATTTTGCCTCTGGTTTAAGAATGAGGAGCTGTTGCCAAAGAGAACTCCTCTGTCCACCTGCTTCTGGACCCACCTGCCTGCCTTCCTGGCCATGTGGACTTGACCCCACATTCATGGCTAATATCCTGTGTTCACGCCAGCCCCTGTTCGTGGCCAGCACCCCTCTCTTGCGTTTGTTCCTGTCATCACCCCTTCTCTTGTCCTCCATCGTGAGACTCTCTGTCCCTGGATCACTCCATCGGCATCTAGATAAGCCCTAACCCCAGACCTCCCAGGGGGACACCCCCTCTGCTTGCATTGCTGTCCATCCATGGGCAAGCCGTGGACTGAGTGTCCTTGCTCTCTCCCCTCAGCACTCCTCATCAGACTTTCAGTTCTGCTGGTTCCCTGAAATGAATCTTATCAAGGACGTGAGACCTACCCCTGGTCACAGCCTGCAGTCAGGTTTGGGTAACATCTGGGACAGTGTCTCCGTGGCACATGGCACGGGCTCACTTCCCAAACTGCTTGTTTCTCCAGCTCCTGTGAGCCCGGCCTTCCCATCGCCTCCCCTCTCTGCCCCGTTATCCCCTCTCTCTGTACCACTGTGTTTGGAGGGCGCTCAGCCGTCTCTGCCCCTCGGGCTCCCCAGCAGCGCACTTGCCCTAAGGGATGTCACTCCAGTGCTGGGGCCATCTGGGTGCTCCCAGCACCCACCTGTGAGTGGAGCCTGCCTGCTGCTCTGCATCCAGGCCCTCTCCCCTGCCCTGCACCCTGGTGGCCACGGTCCCTGTTGGAGTATCGCAGCCATCTGCACATGGATACCCCAGGTCTGTGTTCTCCCCGAGCCCAGACTTCTGTGTTCGGCACTGACGTGGCTCTTCTGTGAATGCCTACGAGCCTCTTCGTACTCAGTGTGTCCAAACTCAGCCTCCGATCCCCACTCAAAACCTTCTCTTTCCACAAGCTCCTGCCCCAGCTGCCCCGTGTGATTTCCCGAATTCCTTCCCCCCACCCTGTCACCTGCCACCAACCACAGGTGGACGGCCTCTCGTGGCTCCTTTGCTGGAACCCAGGTCTGATGTGCCTTCCTGCCCTACACTCTTGCTCAGTGGGTCTCCCAGTTTCTGTCCCCACCCAGCGCCCTTACCCATGCAGCACTGGAACGACCCTTTTAAAATGGTCACATGTGACACCTTCGGTGCAGTGACTTTGTATTTCAGGGTAAAGGGTACATTCCTCCCAGCTGCCTGCAGGGACGCCCTTCCAGTGTCCCCACTGGGCTGTCTCGCTCTCATTCCCGCAGGGGACACCTTGGGTTTTGCTTCTCGTTTGTTGTCTGTCTCCCCACTTGAGTGTGGAATCGTGAGGTCGGGAGGTCAGTCTAAGCAACGTGTCCCCAGCGCCCAGATGCCTGGCGAAGAGAAGTTCCTCGGGGAATATCCACCGTGGATGGCTATGACAGAAACCCACCCTTATCCAGCAGACCTGAAGTGTCGGAGGGTTCCACCCATCGAAGGCAGACCTTAAAGTAGGTTTTCAACTGTAGGGTACCTGTTAGGGTCCGTGCTGCCTACTAAGTTTGATTGCTCCTAGAAAGCAAACCTTCTTGCTGGTGTTTCTGCTGGAAATCCCGCTTTCTGTAGCATCGATCATTTGTATCTGTGTTGGATGTTACAAAATGTGATTGGATTGTGCCCCACCTCCGTCACAAAGATTTCCATCTCGGGGCTGATGGATCCTCAGCAGGTTTTTGTTGATGTTGTTTTCCTGAGGCTCCTGGGATGAGGCCCGCCACCAGGAGAGAGAACCTTACGCTAAATGAGCCTGAATGAGCTTCCGTATATTAAAAGTCGTAGTTCTTCTTCTGCTCTCCCCATCCCGCATCATTTATTTATTTACTTATTTATTTATTTTTAAGATTTTATTTATTTATTTGACAGAGAGAGACAGAGAGGGAACACAAGCAGGCAGGGGGAGAGGGAGAGGGAGAAGCAGGCTTCCCACTGAGCAGGGAGGCTGATGTGGGACTCAATCCCAGGACCCTGAGATCATGACCTAAGCCAAAGGCAGATGCTTAATGACTGAGCCACCCAAGTGCCCCATTCCACATCCTTTAAATTCATGGCACTTTGTTAAGATGTGTTTATGGTGCCAGGAGTTGCTGGCTTGTGGCCAAGATGGACAAAGGAGCCGTGGAACCTGCCTGGCTGGGTGGGAGCCGTGCCTATGCCACCCCCCATGTTCCCAGTATTGGTCTTTGGATCTTTAGCCTTGTTGATCCAAGAGCCATCCTGTCCCTAGCCTCCCTGTGAACTGAGTGCATTCGAGGCTCACCTCCCCGCAGCAGGTGCTCACGGGGAAGCCCCCCTCCCCCGTGGTCCTCCCTTTCCTAGGAAACCGCTTCATTCCGTGGGTGCGTGAGCATGGGCGGACTCCACCCGGAAAGCAGAATTAAAGGTTGGGACTCCGTTAGCCATGACTTATCACCACATGATCTGTGCCCAGCCAGGGAACAAAAACAAAACAAGCCAAGAAGCTCTAACTTCCTTAAATTGCAAAAGTAATTCATGGTCACAATGAAAGCAAAAAGTGAAACTCACACGGTACAAGGTCGCATAGGATAAAAGGTGGGATCGCTTTCTTGGTTCCCGACCTCCTTCTACACAGATGGGCATTTATGTGTCTGTCTCGGCTTCGGGCCTACGGGCATCGTCACACCCTCCCCCAAAGCCTCTTGCGGCTCTGTTACACGAAGACACCACATTTATGTAACCAAGGCCCTCGTAATGGTTTGCAGCTCACTCTTGGTGTAAACAGAGCCGAAATGAACATTCTCGTGCATAGATCATCGGTCAGTGAATGGCTGTGTTACTTGGAAGGGTAGATCAATGACACAGAGTTGGATCGATGATAGATAAATGATTGAGAGCTGGGAGAGAAGCCGATAGATGGTAGATTCCCAGAAATGTAATTGCTGTATCGAAAGATTTACGTGTTTATGACTGTACGTTCCTGCATATAAAATTTGTTTTTATAACCATCATCAAAGGGCGAACTGTCCCTTAGAATAACATGCGAGGGCACCAGGGCTTGGCCATTCCTGGTTCAGGTACTCTTAATCTGGGTCAGGTGTCCGGTACCACTCACTGGTCCCCCTTGCCAAGTCACTGTCCGCAGTGATGAAGGCAGACTCTCAGGCAGTCCATCATTTTGGCTGGCTGTTTCTTTAGCTTCTAGGAACTCTCAAAGACATCTGGGGGCAAAGGGACAGACCTGAAGAGAGAGGTCATTTGCTCTCCTACCCGCCCTGTCTGAGACCTTGACAGTCGAGGGTGGAATAAGGTTTGCACCTGCCACATTCTGATGCTTACTCTTTTTGGTGTTTGGTGGAACCTTTTGTTTTTCCGGGTTTAGAAGGGCTGTGGCTGCCTGCGGTGTTCTGGCTTACCTGTCGTTCCTGGGGATCCGTGGTCGAACTTGAGCAGAACTAGAAAGCCCCGCTTTGTCCGACGGGCATGGAGGTACTGCAGGCCGGAGGTCATCTGTCGTCCTCTGCTAGGGATTTTTGCTTGGGGTGTCGGATTTTTAGTTCTAAACAATCATCAACCTGGGAAGCTAAGCGGTGCCAGTGAATGTTCTGCTTTCTAAGAGAATTTGTTGCTAACTCTTGGCGATCACCAGCATTTTTGTAATCCTGTAATCCCACCCTAGTGGTAGGTAAGTGTCCTTTCCCCCAAATAAGGCATTCCAGGTGCTGTAAACTGCACAAAGGAGATGTGCCTGCAGATGAGCTGGGATTTTGAGGGGGACATTGTATCTATGAATACATTTTCTTGAAGGTTGTCATCAACCGAAAACGTAGCCCCTGGCGCAGCCCCACTCTGAATCTTCAGGCTCTTGCCCTCTGGGTCGTCGGGACCTGCCTGGACACTGCGGTCCTTCGTGATTGCTCCGCCATTCAGGACTCACACTCTGCTTCCCGGGACTCCCTGTTCTCTGAGCTTCGGTCTGTCTGCACGTCTTCTCTCCCCCGCAGCTCTGCCCAGACCCCAGTCAGCCTTTCCCCCAGGCTCCCCTGCCTTGTCCCTCCCCCGTGTCCCTGCCCTCCTGCTCCACCAAGGTGCCCGCCCAGCTGTCGCAGAGGGGACGCCGCGCCCTTGCCAACAATGGTGCTGCCGCCCCAGAGAGGCTGTTGGCGGCTCCCCAGTCCCAAATTACAGGAACGCCAGCCCTGCTTGCCCTTAGGCTCAGGCAAAACTTTTTCTGAAACCAGAGCACAGTAAGACACGTTGACATCAGATGCTAATAAAGATCACATGTTGGCCTAAAAGTAGACCGCTCCCACTCAAAGAGGTCGTGGTGGTTTCGGGGAGCTGCTTTGGATGGGCAGCCCTGACCTGCAGATACAGCACGGGGACAGGGATTGTTGGGGAGGGGTCGTGTCACTGCCCTGAGCTCGGGAACCATGTGGCCACCAGCAGAGAGCACGGGCATGGCCCCCTGATGGTCTGCTCTGTGGGCCTCCCTGGCCAGGTGCACCCACCAGGGGACCATCTCCACGGGCGGACGTAACAGCACCACCTTCCCCACAGGGGACATTTTGCTCAACCAAACCCAGCAATAATCACCGAAACACCCTGTAGCCGAAATACCCCTCAGGACAGAAGCTGAATGGAAAAGGAGTAGGGTTACCCTAAATTTTGTTTCGGAATAAGTTAAAACCTATAGAGAAGTTGTAGGAATAATACAAAGAACTCTGGTTGATCATGTTCCCCGATTGCTAACCGGTAACATTTAACACAATTTAAAGCTTTATTTACTTATTTTAGGGGGGGTAGGGGCAGAGGGAGAGGGAGAGAGAGAATCTCAAGCAGACTTTCCACTAAGCATGGAGCCCGGCATGGGGCTCGATCCCACAACCTGTGAGATCATGACCTGAGCCAAAACCAAGAGTCAGACACTTAACCAGCTGAGCCCCCCAGGTGCCCCCCAGATCTTTCCAGCTGATCGATGTTGGGCGAGTTGCTTCTCTGATTCCAGTGCTTGCGAGTCTGATTTGTAGACATCAAGTCCTTCCTTTACTCCTATTAAGACCTCCGTGTCTGTTACCTGAAAACGGAGCGCGGCACGGAATCCTTAACATCAGCCATGTGCACGTGTCCACTCGCAGACCACGTCACCTTTCCCGGATGTCCTTCTGATGTTCTCAGTGGCCTTCCTCCTTCCTGGTGCATGACCGGTACAGGACCACCGTTGGCGCTGGGCTGTGTCTCTGTCATGTCCCCAGAACACACCTCTGTGCCTGTCCCAGGTCTTCCGTGTCCTCCGTACAGTGACTGAAAGACACCTGGCTGGTGGGGAGGCCCCGGGGACCCCATCAGGCTGTATGTGTGACCACAGAGAGGAGTCTGCGTCCTCCGCCGGGTTCAGCTCACATGGCTCCTGACGTGTGCAATCAGCACTGGAGTTGAGGGCTCAGGACAGAGGTGTCCTTCGCAGGCTTTTCCCCTTTGTCATGAGGAAGTACTTCTTGAAGGAAGATAATTCGAGACGAGGTTTGCTTGCTTTTGTCCCCCAGGCTTCCCCTCGCTGGTTTTACTGGTTTTACTGTGCATTGATCTCCTCGGCCGATTCTTGGATCATTCTGCGTTTACTAGGCCCAGTCTGCTGAGGGAACGTTTGTTTGTTCCTTTCCCTTCCCCTTACTTACGTTGTGTGTTTGTTCATAAGGACACGTTATTCTGTCCCGTGGCTCACAGCCATTACTACCAGTGTTCATTTAGAGACTCACGCTGCCCCACTGGGGCTTGGACGTGTCCCCGTCTCTGTACTCGCTCGCTTCCGAGGACAAGATGTCCCGTGCTCTGTGGACAGGGATATTTGGGACCGGCTGGTCCACTGTCTGAGGGCTTGTCCTGTGCCTTGCGGGATGTTTAGTGGCCTATCTGGCCTCTACCCACTGGACGCCCCCGACACCCGCATATACAGAGCTGTTGTGACAACCAGAATGTCTCCAACATTGTCACACGTCCCTCCGGCGGCAGAATCCAGCCTTGCGGGTCCCGGCCCAGAAGCACTGAGGAAAAGGATATCGCTTCCTTTGTTGAATGTTACAGTCAGAGAGATGCTAGTTCAAACCTTCCAGTAGATTAGGCAGAAGAAGCCTTATTTTCTTTATTCTAGCAACTCAAGGCTGAAGGAGTGTTGAGGCTCTTGTCTATTTGGAATTTGGAACCTCCCCAGAAGTAGAACAGTGAGGTGAATCCCCACGTACCCCTCAGCCGGCTGTAGCCGCACTCCATTGACCCCCCCCCCCCGATCTCTTGATGAGAATCTCATGTAAAAACATCACTTATTTGTAATTATTTTACAGTATTTCTGGTTCTGTAAAAGATCACTAGTTTGTTTTTTTAATCGAAACAGTCATCATTCCTAATTCCTTAATATCATTAAAAAAATTCAGTATTCAAATCAGAGTTGCATCTACACCATGTGTGCACGGTCCCGGTGCCCCTGAAAGACGGCACTGCCCCAGGAAGGGCTCGGCTCAAGGAACTGGTTCCCACGGAGGCTCTGATCCAGAAGGGTGCGCCCAGTCCGGGCCACACCACAGGCCCCAGCTCTGTGTTCACACTGCACGGGTGCCTGCCCACCCTGAGCTGGTCACCAGGCCTCCAGAGGTCACCCTGCTGTCCCCACCCACTTCAAGATGGACAGGTAGACCTGGTGGTGGGGGGGGGGTTCTGTTCTTAGACACCATCACTGCCTTCCTCCCCGAGGGCTCCAGCTTCTTTGAATGCAAACAAATTCCTAATTACTGGGATTCCAACCACTTAAACTTGAGATGAAGTCTTTGGGGCCATTTGGATGAGCTCTTTCTGTGCAAATGTTCTCTCTTTGTCCGGGAAGGGGGTGGGGGGGGGGGTGGGAGCTGTGGCTTGGTGCAGCAGGGTGAGCCGGCCCGAGGTGTCCCCCAGAAGGAGAAGATAGGTCAGACGGGATCTGTCTGAAATGGTTATTTGTTGAGTCTGTGACCCATACACGAGGGGATTATATGCAGTCCCCCATGTGACAGCCAGGGTAAGCCTGTGTGACAGTCCCCCCCACTGTGGCATTGAGGGTGTTGAGGGTTAGAAGTGGGGAGGCTCATGGAGCAGTGGGAGGGGGAGTCCGATTCTGGGACTGGCGGCTTCTAAAGTCCGTGCTCTCACTGTGGAGCGAGAAATTCTCCACCTGATTGATGCTTCTAGACTGCGTGGGTTTGGGCATTGGGGGAAGCTGGATTCCCGGGGAGAACCGGTTTCTTAAGTGGAAGGCTGAGGACTTGCTCATGGTTCCATCCTGTTCCTTAACAAATCCGGTTTTAGGAAATAGCATTGTACCAAACACATGGTCAGTCATCTCTGCTATTGGGCATGTTTCTCTTACTGGAGATGGATTTTAAGAAACCTTGATGTCCGGGCGCCTGCGTGATTAAGCATCCAAGTCTTGGATCCCAGGGTTGCAAGATCGAGCCCCGCATCGGGCTTTGCACTCAGCACGAAGTCTCCTTGACACTCTCTCTCCCTCTGCCCCTCCCCTGCTCATGCTCGTGCTCTCTCTCTCTCTTCAAAATAAAAATAAATAAATCTTAAAAATAAATAAATAAAGCTTGACATCTAGCGGTGTATCCTGGGAAAATAGACACACACACACTGAGACTCCGGTACGAAGATGAGCCAGGTGGCTCTGTGGGTGAGCATGAAAGACTGGAAACCGTCCACGTGGACAGCACCGTGGTCCACACGGCCACGTGGACAGACCCCTCGCAGGCGCAGAGACATCAAAGAAGTGTCGTGCCCAGGAGATATTTACAACGTAACCTGAGTCTGCACCAGCCTGATTGCAAAACCGTCTGTCCTGTGATCCTAACTATGTCAGTGTGTCTATTTATAAATACCTGTGCAGAAGAATACTAGAAGGGCACACTCGGAGTTTTAACCAAGAGGGGAATTGTCAGTGAATCTCGGTTTCTTCCCCTTTGTCCCTTACTGTTGTCAAATGTTACAATGAAAACTTCTTTTTATAATTAAAAAACCTAGTATCTGTGTGTGTGTGTGCGTGTGCGTGTGTGTGTGTACGTGTCAGGAATTTCTACTTTATGTGCCCCGCTTCCCCCACTCTCACACATTCCGGGAGCGGCTGGCGTTGTCCTTACGCACAGGAAAGTGCGCTTGCCCGGGTCGGCTCCACCCTGAACGGAGTCCTCCTCCATTTGAGAGCTGAGGGAACCGCAGCTCACAGTGCCTGGACCGGTGCTTGCTGGTCCTCGCAGTGCTGGGCACAGGGGACACCTGCCACCGCTGTGGGGCCCTCTGTCGGGACTTGGGTTCCCCCCTGTGTGCTTCCACTCGCCTGAACCCCTGATTCCTGGTCCTGGAAACCCGAGGGGAGCCCAGCGGACAAGGAGGCCTGGTGTAGGGCGGAGGGAAGGCGTGAAGAGTCGCCCGCAAGTCATCGCGGCAGAGTGAAAGGGGCCGCGCTTTCCAGCAGGGTCCTTGCTGGATTTTTTTCCTGAGCACGAAGGAAACCGAGTGTGGGAGAATGTGTTACAAGTGACGCTTCCCCAGGACCTTCACGGAGCTGCAGAGCAGAGCAAGAATGAGGAGGGAGCTGTGGCCTTGCTCCCCCAGGAGCTCCAGGAAGGGGGAGAGGAAGCGGATGTGCCCATGACAACAGCAGCGGGCCCTCGTGATCGGTGGGGGCCCAGGTAGGAGCCCTTGGGTGAAGCCTGGCAGACCAGTTGGTGCCACCGCCGTACACGCGGGGAAACTGAGGCCCAGCTTCGCTCGGCTCCAAACACTTGCAATCCCTTTGCTGTCTACAGTCCACCGAAGGAGGATTGCATCTTTTCTAAAATAGCTTTTATTTAAGTTTTTGACAAAATGATACCACTTTATCGATACTGCCTTTGTCCAAGTCACAGGCTACACATACCCCTTCGGGGAAAGAAAAGTACAGAGGAGCAAGTCAAAATCGAGTCTTCCAAATGGTCTGTTTGAAATGGAGCCACGAAGGCGGGCCATCCTGTGCTTTTAGTCTTGTCACCCACCTCTTGGGCTGAGAGCCGTTCAAGGAGGGGAGTCCGCTGGGGGACCCTGAAATGTGTGGTTGACTTTCAAGAACTATTCAAAGCATTATATTATTATTTCTTTAATTTTGTTTATTTATTTATTTGAGAGAGAGAGAGAACAGACTCCCCGCTGAGCAGAGAGCCCAATGCGGGGCTTCATCCCGCGACCCTGGGATCATGACCTGAGCTGAAGGCAGACGCTGCACCAGCTGAGCCCGCTAGGAGCCCCTCAGTGAGGTTTTCTTTTGTTTTGTTTTGTTTTTCGATTTTAACTCCTTTTAGAAAGGCTTTGCAAGGACTGAAAATATGTTTTCACTGGAACTTGGACGTCCGCAGTTTATAATGCAGGTTTCTTTCAAAGTGAGTTTGCCTCGGCCAACTTGGACGGGACCGTCACGTACATTCCTGTTACCGTGGACCGAGCCATGTAATGACGTGGGGCAGTTTCAGTTATCCTGCTTTAGGTCTCGAAGTAGAACCATTAATTTAGAACAGAACTGGAAAAAGGTGCTCGATTTCCATTATTTTTCACTAAAATTCATCTAGTCTAATCCCGGTTCTGTCCCAGTCTGAACTGAATTTAATTTCTCCCAGACTTATTACAAATGCCCGATCAGGGGGCTTCGAGCACACCGGAATCAGAAGCCTTCTCGGGTCGCTCCTAGGAAGCCACGGATCCCTTGTGGCACAGACGATTGTCTGGTACTGGGGAGTGTCATGCCCGCAAAGCAGCAAACCAGAGCAGATGCCCTGGGGTCAGGTCCAGGCTCCAGCAGTTTCCACCTGCTGGATGCTGGGCCAGCCCTTCCGCATTATTGAGACTCGCGTCTCTCATCTCGTTGGGGGACAGTGACACCTGCTTTGCAGGGCATTCACGTTGGGCCCCAGCATGGCTGCTGCGGTCTTCAGAAGTGGAGTCCCCCACCTGCCCCGGCAGAGGTGTGGCACCCGGTGCCATCTACCTGCCTGGACATGGCTGACTTTCCCATTTTCCTCCTCGTGGCCCCAGCCAGGATGGGTACCATCAGCACATCCTACTTCCTGTCCCTGGCAGTCAGTGGATTACAGCCTGACTTCTCCATAAGTATTGACGACCCCCCCCCAACCCAGTGTTTACAAGAAAGTTTCTGAAAACCTCAGTTTATGTCCTTAACCTTGGAAAATGTGCTGAAAGCAGACCTGGGAGAGCTCCCAGCTCAGAAGGGTTGATCGAAGGTAAAGAAGGAAGACAAAGCTGGCCAGGGAGCTCCTGGCTCAGAGCCCTCCCCTCCCTACTCTCTTGGCTCCTAGGCCAGCGTTTGCCCCCCCCCACCCCAGCCCTGCTCTGTCCATGCATCCTGGGGGGCCTGACCTTCAGGGTCATGTTGCACAGCAGACAGCACTGGGTGCAAAGAACTGGAAGTACCCCACCTTCTATCTTTGCACGGTGGTCTGGGCCAGAGTGAAGGGATTCTCAACCCAATAGGAGGTTCTGAGCCTGTGAGTCAGCCAGCAACATGTGCCTGGTGCATGACATGGGAGCGACTGACCTGCCAGAGACCCAGGACCAGAAGCCACGCTCCCCATGGTGCAGATTGGGGCCACTGGGATGACGTCACTTCTATCCTGATGGTTCTCAAACTCCTTCCATTTGGTCTGCTGCTCTCTCTGTGCAGGGAGTGCATAAAAAGTGACAGCAAGGCTCCAGGAATGCCACAAGGTTCTATTACCACTCCAGGTGTTTTATCATAGGCCACAGGGTCCCCCGAGGGCAGGGGCTGGGCTGCCTGACGGAGCATCCCTGCCCCCCTCACCTCTGCAGAGAAGCATCTCACGCTATTGATGGGATTAAGTTCTGTGCAATAGTACCATTTTGTGTTTGAAAGCAATGATTTACTTAGGGTTTTTTTGCAACAGAAAAGAGGAAAGTGAGGATTCAGGGGTTGGTTTTTCCCACTGAATTGTTCTTATGGCATCTTACCGGTCAGGAGGCTTCTGTTCCCCAATTTGCAGGCGTGATTTAGGGTCCAGGCGGGGGCCCTTCCCTGCCGTCCGCAGCCTGCAGACGGGGGAGTGCTTCATTCCTTGAAAGCAGGCCTCAAGGGGGCAGGCAAAGGGGGCCAAGACCTTTCCAAAGGGGGCTCTCCTTAGCCTGAGCTGGGCCTGCCCTGTGAGGTCAGTGCTACTCACAGACTTCCCATTTCACAGATGAGGAGACTGAGGCACGGGCCCACAGTGCCAGGTTCCTGCAGCTAGTTCTTGTTAAAGCCGGACTGCGGCCCAGTCTGATTCGAGAGCCTCCCTGCCCCCGCTTTGCCGAGGGAGGCCATCAGTGGTGCTTAAACATCCTCAGAGCAAACACTGCTTCGCACCTGTGGTGGACTCCCCGAGCAGTGTTCACGGCCCAGAGGGGAAAGTGAGTCTCAGATAGTATGGAGCCTGCCTGAGGCCGTAGAGGCTGGCACTGCGGGGCTGCGCTGCGAGTTCACCCCGTCCTGGTGTGACCCAGATCCATACGTTCCCTTTACAGTCCCAACCCCGCCCGGGAGACCACAGGCCCACGGGAGGAATCTCCCCCTGGCTGAGCCGTGAGCTGCGCAGGGCAGAGACCCAGGCCTGTGCCCCAGGCTGAGATCTCACGTCCTTATTTGCTTCCAGAATGAGCCCCAGCACTGCCCAGGTGGTGACTGACAAGGCACCTCATGGTGCTGGATGTCCCTTCAGTGCCGTTACCAAGCATTTCTCTTTGTGTCTCCGTAATCGCTGACGTCCTCTCCTGTGTAGCCCCGGACGCATCCCACTCCCACCCCCGACTGCTGCTGCGTATAGTGGCTTCTTGCCTTTCTGTCGTGGGGGGTTTGTCCCATCGTTGGCCAGCAGCTCTGCTGTGTGTGGGAGGGGGCTAGGGCAGAGCGGCCAGCATGGGCTGTGAGGTCCTGTCCCTGGGGCACCGTCTGTGTCTGCCCCTGCCCCGGGCCCGCCAGCCCTGCCTGCTCTGGGAATCCAAAAGCCGTGGACTTGGCCTGGTGACAAAGTACATCTTAGCTTTTAATACTGAAGACTATATATAGACCTCTGGGGGGAGGGGGTGGTGGCTTCGAGTGGCAGGGAGGGGAAGGGCTGGTTTAAAGAAAAATGCATTCGGGCTGGTAAGGAGGTTCAGTATGGGGGCCAGACCTGATTTGGGGCAGGGAAGTTGATAAACAGACTTCAGCGTAATCAAATCAAAAAAGCGGTGGTCGTCATCCCAGAGAGGCTCCCCGGCACTGAGCGTAGAGAGTGCTCAGGAGCTCGCCGGGCTTGGCAGAGGACCAGGCAGACAGTATTCTAAGGAATTATCTGGACCCATTTGTAGTTTCTAAATCCGTTTCTCTTTCGTGCTACTGTGTGCGTTCGTTTAAATTTCGACCTTCAGACAAAAGACCTTTTTTCGTTGTTTAAATGTCACTTTTATGGACTGCCGCGTGTCAGCCGTATTTGAATATTTGATTTGTTTCGTGGGAGTGTAACTTCTGTCCAGTGAAATGTGCACTACCGGAAAGAGATGAGTAGGTTTCTATAAAAACACATGCGAGCTGCAAGCTCGTCCCTCAGTCCTGATTGGCTCCCGGGGGATTGTCACGGTGTGGCGGGGCAGACGTGGTGACCTGCCCCCGGGAGCTGTGCCTCCAGGTTGACCCTGCCTCCAGCGAGGACAGTCCTTGTAGGACTGGACGATCCCCATTCCTGCTCCTGCGTTCACTGCCTTGCAACAGGGACTTGACCGCACAGCTCGCCCTCTCCTGCCAGCCAAAGTTTGCACCTGGGTAAAGGGACAGAGAGGGAGCAAGAGAGCTGAGGCCACTTGGTCAGGACCAGGTGACATTCAGAGGCCACGGGAGCTCCCACTCCGCCGCAGACACAGACTCCTGAGGGACTTGGCAGACAGGCCTGGATTCAGAGAACACTTGGGCTCTGGGTGCCCCGCATTTCCATTTCGCTGTCCCGAGAGCACAGGAGCGGGGCTCTTTCTGGCCTGTCGGCCTGAGGGTCCATCTCCCCATCAGCCGTACTGGAGTGGGGACCCTGTGGGGGCCCCTTGCATCAGGCCCAGGGAAGGAGCTGATTGGTCTGCCCAGTGTGGCTTGACTCACTACCTAGCAGACCTAGCCGAGGCAGAAGCAGCCCCCCACCTCCGGCAGCTTCCCCGCCTGCCCAGAGACTGCCCACCCTGCCCACCCGGCTCCCCGCACCTCTGCACAATCCGCTGCTGGTGGGGCCCCGCCCACGGGGGACAGTGGAAAAGCCGGGGACAAAATCCCTTTCTGGACACCGTCTCCATTTAAAATGCCATCTTGTTCCTCTGACTGCTTTTTCCATGCTGTTGAGGTAAGGTGGTTTGGTTTGGTTTGGTTTGGTTGAAAACACCCTGTGTCCCCCAGAGGCTACACCCTGTTCCTGTCACTTGGTGGCTGGGGCAGAGGACATTGCTGGTCCCGGGGATTTCTGCTTGACCGTCCCTTTGCCTGGGAGCGCGTCATTCGTGGTGGCTTTGCACGGTACCAGGGAGCTGAAGCTGTGTCATGTTGTAGGGGGAAGGGAGCCAAAGAATTTTGTGATTGTGCTCCTACTCTGCCCCGTCTTCTCAGTATTTTAAAGTTCAGCAGAATCGTACTTCTTCGTGTCGACTCTCCCTGGGCCTTGGTGAGCCGAGCTGCATGCAGGCTGATTGGGCGCCAGCTGTATGCAGGCGGACCTGGGAACGGGCAGCAGGTGGACTCGCCAGAAGTTAGGATTTGAGGGGCTCCGCTTGTCTGTGCAGTTGGTTCTGCTGTGAACCGTTCGGCCCGGAGACCACCGGCAGTATCTGACGCGTGTCCTGGCGCTTCCCGAGACAGGTGGCTGGGAAGCAGCTCGTACGCCCCGGCCTGGCCCTGTGCCCTGTCTGCCCCGAGGTGTCCCGGCATTTCAAGAACTTCCTGCTGTAACCCTGCAGCTGGGCGGCGTGGGGCGCGGACGGCAGGTGGCCTTGCTGCTTGCAAGGACGTCGGACCCAGGCTGGAACGCCACGGTGCTACCTTTCCTGTTCGATCTCGATTCGGGGCTTATTCCTCGAAAACCCCAGGTTCTCATCTGCCCGAGGGCCCTTTGTGTGTTGCAGGATGTGAGGATCTTCAGTGAGGACGGGACGAGCAGAGTGGTGGAGATCCCAGCAGACATGACGGCCAGGGACCTGTGCCAGCTGCTGGTTTACAGAAGTCACTGTGTGGACGACAACAGCTGGACACTCGTGGAGCACCACCCGCACCTGGGACTAGGTAGGGAGCACGCTGGGGGACCTGGTGCGTGGCCAGGCAGACAGCTGTGTCCCCACGGGGTCCCTGCCCGGACAGCGAGACATCTGTGTGCTGTCCGCATTTCACTGCACACCTGTTTCTCCTGACACTTCTCCTGCGTCCCTCCCAGCCCTCCCCCACCTACTGCTCCCACAGTCTTTCTTCTGGGAGGGTGGCGGCGGCTGTTCCCGAGGTCGCGCACACAGCAGGAAGGTTCCCTCTGTGACTTGGCTGGAGAATTGGCTGTGGCAGGTGCTCGGAACTTGGTGCACAGGTGTGGGCTGGGGGGAGCACCGTCCCCGTGTCCCCGTGCCCACGGCAGCTCGTCCCTCTCCCGGGAGTGGGGTGCCGTGGAGACGGCCTGCAGAAGTTGCAGGGTGTAGCCCTGGCCTGGTTCAGTGTTCGCACAGGTTGCACATGCGTGTGTGTCTCATGTTTAGAGAGCAGGAGATTAT
Source organism: Lontra canadensis (assembly GCF_010015895.1). Lineage (NCBI taxonomy): Eukaryota > Metazoa > Chordata > Mammalia > Carnivora > Mustelidae > Lontra > Lontra canadensis. Next base: position 9,611,640 of record NW_022631048.1, read on the forward strand.
TTTGAAATAGGTGCTGTTTGTAGAGCCCACTGAGGTTTGGTGGGGTTTCTTGCTCAGGTGGTCTTTTTCAGGTCAGGAAGCTTTTCAGACTTCTGTTTAAATTCTTACCAGATGACGGCTGGTGCTTACAAAATCACAGGCACACACCTAAAACCAGAATTTTCTCCGAATCAGCAACTGTGTCTGTCCCATGTGCTGCAGGAGACACTGCGCGGGTCACAGAGTTCTTCCCGTGGTTCTGAACGTTCCTTCTGAACCTTTCTAGAAGGCGAATAGGTCAAATTGGAATTTCCAGGTCTGGAATATCCATGTAACGAAACAGTGTTCTTGAGAACGTTGTTACACAGTCTAAGCCTGAACAGTGCTACCTGAATTTGAGTTGGCATAGTTTTTATTTTTCTTAAAGATTTTATTTATTTCTTTGTCAGAGAGAGAGAGAATGAGAGTGTGCACAAGCAGGCTCCCGGCTGAGCAGGGAGCCCGAGGCAGGACTCGATCCCAGGACCGCAGGATCATGACCTGAGCCGAGGGCAAACGCTTAACTGACTGAGCCCCAGGGCCCCCCTGAGTTGGCGTCATTTCAAGTCCCCATGTTCTCGCTCCCCTGTGCCGTCAGATGCAGCGTGCAGCTCACGGTTAGCCTTGAGAACACTTTCTCCCTTTCCTGTTTTGGCCCATCTCCAGTGCACCTGCAGGCCCGAGGAAAGTTCCTCCGTCATCTAGCAGCCTTCTCCCACCAGGTGCGTTCACTGGTGCCACCTGCAGGAACAGGTGTCAAGCTCCATTGTCAAGCTCCCTGCAGTCATGAATGGGCCCTACATTGGTCTGTTGGGGCCGCCAGCAGCATGTGCTGCTCCCAAGGAACTGGAAATTAAACAACAGTTGGAGCCCTGTAGCGTGTGTGGACACATACACAGGCCACGCATGGGTATATACACATGTATACCAATGTGTGTCCGTGCACACACACACACACAGAAGGAACTTTAAAAACACAGCTGTGGACTTGGACCCCAATATGAATATTCCCAAAAACCCATTCAAAACTCAGAATACTGTTAATTTGAAAGGAATTGTAGAAAGGCCTTCTGTAGGTATCGCAATACGCGAATATGTTTGTCCACACATAAAACATCACACATATAAAATGGAGACAGATACACACAAAAAAATCAAACATACAAAAATGGTGAGAAATTTTGGTTCACGTATTTTTTTGTGGTAGCTCTTGATTTCACAACCATCATTCCAGAGATGGGGAATTTAAATACGGTAAAACTTCGGCAGTCATCGCCCACGTGAAAAGGAATTCATTCTGCGAAACTCGGTAAAGACCTGTGCATGCACACACAGTATTCTCAGGATGCCATCGCTTTCTGTTTATTCCTTGTCTTATTCACGGAGGGACTTAACATACTCTAAAGAAGGTAGTTTTTTTTTCTGAGATTTTATTTATTTATTTGAGAGAGAGCAAGAGAACTTGAGCAAGGGGGGAGGGGCAGAGGGAGAGGGAGAAGCAGGCTCCCCGCTGAGCAAGGAGCCCTGTGTGGGGCTGGATCCCAGGACCCTGAGATCATGACCTGAGCCGAAGGCAGAGGATTAACCCAGGTATCCCTAAAGGGGAAAATACTTTATTATAAAACCAAGTTAAAGTGACAAAAAAGGAAGGGAGAAAGGAAAATGATGGGAGGAAAAAAAGGCAGAAGAACACGGATCCTGTTTGACAAAAGGAAGAAGGTGACATTAATTGCAGGTGCGTGACGAGCCCTCAAGGGGCTCCACCTCCGCTTCCTCTCTGCCAGCAGCTCCAGCGGGGTCGGCAGCAGAGGAGCAGCAGCTCCTAAGCCCTGGGTAGCGCAGGATGTGGGAGCTTCTAGAGCTGATCAGTCCTGCCGTCCACAGGTCCGCAGAGCCTCCGGCCTTCATGCTCCTGTATCTGCTCTGTGTGCCCTTTGGTTTGTGATGCAAGCTGTCCTTTTTTTAAATTCAGCCACATTGCTGTTGAGGCGAAAATCCTGCTCTTACCCGTGTTCAGTAGCATCTGAGGGTCAGCAGTGGGGACAGTGGGGACAGCAGACATCCGGGAGCCCGCTGCACACCACCCTGGGGCAGGCACTGTAGCCGTGCCCATTGGAGAGCCACATGATGTGTCAGCACTGAATCCTCACCATTGGGCGTGAGTGTACTCGCCTGGTGCAGAGTTCTTTAATGGATGATGTTCTGGGGGTGTCCCTGGGTCCTGGCACACAGCCAGGGGACCCCCACTCTCGGGCAGAGCCATCCAGCCCCATGTTCCCGGTTACTAATAGCACCCTGTGGAAAGTCGCTTTCTCGGTTGTGCGTTGGGGATGCTCTGGGGACGTGTGTGTCCAAGAGGCCTGAGATTGTGGTGCCAGGCACACACAGCACCTCAGATCTGGAAGGCTGGTATGAGGCAGACCGTTACCCCTTATAATTGGTGCATAAGTGAGCTAATTCCAATGACACTTTGGGCCTGTGTATGGCCTCAGATTTGAGGATTTTGAGGCACAATTACTACCCAGATCTTCGCAGGTAAAATATTGGATCCTTAGCGATATTAAACTTTCTCCCCGGCAGGAGTGACATTCTGTTTGCACTAGCAGAAGACCGAGCATGCATGTGTGTGGCCGCAGCTCTCGGTGGCCCCCGTTGGTGGGGGTAGGGGAAGGGAGCAGATGCAGAGGTGCCCACTGGTGCTCGGTGGGCAGCATCTCTGGCCGGTGGGAATGCATCTGCTCCCACTGAACAGTGCTGCTGTCACAGCTGGGTCCGTGCCTTTCCTCAGCCCCAGCAGCACCACCTGAAGTCCCTTACCACTCAGGGCCGTTGGACAAGTTGGGGCAGAGCCCTTAGTGATGGACGATCTTAGGGAGGCTGGTCTGTGCCTTGTGACTTCCAGCCGTGGCGAGCCGCTCCCTGGATGTGATCTGTTCACATCCTGCCTATCGGTGGGGGGTGGGGGGTCCTTGGCCTCGGTCTTTAATGTAGACATCACAGCCTTGAGAACACTGTCTCCAAACGAGGCCACTCAGCGGCCACCAAGTACAGCCAGAGGGACCAGAACAGGGCGGGCATGGTTCTGCCATCTGGCCCGAGCCCGTGCGTGGCGGGACTCCTGAGGGCCCACTTCCGCCAGGAGGCCTGCGTGTGGAGGGCATATCGGGAGAGCTAACAGTCAGCCTGCCACTGTGTCTAGCGGACAAATGATCGTTTTAAGGGATTTTGTGCAACTGGAACCGGGGGCATACAGACGACATCCTGGAGCCCCTGTGGCATCGCAAGTGTCACTGCGGGTAAGCTGTGTCCCCAGGAGGGCATGGGGCACCCCCTCCCAGGCCCTGGGTGACCACCAACCCCAGGACGCATGAGCAGGGGAGTCCACTGTGCATCAAGCAGTGACGGGAAGACAGCTCCCATAAAGTCCAGGGATTTGGTGAATTCTCTAGTTGGGAGAATTAGGTTGCTGTCCTCTAGGAAAAAGCCTGAGCGCTCTCTCCGGGCTCTTAACAGCTTTGCATGTGTACCTGGCCAGGCGAGAAAGGTGTGGCAGTCACCCCTCGGAGGGCTTGGCTGCAGGGACTCTGCCATCCGGACATGCGGACAGGTGTCGAAGGAGAGATAGCATCCATGTTCAGACCTCAGTGCTCAGAAGGGCCTCTGAATGCTGACCTTCCCCATCTCTGTCTCCTTGTTGCTCTGTGCAGGAGGCACCAGAACGCTATCCTTTCCCCACTGAGGTATTTAGAAGGAACGCTGCTTATCGGGCGTGTCCAGATGTCGGGGTTGTTTTCCGTGGCATCTCCCCCTCGACTGTGTTCACGGTCCCCAGTCCTGCGGAGCCCGGAGCAGCTGTTAGAAGCCTACTGACAGCTGGAGCTGCTCCCTGCGATGGGGGGTTGGGGGGGGACAGGGGGGCAGGGCGGCAGGGTGGGAGGCTGACGCGAGCCGGGGCCGGCGGCTCAGGCTTCTGCCAAGGACTCCCGTGCCTGCAGCACAGTTTAAGGCAAAGATCTGCCTTCTCGAGTTGTGTGATCTGTAACCTTTTTGTGTGTGGAGTAGGGTGGTGGCGTAGATGCTGGTTTTAGTGTCAGAAATTTGAGAAAAGACGAATCCCCTTTGAAGAGTGTCTGACTCTTCGATCTGTACAAAAAGTCCTCTGGAACACGCGGATGAAATGTCGCTTTCCGTTGTGATTATAGGAAGTTTACGGACGGTGACGGGATTATTTAATAGACTCACCCAAGGTCGTTTGAAAATACCTGCTTTTAGGGGTGCCTGGGGGTCAGTCGGTGAAGTGTCTGCCTTTGGCTCAGGTCACAGTCCAGGCCCAGGGTCCTGGGATCAGCCCCGCGTCAGGCTCCGTGCTCCGCGGAGAGCCTGCTTCTCCCTCTCCCGCTGCCTGCTGCTCCCCCTGCTGGTGCGCTCTCTGTCTCTGTTAAATAAATAAAATAAAAGCTTTGGAAAAAAAAAAAAAAAAGAAAGAAAGCGAACCTGTTTTTAGAATCAGAGAGAAAGTGAGAACTGGAGAAAAGGGCTTTGAGCTGATTTGTCGGAGTGGCTTTTCGACGGCTGGGAAAGCTGGTGCCTGGACATCCATGGCAGACAGGGGTCTCTGGGAAAGGGGTCGCACATGGACTTTCTGGGCCCACTGCTGTCCTAGGCTCCTGGCCCCCTGGGCTGGAGAAGGGGAGCCCCCTGTGGGTACCTGAGCCCCTGCAGGAGGCCCCTGAGGGACCCAGAGCAGAGGAGGACACATCTTTCAGGGCGCTTGGGTTCCCCGCTCCCCTCTGCCAGGCTGCCCTGTGCCCAGCGTGTGCACAGCTGTCCCGAGATGTTGCCAGGATCGGGGGGACATGGGGAGGGAGGAAGCGGCTGTCCGGGAGCACTAGGGCCTGTGCCCGTGTACGCGTGTGCCCCTCCGAGCTGCTGCCCCCCCGCCACCGCCACGGTGGGGCTTCCTCAGGACCCTGTGCAGACAGAACTCTCTACTTCGCACTGTGGCATCGTCCCGTCCTTGCTAAGGTCCTTATAGCCCCGCAGGTCTGTTTTTCCTTATTTTGCTGGGTGAAAAATTTCAGGTTTGTAAACCAACCATCAGCAAGCTCGGGGTGCTTGACTTTGTCCCTATTACTACAGAAATGTTTTTTTCTGACTAAACTTTGGAACAGAGGTCACTGATTTGTTTTGCACGGAAACGCCGTTTTAACAAATGCCAACCTAAAGGAGTCCCTTTTCAGGAAAGTAAAGGCAGGGGTCATGATCGCGCGCTCAAGCCGGACACGGATCCTCCCTTCTGTCGTGGGGACACGCGGGGCGGGGTCAGGGTCTCTTGTGGCCGGCGGATTCCCCCGCAGCCAGGAGCAGGCAGGGCTTTCCGTGGCTCATGGTTGGTGGCGGGCGTGGCCCCAGACTTCCTGGCAGTTGTGGGAAGGACATCCCGGGCCTTGGCAAATTTGGGCTTCAAATATGTTTTTACCAAAGAATCCTCTATGTGGCACCAAGGCTCTGGCCATGGGAAAGGAGGAGGGGGCTTTGGAGGACCCGCCCACCGGTCCAAGCCAGGTTTGTGGCATCTCCTTCTCTGCCATCTTGCCCTCAGTTCACACAGCAAGGCTGCCGTGCCTTTGTCCTACTGAACACTCCGTTTTCCCCGGTGGTTGGTTTCCTGTTGAGTGGACTTCCGGGAGGGGGCATGGCACCATCAGAGCAGGTGCCCTGGGTGTGTGCACACCTGTGCGTGCCGTGACGGCGTATTTTCCTCCTGCTCCAGCAGCATAATACAGGCTAGGAGAGCAGCCCCGCGTGCCGATGGCGTGGGCCTCAACCCTCAAGGCCGGGCGTTTGGACGGACCGTGGCGCGTCCCCTCCTGTACTCTTACCAGACTGCCTGTCTGTCTGTGGAGCTTCCTGACTCACCGGCTTTGCACTCACTCTCCCCTCGCCCACCCGCCTTCCAGGGGTCCCTCCAGACACTGCTTATCTGTGGATGTTTTCCCAGTTACTGTAGTCCCTGTTCTTCATGAGAGCGGGATTCCCTGGCTCAAGGGCCCCATCATTTGCCAGGAGTCTATTAACGTAAGTCTTCATGAGCATGTTCCCCAGTGCTGAATGGGGAAGCAGCGTGCAGAAGCCGGGATTGACGTGAAGTCCTCCCCCGACCTGTTGCAGGACCCCTTGCACCTTTGGGTGTCACATGTCACTGCACGACAGAGAGGTGTCAGTGTCGTCCGTCCTGGTCCGCATCTGCGCTCACAGCGGGTGAACAGGAGCCCAACAGCAGCCAGAGGTCGTCTCTGGGGCGAAGGCACCTGGCCGGCTCTGCCTGTGTCTTCTCACACGTGTGTTTTTCCTCCACAGAGAGGTGCCTGGAAGACCACGAGCTGGTGGTCCAGGTGGAGAGTACCATGGCAAGCGAGAGCAAGTTTTTATTTAGGAAGAATTACGCGAAATACGAGTTTTTCAAAAATCCTGCGGTGAGCGTCTTAACCTCTTTAGGTTCAGGGGTTCCGACTCTCGAACTCTCGGGGTTGATGTTTGGGATCCGTAGCAGCTGCGGATAGTGGAAGTGAGATGGATACGGGGGTGGCAGAGGGCTTGAGAACCCGGTCTGCTGTCTCACGAGGTGTCCTCGCTCGGAACTCGGTCTCCGATGCTTACCTAAATGCCCTTGTGGTGGCCGGACGTGACGAGGGCGTTTTACGTGGTCGCAGAGGGAGAGAGGGTTAGCCTCTGAGCGGGGAGAGAGGCGGGGCGGGTTTTCCAGTTACATCGAAAGTTCATGGTTGAATTGGTTCAACCAAGAACAGGTCGGTTCAATATTCAACAGAAGAAAAACTCATTACTCTGTGCAAATAGCCAGTAATACTACGTGGTTTGTGGAAGGAGGAGTTTCCAGGCACATCGGGCTGGATCTTTCTTTCCTTTTTATTTCCCTGGGGGGTGGCGAGGGAGGCACGTGTCCTGGGACCTGTCAGGATCCGGAGCCCCCTGCTACTTAGGGGAGGGGAAAGACGTCATTTTAAATACAGATGGACGTCTGCGCGCCTGTAGGAACATTTTGAACGCTAGCGGCCCTGTAACGCTGCTTTTCCCCACTTTTAAACCAACCTAATGTATTTGTTTTCCCATTTCCTTAGAATTTCTTCCCAGAGCAGATGGTCACTTGGTGTCAGCAGTCCAACGGCGGTCACAACCAGCTTCTGCAGGTACTGGGCAGGGACGCGTTTCTGGGTGGACGTCCTCTCCAGTGGCGGTGGCGGCTCCCCAGAAGCTAGACGGGGTTGCCGTCTTCATACCAGCCCTGGCTCCTGTCGGGGTTTAGAGTAACCGGAAGTGATTGTTGGTTGGGAAATGGGTACATAGCCAGGCTCCTTCATGGCGAAACACTTACCAGCAGGATGAGCTCCCTCCAGGCTAGAAGCAGCGTGAGCAGAAGGGCGGGAGAGAGCAGCCGCGGGCCTGCGTGTCCTCCGGAGCATTGGTCCCAGGCCAGGCTGCCGCCCTGGGGATCTCCATACAGACCCTGAGCCCCCTTGCCAGAGAGAAGAGCTGCCATAAAAACCTTGAGAAGGTAGCAGAGTGTACTTTAAAATGAGTTTCATACCATGTCCCTCTGCCTTCTGAACTCTGATCAGGAAATCCCGGCCTTTCCCCAGCCCCTCCCCGTGGCCCCAGCTGAGCTGCCCACGCTCTCCCAGGGAAGGCAGGAATGGGGACTGTTAGGCTGTGCCCCGAGAAACGTGTCTGTTTACGGCATGTCGCGTGAGAGAACAGACCATTCATGAATGCAGCCAACATTCTCCAGGCGGCCTCAGGCTAAGAGAAACCACGAAAATTTAGCTCCTGCAGAATTCTGCCTGCTCTCGAGACTCCTTCGTCTTCTCTCTGGATCACCACGCCTGTTTTCACCTCCCGAACAGTGAGGGCTTCAGAGCTCCATTCTGGGGTTTCCCAAAGCCCCCTTGATCCCTACGCCCTGACCCTGACTGTAGCATTTGTGCCGTGTCCACTGGCCTGTCCATCTGCGGGAGGAGCCGTGTCCCTCGCAGTCCCTTGAGGAGGACCCGACCCTGTCACTGCTCCGGTCTTGCTCCCGGACCTGGCTCTTGACCTCGGTTTCCCAAGGAAGGCGTGCTACATGTGGGAGGGGTCAGCTGGCACGGCAGGGTCACCCAGCCGCTCCTGGAGAAATGCATCAGCTCTCCTTTCCATGGAGGGCGACGCAATGGACGTGATGTGCTCGGTCTCCTTCCACACGGCTCCCAGTGCTTCCTGTCACCCTAACTTTTAATGAGGCTGCGTGTTTTATGGGAACCCAGGAGAAAGGGAGGGCCCTTAACCCTACTGTCTCATAGGGGAATCTGCGACGTCCCGTGTTTTCGTCAATGCTGGGAAGGTCCATTGGCTCGCGTGGGCATGAATGTCCTGCACACCGATTTACATGGGGTTTTAAGATTTTTGAAAGGAAAACTGTCGTTTGAAAATGCTTGGTTTGACCAAAAAAGAGTGTTTTTGTAATTCAGACGATGTCAGAGTGTCTGTGACAGCAGTGAGACGCACCTGCTCCCGGCTGGCGGCAGCAGCTTCTGACTCTGACGCGTCTTTCCAACAGAACTTCCTGAACTCTAGTAGCTGCCCTGAAATCCAGGGGTTCTTGCACGTGAAGGAGCTGGGGAGGAAGTCGTGGAGAAAGCTGTACGTGTGTTTGCGGAGATCAGGCCTTTATTGCTCCACCAAGGGGGCGTCCAAGGTGGGTTTTAAAGCCGCTGCTGCCACCACCGTCACACCAGGCCAGGCAGTCAGAGGGGACGTGGCTTCCTTGGAAAAGCACATCCAGGTCCCCCGGGCTTGTGATAACTGGAGAAGCTGACTCCCAGTTCCCGGCCCACTGGTCTCCCTCGGAAACCAGGCAACTGCCCCTCCTGCAGGCCCCCGGGCCGGCCAGCCCCGGTCTTGGGAGCAGAGCCTCCTTGGTGGCCTGAGTCCTGGAAGATGCTGACTGTTTCCAGAGTATGGAATTTGGCACCCAGGCTGGCCATGGGGGTGGCTGGTAGATTGTCGCCAAGCTAGTACATGTTACTGTAGATACTTCCGGGAAGAGATTGGAGCTGGGCATGGATGTCCAGGAAGGGCAGGTGAGAGATGGAAGCTACAGCGGCCGGCGTCCACAGCTGGGGTGCTGGGGGCTCGCTCTGCTGGCTGGTGTCCTTGCATACTCCTGCTTGCACACTGTCCTTGTGGTGCGTGAACACGCCCTGCAGCGGGGGAGGGCCCCGCAGACTGTGGCCAAGCGTGCATCATTCCAGGAGAGAGGAGGGAGGGTCTGGGGGGACCCCAGGCGAGGGCGCTGAGGGCCAGGCCACCTTCGAGCCGCTCTGGGCGGTTAGTGGCTGCCCCGCGTGAGCCGGGGACAAGGGGCGGGGGCAGATGGAGCCGTTTCCATCCCATACGGGGCCGGGAGGGCAACTTGATTTCCCGACTTCCCAGTGCCCTCGTAGAAGCTGACCCCAGAGCAGGAAGCAGAACTAGGATGATGGAAGGTCGGGGACGAGGATGGGACAAGCTGTCGAGGGAAGACTGTGGGATGTCTGCACCTTACACACCACGGCTGCAGAGCTGGCCTTGGCCGGGCTTGGCAGCGTGCTCTCCACTTTGAACCTTAGGCTCTAGATGTTCTCTGGTCTTCATGTTGAATGTTTGGTTCAGGAGCTTTGACACAGCATATGGCAGAGTCTCGAATAAATATGCTGTTTTGTGGGGTTTTTGGCTTTTTGGGAGATTTCGTTTATTTCTTTGAGAGAGAGAAAGCGAGCATGAGAGAGCGACAGCACAGGCAGGGGTGGGAGCAGCCAGCAGAGGGAGCTGAGCAGGGAGCAGGGAGCCTGACAACACGAGACCGGATCCCAGGACCACGGGATCATGACCTGAGGCAGACGCTCATGCGACTGAGCCGCCCAGGAGCCCCACTGTCGCAGTCTGGGCGCTGGGTTTTCTTGGCAAGGGCTGTGGGTGCCTTTGGTCCTCCTCAGCACTTACTCTAAACGGCCAGTCGGTCTGTGGGCTCTGAGAGAGGAATGCACACACAGTGTGCGCAGACCGCCCCTTTGACGAGCACGCGGGAGCGCCTGCCGTCTGCCCGGTGGCTGACCCCCGCTCTCCCACAGGAGCCCCGACACCTGCAGCTGCTCGGGGGCTTGGAGGAGAGCAGCGTCTTCTCATTGATCGCCGGCAAGAAGCAGTACAGTGCCCCCACCGACTACGGCTTCTGCATAAAGGTACCGCCCTCCAGCCCTGTCTGGAGGCTACCTCTCCCCGTGGCATCCCACCAGGGACTTCGGGATGGAACCCGAGACTCCTGTCTTGGCGCTGGGGTTATTTGAGTTATTTTGTTACAGAAACACGTTCCCGGTGCACTGATTCATTCCCGGTTCTCACTCCGTGTCGCTCTCTGAGTAGCTAGCACCTTGGGGAGAGGCAGAGGACGTAGTGGACCGTGTATCAATGGGCTCCGTGGCTCAGCGACCCCAGCCTGTCACTTGGGTGGCCTCCGGGGTACTGAGAGCCAACACTTTACGTATGGGCTCCTGGTCCCCGGGACAGCAGGTGTGCCCCTGCCCTGCCTCTGTGCTCACGTGTGTGAGAGCATGGGCTCACACATATTTCCACATGTGCACACACATGAACACACAGATGTGCTCACGTACATGCACATGTGCGTACATGTGCACATATAGATGTGGACACACATGTGCTCACATATACACCTGCACATGTGTACACACCTGTGTGAATACAAGGGGATGCACACGTGTGTATACATGCACACGCAGATGTGGATCCATCATGTGCTCACACACGTGCACACACAGATGCGGACACGTGCTCACATATGCACACTTGCACACATGTGCACAGCTATGGGAATAGAGATGCACACGTATGTCCGTGTGCACACACCCGTGTGCAGGGCCCACTCTCCCCTGTGGAGGCCGACCTGATGTTGGGGACGGTCACAGTAGAGGCTGCTTCCTGCATACACAGGGCTCGTGAGCTGCTCCACTAAGGGCTCTCCCGCCGTCATCTCACTGCATCTTCCCAGGTGCTTGTGTGGGAGCCGAAGCAGCCCCATTGCTCACACCCATGCTCCAGAGAGCGTGTGCACAGAGTCCCCAGCCAGGTTGACCTGTGAGCCCGGGCCCCACCCAACCTGAGGAGAGGCCAGGGAGTGGGAGCACACTGTTCCCACAAATCCCAGCTTCTGTTTCACCTGGCGAAGCTTCCTGGGCTTGCGAGGAGCAGGAGCCCAGCGCCCGAGATGCCTGGGAAAGCAGCACAGGGGCAGCCTCTGCAGGGGCTGGGGCCACTGAAGCCCAGGTGGCCAGCATCCCCTCTGTTCCTACCAGTGCACCTGCACCAGTTCTCCCCCATCGCCAGGTAAACCCTGCCTCTGCTTGGGGCCCTGCCATCCCTCCACAGCGGCATGTGTGACAGTGACCTTCCACCCGCCCCAGGCTGCTTGCCCCCCAAATTCCCTTCTCCTGGGTGACGCTGCCACACTCTGGACCGTCCATGGGTCCCACCTTGGGGCCACTCAGATATGCCACAGGCCCTGACCCCCTCAGGGGCTTCTCCCCTCACTGGCTGAACCCCACAGGAGCCCTTTCTCAGCTGCCACCTCGGTCCTCCTGGGAGGCAACCAGACATCTTTTCTTCCATAGCTCTGGGCCCTGTTCTCCAGTTGAATACAACTTTCCCCACACAGAGCTGGGCACCCCCTTGTCCCCGTGGCAACCACCACTTTCCCTTGTGAGAGTTTGTGTCCTCCGAGATACCCCTGTTGGGAGCTGGCCGAGCCCTCGTGACTAAACCCAACCCAGGCTGGTCTGTGCCAGGCGGAGGATGCAGCCTCTCTGGTCTCATCCTGCTGGCTGGTGCGCGCCGGGCCCAGTTCTGCCCGGCACGGGGGTGTTCTGCGTTCACCGTGTCGCACTCAACGGGGTCCTCTCTCACCTCCTGCAGCCCAACAAAGTCAGGAACGAGACGAAGGAGCTGCGGTTGCTGTGTGCCGAAGACGAGCAAGGCAGAACGTGCTGGATGACGGCGTGCAGGCTCCTCAAGGTACGCGGCATCCTGCGTGCACCCTGCGTCTCGTCGTGGACAGCCCTCCCCGTGGCCCGCCAGCCCTGTGTGCCCACACGTCCTTCCAAACAGGGTCTCAGAAGCTGCTCCCAGAGGCTTCCCGTTAGGTCAGAGCCGGCGTCCGACCGCGGTCCCTGCTGTTTGGGGACGTGGTGGGACTCAGAGCGGCGCCCCTGGTTTCTCCCACCAGATGCCAGGAGCACCTCAACCAATGAGACAACCAGAAACGTCTCCAGATGTGAATGGATGTCCCTGGGTGGGGCGTGGGGGCGGGAGACTGCACCGGCTGAGAGCCTTGGGTCTAGGGAAATAGGAATAGAAAGACCAGAGCGGACGCCAGGGAGAGAGAGAGCACGTCGCTCCTCAGGCGGGTTAATGACTTCAGAGACGGAGTATCACACTCTTGCTCCCCGAAAAGCCGGGGCCACGAGGGAAACGTGGCACACCATGCAGCTCCCCACAGCGCCCGACGCACGTAGCGTCTCCTGCCCACACGTTCTTAAGGGAGTCCGCTGCATAGAACCTCGGTGCCCTCAGCAGCCACTCCCAGTAACCGCCACGGTGATTCCATGTGACCCCGCGGTGAAGGCTAGGCGTTTAACAGCAGAGGACACCTCACTTCTGCGATCCCGGGAAAAGCCCCTTTGCGCACATCCGTGCCCCACATGGCTGCCGTTCCTCATGTACATAAAGTGCATGGGCATCGCACCGTTGTGTGCAGTGGTTGTGTGAGGTGAACGTTAGGGTGTCTGGAGGACAAGGCGCAGTCAGCGGTGGCTGACCCGTGCCAGGGGTCTAGGAATCTCTTTATGAAAATGCCAACCTTCACTGAAGCTTCCAGCCAGGCAGAGAGTCCGGGCAGAGCCACCTAGAGAAACAGACCCGCTGAAGGAGGCATAGCTCGTGACCTCTTGGAGATGCCAGGGGCCACCTGCTCCAAGCACGGGTGTCCTGGAAGCCTCCCTTCCCCGGAACTGCACATTGTTTTATTTTTGCTGCCATTTAAACAGAGACGGGTTAAGTGTAAAATGTTACTATCTTGTAACATTAACATCTCAGGGAGGGGACGTTAATGTGGGTACAGGACACCGTAGATTGGAGGTGACTCCTTGACAAGCCAGCTCTACAGCTTATGGGATGTCCGTTCAGAGGATACTCCTCGGTGACGTGAAGAACGGGGTCCTCTCTGGAGTGTGTTGTGGGAAAATTCCCAGGACGTATTATTAAGAATTAAAAAGCAAATGCTCCCTTGGTTGTAGGTGCAAGGAAAGGAGAAGCTAAAATGCAGAGGTGCGTTTGCTGGTGTGCTCTGAGTCCCATCACGGGTCCTCTTTAAAGAGGAGCTCGAACCTGTGTAGGAGAGCACGGGGGCACTCGGCGAGACGTGGGTGGGGCAGGCGGAAGGGACACCTTCAATAGTTCTGTATGCGCGTGATTTTTTTGGGTCTGCGGATACATAGTCTTGGAAGAAGCAGGAAAGGAAGCGGGAGCACGTCTGTGACGCTGTGGGATTGGTGCTTTGGGGTCGTGCACAGCCAATCCAGGGAGCGAGGTCTCCGCCGGGCATCTTGCGTGGGACGTCAGGGCCAGCGGAATGGAACCAGGCACGGAGAGGGAAACGCACAGAAGGAGCGGTGACGGTCCTATCCAGTGTTCCCATTAGTGCCAACAGGAATGCGTCCCATTGGAGGTTAACGCAGGATCAGGAACGTTGGCGAGCGTTTGCTTTGGGCCGGACTCTTCCTCACGTCCAACCTCGCCGTAGCTCAGCGGCACGCTTGCCCGTCGCCATCCTCCCTGGACCGAGGACAGAGCTGAAGCCCATCGTGTCCTGCCTGGGGGCGGGGGCCAGGGGCCTACTGGTGTGTGCACCGTCAGCTCTGGGGCCCCACGCTGGGCTCCAGAGCTCACCACAGCAATCCACTGCCCTCCATGAGAGTCAGCAGGATGGGGACCCCCGTCCACGTCTGCACGTGGCCTTGTTGCCTCCAGTCAGCCCCAGACCCCACATCCCAAAGGCTGTTCCTGAAGGAGGTGAGGGTCTGGACTGAACGGCTACTGGTGTGGTTGACAGGCTTGGGCCACTCAGGTGACACGGAAGCTGAAGGGCACCTTCAGTTCCAGCTGGTTATGCGCCGTGGCGTCTTACCGCCACCAAGCAGGCTGATGGACCTCCTCCCACATGAGAACGCCTTACTTTGCCACCCCCTTCCCCGTCCCGTCTCGAACTATCTCGGTCTCAGAGCAGGAAGCGAAATCAGAAGACTCTAGACCCTCGCCTCATACCCCGACGTCACCTTCAGAATGGGGTGTATTTTCTCCTGGGAGTCGGGGCAGTTTGAAGCCATAGGAAACCTTATAAAGTGTGTCTATTCCCTCTGCCCAGCTCCTGTCCCAGCCTCCCAGATGTGAGCATGGACTCAGGTCCCTCCCTGTCCATCTCCCTGACAGGGGACCTGACCGGGAGACGGTCCATCCGTCCGCCCTCCCTGTGCTTGCTCAGTGCCGGGTCTCGGTCCAGATGTCATCTTCCCTGGTGCCCCCCCAGCCCCTCTCGGACAGCCAGGATTGCCCGGCACTCAGAACATAACAGATGCTTGGAAAAAAGTGAGCTGGATAACAGCGGGCACCACCCAGACTCCTGTGTCTGCCTGGGACTGTTTCTTTTCCGAAGCTCTTCCTCCTGGTGTCCTGGGCAAGGCCGGCATCGACCCGGGGCCTGCAGGGGCAGCAGGCGGGGGCTTGGACCTCAGAGAGTCTGGGTCTCGGGCCGGAGTCCAGGGATCTCAGCGGCACAGACTAAGGAGACACTGGGCTGCACCTTTCCACGGTTGACCCGGGGGCTTGTCGGTAGTGAGTGATGGCAGGTCCCCGGAGTGCCAGTGCTCAGACTGTCCTGTTCCCAGAAGGGGGTCAGACGTACGTGTCCTCCCTGGAGGAAGCATTGCCTTTCTGCTGGTCCCGGTGTATCCAGGAGTCACTCCTGAGTGATGGCTAAGACTGCAACAGCTGTCCGCGTCCTATTAAAATCCCAGGGCTTGTTGGAGAGCAACACCTTATTTTCAGTGAGCCAAGGACCTTTCGTGCCTCTGAGTCCCGTCACGGGTCCTCTTTAAAGAGGAGCTCGAGCCTGTGTAGGAGAGCACAGGCCCTGCTGTCCCCAGAGACGCTTGGGGGACAAAGCTGGCAGGTAGTATCAGCTGCCGTTTCTCCTTCTTTCCTATTGTGCGGCTAAATGATTTCGTAGCCATGGGGGCGCGTGGAGGGAGCATTAACCTTTGTTGCTGTGCTCCAGTATCTCCCCCCACCTTCTAGAAGTTTCTGAATCTGCCCTAGAAATTCCTCCCCAGGAGGGAGGTGTGGCTTCCCAAGCGCAGGTTTCAGTAAGGAAGGCTTGCTGTAGAGACGCCCCAGCCCACACAGGCAGTTCAAATGTCTGTCAGAGACCGTCGTCCCCTGCAGGATGCCCAAAGCACCTCTGCTCAGAGGCGGCCTGCACGCCCCGCCCTGCCCCGTCCCTCCCTCCCCACCCCTGCCCCTGTTCCCAATGCTGTGTGCCAGGCTTCCAGGCCACAGCAGCCTGAATGACGGGAGCAGGACAAAACAGGAGAGCAAGTGAAATGGACAGAAGGTAGAAACCAAAGCGCGTAAACACAGGGAACTTGAAATGGGGAGAGGAAACGCCCACTGCACTCCTCTCCCTACCGTTGTCTTTTAAGAAGGAAATGTGTGCAAACACAAAGGAGATCCTAAAATTGACTGCAAAGAATCCAGAAGGAGAAAATCAACCACATTTTTAGTTTCTCTAAGTTTCTGGGAACGTTTTAAGCTCTGTGTGGTGCGAACGGTAACAGACCGTGGAACCCGTGAGGCACGTGGATATGTCGGTCAGCGTCCCGTCCTGCTTCTGGGGCTACACTGTCCCTCCGGAACCCGCTCCGATTTCCTCTCTGCGAATAACTGAGGAACACGGCTGCTTATTTGTCCGTCTCCTACAAGACCGGAGCGCCCTCAGGGTCGAAAGCGCATCTCGTACTCGCTTTGCGTTCCTGGGGCTGAGCCTGCCAGTAATGGACGTTGACCCTAAGGCCTCTTGCAGTCTTCGCACAGGGAAGTAAACTTCCATCTCGCTTAAGAACATCAATGTTGAACGTTTAATTCCGTTCCAAGAGACAGGGATCGGCGTGTCACTCACGTGACGGTGTTCCCCACTCCTGCGCCGTCGCGTGTGAGGAGGCTGTTTGCTCGCGTGGCACATGTTGACTTTGAACCCGCAGCTGTAGCCGTTCCCCTTACGTGGGGACGTCTCTGCAGTCCCTTTACACCCCAGAGCAGAACATCAGCTGTCACTCATCTGTCTTCTTTGTGAAAGTGCCCGAGAGTGTTGCATTCAAGCAGATGTGAATAGGAAATAAGAAACGTTTTGCCCAGAATGGGGGCGAATAATTCTATGGCCACGCGTTTTTTTTTGTTCAAGCAACGGAAGGAAGTGTAAAGGAAAAAGAATGATTGGATCGTGTTTCTTTGAAACCCACTCATCTAAAATAAAAAGGGAAGACTGTTAAGGAATTGGTACTGTAGGTCGTGTACAGACGGTTAATAATCTGAAAACTGTCATTTTATGCCAATAAAACTACCTCTCTGAAGGCTGGAGTATTTATTTTTAAGTGAGGAAAACAAGAATCCTTAGTCATGGAACTTCAAAAAACAACTGTGGGAAGTAGACAGCTTCTTTAATACTTAAGGCAGACATAATATTTCAAGACTACAGTGCAAATAAAACACAGTTCGATACCTGCCTTAAAACAAACTAGTTAGATGGCTCGTGGGTCAAGGACGAGTCCTCCGAGTAAATTATTGGAACCGGGAGCAGTCTTGGGCCGTCCTAAAGGGGGTGTGTGTGTTTCCCTTCTTATTCTTTCTTTGGCCTGAATTTGATGATTTTTCTTTAATGCTTTGAAAGGGATCCTTAGGCCATTGATTTTAAGCCTTATGTTTTCAACGGTTTGTCATGTTTGTACAAGTATTCGATTCGGAGTGTTGGTACGTACACGTGTGTGCACACATGCCGTACACACTTCTGCTTAGAAGACCACACGTGCACACACGCATGTACGAGTGTGTGTTGTTAGGTCACACAAGTTTGGAATACTTACGTCTCTGGGCCCCCGGGTGGCTCAGTCAGTGAAGTGTCTACCTTCTGCTCTGGGCATGATCTCAGGGTCCTGGGATCAAGCCCCACATTGGGCTCTCTGCTCAGCAGGGAGCCTGCTTCCCCCTCTCCCCCTGCCTCTGCCTCCGTGTGCGCTCGCTTGCTCTCTCTCTCTCTCTCTCAAGTAAATAAATAAAATCAAAAAGAACATTTATGTCTGTTTGACATCAATTCTTTGGTCCTTCCGAAATCTGCTGTTACCTGCATCGGGGATGCCCGCCCCGACGCCTCACCCACCCGACGTTACTGTGGGTATGTCTGTGTCTGCACAGTTTTTCTCCTCCTTTCTGTGTTTCTGCCTTTCCGGGACCTCGTGTCTGACAAACACCGTGTAATAGGGCTTTCTCCTCTGGTCATCTTCACGTTCTTGTTGGCGCGTTTGTTGGGAAAGGTGTCCTTCCACAGCTTGTTAGGAACGTTGGTGCTTACGTCTGCCATTTGCTGCCTGTTTTCAGTTTGTCCCATCAGCCTGTGTTCATCTTTATCCCCATTTAATTTTTTTTGGGGGGGGGGCAAGGGAGACCCATCAATTAGTTTTATTTCTATTTTTAACCTCTGTCCACATTGTTTCTCTCCTTCCTGGTGGTCCCCCTGGCTGTCCTGGCACGATCTTCCCCTCACTGGGCCCCAGCCTGCCCTGCTGTTCCCACCATGTCTGTGCAGGGGTGAGGCCCTTCTCAGTATCTCACCCTAGATTTCAGTTCTTCCCGTGTCTTAAGCCGCTTAAGACTTAGAAGAGGCCCTGTCGTTAATTTGAATTCCCTGCACATGTACATTGACCCTTTCCTGGGTTCGCATCCCTTTCGGGGACCAGAGACGTGCCCAGTTCTTCCAGCATGGGTCTGCTGGAGCGGCCGCCGTCGCCCGAGATGGGTTCGTCTGCCGTCATTCTGTCTCGCCTCCAGTGTCGGGGGAACTGTCCACAGACCGTGGGGTCCCTTCCGCCCGCCGCCGCCCTCCGCACCCCGTTCCACTGCCTTCTCTCTGTGTGTCCGTGGAACTCAGCCGCCTCCCGCTTGCGGCTCCTGTGACCATGACGTGCGCTCTTCCCCACTTGTGTTTGTCGCTCTGTCTCCGCCGTCGTGCTGGGATATGCGGGGACGTGGGTTTCTCCCTGGTAGCCCGCCCCGAGATCCTACAGCCTTTTGTCTTTCTATCTATTCTGGAACATGCGTGGCCAGCAGCCCTTGGGTACTTCTCACAGCCCCTCCCCCATGTTCTGGGTGCACCGGCACGCGCGTGGTGGACCTTCTGGTGCTGTTCCAGACACCAGAGGACACCCTATGGGGTTGAAGCTGGAGATGAGCTACCTCTTGATAACTGCGTCTTCTTGCCCAACCGTCTTCCTTTCCTGTGTAGGCGAGTGGGGGACCGGGGCGCAGGCGGGCGGTTACAGGCGAGCGGGACTCTGCTTATTGCCCGGGCCCAGGAAGCATGGACCGTGAGGGGTGGGGGGGCCGGCTGTGTGTGTTTGAACCCAGAGCCCTTACTTTACCATGACCCTGAGTGACCTACCTCACTTCCCTCTTGCATCTGTTACTTGTACTTGGGGACAAAGGCCGCGTTTCCTGACGCGGAGAGGAGTAAAATGAAATAAAGCTCTTGGAAGCGTACCTGGCTCGTAGCAGCATTCTCTAAGATTAACTGTGGAGCTAGACCTTTTTTTTTCTTTTAGGATTTTTTAAATTTTTTTGAGAGAGAGAGAAAGCATGAGCAGGGGAGGAGTAGAGGCAGAGGGAGAAGCAGGCTCCCCGCTGAGCAGGGAGCCCAAGGACTGGAGACACCATCCCAGGACCCTGGGATCATGACCCAAGCTGAAGGCAGTCGCTTAACCAACCGAACCCCCAGGCACCCCTCGATATTATTACATCGTCACTGCCTGCTTCTCCCTTGCCCCCCGCCAGCGTGAGTAGCCAGTAAGCTGCTCCTGTCCACGGGGGACAAGCGTGCAGGGGCGAGGCTATGTGCCCATAGCGGTGGCTGGGTCGCTCTCTGTTCTGTACTCCGTGCGGTCCTTCCCTGCACGGGTCTGCCGCTTTCCGGGGCTTGGGGGGCTCTAGGGGCCCCGGCAGCTGACTCTGGCCCTCCCCCGCAGTACGGAATGCTGCTGTACCAGAACTTCAGGATCCCGCCCCCGCGGAAGGCCTTGCTCCCCTCCTTCTGCACACCGGTGGTGAGTGCGTCTGCAGCGTCCGAAAGGCGGGCCCCTTCCCAGCATCCCGGCTGAGCACGGGTTGTTTCCAGGGAGACTGGTTTGTCTGGCCGGCGGTGTGACTGCTGGGGTCGGGTCCTGTACCGGTCAGGGCGGTGGCTCTATTCAGGAGCTCAGGGACTGTCACCAGCCATGTCTTGCTCTCACCGGGGGCAGCCGTGGCGCTATGGCCATGGGTGACCCTGAAGCTTCCCCTGGTGGGAATTAGAGCTGGGAGTGTCCTTGTCCTCAGGATGTCCTCTACTTCCCAAAGGTGGAGGAACAATTCGTCCTCTCCAAACATGACCCTTTAGCTCCCCCAGGCCCCTTTCTGGGAGGGGCCGGGTGTGCACAGGGAGGGTCCATGTGTTGCCCAGAACTGAGCCCCTGGGGGAGGGACTTGGTGGCTGCCCACCACCCCAACCCTACGGCACCCCGCGGCCTCCAGTGGAGTTTGGGTGCACTGAGGGGACTGGAGTGTTTCTTATTCCCCTCCAGAGAAACCAAAGCCACCTCTAGGTCAGGGGCCCTCCTGCCACAGAATTTCCACCTGAACTTTAGAGCGGGGGGCGGGATGTTCCGTCACCCTTCCCCAGCCATCGCTAGCCTGGTTGCCTACGTTTTAAGAACTTGTGGCCTTTCCTTCCAGCGCAGTGTCTCTGAGAACTCCCTGGTGGCGATGGATTTTTCTGGGCAAACAGGAAGAGTGATCGAGAACCCGGCCGAAGCCCAGAGCGCGGCCCTGGAGGAAGGCCATGCCTGGAGGGTAAGGCCAGGCCGTCCCGTGGACAGGTCCCCTCGTGGGTAGTGCCCCTGCCCCCGCGCTGGCCTCCTGGAAGAACGGCCCCGTGGGCACTGTTGCGGGGACAAGGTGCTAGGAGGGGAGGGTGGCATCACAGGCTCAGCTCGGGGTTCCTCCACGTTCCCAGGGGGAGGCGTGGGGCAGGAGCAGAGCCCTCTGACCTCGTGGCTCCCGCACAGAGCTGCCCCGCTACGGGGTGGTCAGCGGCCGTGTGTGGACAGCACGGAGCCCTCCCGCCCTGACGCGGCTGGTCGTTGCTCACGCCATGGCTCGACCAGCTTCGTGGCCTCGGACAGTCTCTTCCCTTGGAGGCTCCTACTCCTGACCTCCCCGTGTGGAGAGTGTCCCCTGGTTTCAAATTCTCTGAGATTTACAGACAATGTACAAAACGTGAGCCCCCTGGCTCAGAGTTCCCTGAACCTCCGCCTCAGAGCATGTTGGAAAAGAACGTCCCCATGGCCCGGGGTCTCTGTAGGCCAGTGTTTCCCGTGGAGAAGCTTGTGCTTTTCTCCCAGAATGTCCCAGAGTTTCACTGTGTGCTTCAGTCCCGGGGTCGTGGGGATTCCTCAGGATGCTTCTGTTTTCACGCCTGTGGCCAGATGTGGCGGGCTGGGGAGGCTGTCCCTCCACGGCCGAGCGCCCCACATCCCGGCCGGGCCTGCCCGCACGGGCACGTCCCCGGCGGTCTGCTGTGTCGGCGCTGACGCGGGCGTTCCTTCCGCAGAAGCGAAGCACACGGATGAACATCCCAGGCAGCCAGAGCCCCCTCCACGCTTCCACCCTAAGTACAGGTAAGCGCCTCTTGGCGGCCTGATCCTCTGGTCCTAAGGGTGGCCCCATCCCTCCCGGAGCTTCCCCTGACCCCCGGGCCCAGCGTTCGCCAGGAGAGCTGTAGCCGTGGGAACCGGGCCCGGCGCTGATGGCCGGTTCGCTGTGCCTTCAGCACAGCCAGTCCCCTCCTTCCCTCTTCCCTCCCGCAGTGATTCACAGGACGCAGCACTGGTTCCATGGCAGGATCTCCCGGGAGGAGTCCCACCGGATCATCAAGCAGCAGGGGCTGGTGGACGGGTAAGGAGGTGGTGGCCTGGGGAGCGGGCCCCGAACCCCTGTTGTGCCGGGTGCACCTTCTCTCTGGTTTCTGAGATCCTGGGTGGCGGCAGTCGCTAGAGCGTCAGCTGGAAGAGCGGAGAATGTGGCTCAGGGTCAGCGTGGGGCAGGGCAGGCTCAGCTGGCCGGCGGCCCAGGGAAGATCGTAACCCTCCTGTTACCAACTTCTGCCTCTTTGGTGCACATCAGACGGATGGACCAAGGGCACAAGCCGGTTGTTTTTCATTCGCAGGGCAGGGGCAAACGAAAGAACAGTGTTTTTATTTACATTTGATCAGGTGGCTTTTGCTGAGAACAAACAGCCCCAAAGCCTTCAAGGCTTCAAGCCACAGAGCAGGATCATTTCTCACAGTCGGAGCTGGTGGGGGGGGGTCCTCCTCGCCTGGGCCAGCTGTCCTGGGGGCGGGTCGGCCTTCCTTTGGGTCTGACACCTGGTGTTGGTGTTGGCTGCGGAGATGGGGCGACTGGGTGTGTGTGCCAGCAGGCTAGCCTGGGGACACTCGCTCCGTGGCCGTCATGGGTCCCAGGAGTGAGAGAGGTCAGAGCCCGATGCACAGGCCCTTTTCAGGGCTACTATCCCACTGGCCGACGCAGGGCCCCACAGCCCTGCTCTCCTGGCCACTGGAGGAGCTGCCCAGGGCCCTGGATGTGCACCTGTGTCCTCCCCCTGACTCCCAGCAGGAGGTACCCTCTGCCTCCCCCACTCCTTCGTATGTTAAAACTTTTCCTATAGACATTTTAAGAATTTACCCAGGAGAGAAGAGACTAGTGAGTCCCCATGTAGTCCTTCTCTGGTTTTGACTCATTTTAGTTTGTCTGTGTCCCTTCCTGCATGATTGGCTCCTCCCCGCTCCACCTTCCTTCTCCTGGAAGAGTTTATTTTTTTAAAGATTTTATTTATTTATTTGAGAGAGAGAGAAAGGGAGAGAGTGAGTGCACGCACTCAAGCAGGGGGAGAGGCAGGCGGAGGGAGAGCAGACTCCCCGCTGAGCAGGGAGCCCGAGGTGGGACTCGATCCAGGACCCTGGGACCATGACCTGAACTGAAGGCAGACGCTTAAACGACAGAGCCCCCCAGGTGCCCTGCCCTCTTGAATGTTTTAAAATAAATTGCAGGGGTGCCTGGGTGGCTCAGTGGGTTAAGCCGCTGCCTTCGGCTCAGGTCATGATCTCAGGGTCCTGGGATCGAGTCCCGTGTCGGGCTCTCTGCTTGGCAGGGAGCCTGCTTCACCCTTCTCTCTCTCTGCCTGCCTTTCTGCCTACTTGTGATCTCTGTCAAATAAATAAATAAAATCTTTAAAAAAAAAAATAAATAAATAAATAAATAAAATAAATTGCAGACATTCTATATTTTACCAGTAAACATAGCGTGTCTCTAAAACATAAAGAGCCTTGTACTTTGACATGATTCCTTAATGTCATCTAAAATCCAGTCTTTTTAGGGAATCCAAATTTCCCTAATTGCTGCAAAAAGAAAAAAAAAAATCCTTGAAACTGAGTTGGTTCAAATCGGGGCTGACAAATGGCGTTTGGCTGGTCGGTCTCACGCCTCCTCAGATAGGACGATGTCCCTCTGCTTCCTTCTCTTCCTCTCATTGGCTTGTCTGTTGCTGAAGCAGTGGGTGTGTCGCAGGCTGCGAAGGTGGCTGAGCTCTTGACTTTTCCCTCAAGTGAGGGGGTCAGTTTGGAGAAGAGTGGTTCGGCCTCGCCACCTTCCGCGGTGACAGATGAGCTGCTGCTCGTCTAAACTGGGGCTATGTCCACAGATTCCTAAACACTGGATTTCTTTCAGTCAAAACTTGCTGTTTTTGATGCTCACTTTGGCCAACGGGACTTGATCCAGTCAGTTCCTGAGCTCTTCTGATGCACCGCGGCCAGTGCTGGATCCCAGAGTGACCCGAGAGCGTTCCGCTCCCCTGAATGTTGCTCTTCGGAAACTCGCTCTTTCTAGTGGAAAGCGGCTTCTGGACGTCACAGCCTGTGGGCCCTTTCCAGGGGCAGAGCTAGGACATAGGCTTTTTTTCCCCACAGTGAAAAATAAAAATTTGAAACCCTCTCTTTCAGGGTTCACACTGTTACTGCAAACTTGGCCGGAAGAGGATAGGTTCTTTCCCCTTGATTTTACTGTATTTCTCTTCTCTTACTCCGAAAATCTTACTAGGACATAATTATTTGTAAAAACTGACTTTCCCTATGTCTCATCACGTCTGGAAAGTAGTCCTGTGGCCCTCGTAATCCTGAAGGCGTGTTCCAGGCAGGTCACGTCCAAGAGCCACGTTTGAATAGGCTCCTCTCTGGGGTTCTAGCCGCAAACCTCTGAGTGGTTGGTGAGGTTCATTTGTCTCCGTTTGCTCTCGATTTTTGTCAGCGGATCTGCTTGCGTTTCGGCTTAATGCTTCCCGTTAAACCTACAAAACACTCCCCCAGTTCCAAAATCAGAACGGTGAAACCGGGCGGGCTCCCTTCAGGCTCTCCCCTGCCCCCTGCACCTCCTCCGCTATGGGAGCCCATTTTATGGGGTCTGTGTATCCACTCGCTGTGGCAGATGCACGCACATGGCGACGGTCTGCCCTGTCTCGGGCTTGGTGTTTCCAGGCTGATGGTAGGACATTGGGGAGCTGTCCCCTCATAGTCCAGTTCAGCCGATGTCTCTGCTGGTGGTGCCCAGACCTGTGTGGGCGATGGCATGCCCACGGCCCCTCAGGCTGCGAGGGGGTGTCCACCTGTCTCCTCTGTCGCCGGGGAGGCCGACCCTCTTTCTGGAGATTGAAACCTCCTTGGGCATTTCTTCTCTTACCATTCTGGAAACCGTTTGTATCTTCTGCCCCATGTTCTCAGTCTGTTTCCTGCAAATGTTCTTTCTTACATCGTTGTGTCGTTTTTGACTTTGCATATGGCTCGTATCTGTTTTCTATTTGGTTTGGGTTGGCTTTTTTATTTGTATTTTTTTAAGATTTTATGTATTTATTTGACAGAGAGAGATCGCAAGTAGCAAAGAGGCAGGCAGAGAGAGGAGGAAGCAGGCTCCCTGCCAAGCAGAGAGGACTCGATCCCAGGACCCTGAGACCATGACCTGAGCCGAAGGCAGAGGCTTAACCCACTGAGCCACCCAGGCGCCCTGTACAGGCTTTTTGATGCCAATTTTATGTAGCTGCCTTTATCATTTGTGTCCCTTTTCCTCCTGTGTTTTCGGGCCCTTGCGGTGTTCGTTTCGGCTGCTCCGTAAAGGAGTTTGCTCCTGTCCTCTAGGACCCCTGTTGTTTCTCTTCTTCCTTTCAGTCTTTTAATCCAGCTTTTCCCTCCCAGTGTTCCTTTTTGTTTGTCTAGATCCCAGATGCATTCACAATGTATTTATGCTGAGATGCTGTGTAAAGAACAAATCCTATTTGTTTGCCCTGTGCGGCTGTCACATCGTTCCAAAACTACTGATTTGAAAAGTCACCCTTATCCAGCAACGGTCCTTTTTTGAAAGCATGAGAAGTGAGTCCTCCTCCCCTGTGCGCCTCTGAGGGGTCTGGCCCGTCTAAGGAGAGGGAAACCGAACAGTGACAGCGTTCGCGTGCAGGGATATGTAGGCTCCCGGGCTTTCTGTACAGACCGTGCCCGTCCGCAGCCCTGAGCAGCATCAGAAGGGATCCCACGGTGCTCTGATGAGGTCACCACACTGGCCGTGGGGTTCATTCCAAGGAAGCCCAGTGGTTCACTTGCCAGGGGGCATCAGATGCCATAAAAGTGAGGGTTCCAGAGGGGATGGGATTGGTGTCATGGCCACTCGTGTCCCTCCCGGGGCCCCGGGCAATGTGGCACCTGTGTCCCTCTGGATCACGGTGGATGGAACCTCAGAGGCCATGTGGGGACATGTGTGATCTGAGGACGCTTCCCTGTGATTCCCAGTCAGGCCCACTCTGCCTTTAAGGGGCTGCCCCTGTGTGTGGGAGCCGTGCGGTCCTTCAGCACACCCGGGCCATGACATTGTGGGTCTGTACCTGTTCTGTTTTGTTTATTTGATAGAGCGAGCCCGAGCCGGGGTGTAGGGGCAGAGGGAGAAGGAGAAGCCGACTCCCCGTGGAGCAAGGAGCCGGATGCGGGGCTTGATCCCAGGACCTGAGATCAGGACCTGAGCCGAGTACAGAAGCTTCTCTGACTGAGCCCCCAGGTGCCCCATGTCAGTGCCTGTTTAAAAAAAATAAAATGTGTAAAAAATATGTATTTTTTAATTAATTAAAAATTTTTAATTATTTATTATTTATTTAATTAGTATTAATTATAATAATAATTATTAATTATTAATTATTTAATTAAATATTTTAATTAATTAAAAATTTTAATTAATTAAAATATATTTATTTAAAAAAATAAAATGTGTAAAAAATATAAAAATAGAAAAATAAAATAGCGAGGTCTCTATCCGTTCAGGCCCACAGACAAAGACGAGCGTCCCTGTCATCTTTCCTCCCACAAACCGGCCAGTCCCCTGGTGTCTGCCCCGTTAATAAGCCGGGCTTTCTCTCCAGTATAACCTTCAGCCCTGGTGTCAGGCTGGCCAAAACGAGGGTCAGGATAATGGAACCCATTCAGGTGTCATCACCGTGAGGCTAGACTTCCATTAATTGCTGGGCGCTCAGGCAGGAAATGTGTTGGGAAAACAAGGTAAATGAAATAATCAGTTCCTAATCTTGATTGATCCCTGCAGAGATAACGAAGGGAAAACAATTTAGAGAGTCCAGCAACGTGGAGAGAATGACTGAAAGTCAGCCTTAACCTCAAAAGACACAGGGAGTTAGGAAGAGGGGCCGGAAGGAGACAAGGGAGCCTAGCGCCCACCCGGTGGGGAGGGGTCTTTGAAACCCCTGGTGTCCAGGTGCCCGCGCCCTTTCCCTCGTGCCGCCCACAGCCAGCCCACAACCTGGAGAAGGATTCTTCCAAGGGCAGATCTAGCGTCGTGGCCTCTGCTGAGTGCCCACTGGGTGCTCACTTCTTCTCCTGCAGCATTTCGGCTCTGTCCCCCGCCCTCCCTACCCTGGCCCTGCTCACACTGGGCCCGGCCCCGCCCACCCCTCTTCGGCCCCGAGTCTCCAGCTCCGTGCTGTTGGTGAGCCCCGAGGAGCACGCCAGTCCTCCCCTGCGGGTTAGGGAACTTCTCTGTCCAGATTTGAGTTGTTTGCAGCTCCCCACGGACCCCCATGTTAGGGGGCGGGGGTCCTGTCCCAGGACTGACACAGTGCCCCGGTCGGCACCATAACAGTGCTCAGCAGCCATGAAGGAACCGTCCATACACGCCTCCTCCGATCTTACCCGTGGCCCTGTTGATCCTAGAAGCCGGGATTCCTCTGTGCCTAAGGCTGGCTGCTAGCCCCTGGGGACCTGGCGTAACTTCTCTGTGCCCGCTGCCCTCATCTTGAAATGAGAACCATGGAGTTGCCAAGCGCTCAGAGCCTCACTTATGACCCTGAGCTGGGTTGTCCCTCAGACCGCTGTCAGCAACCCCCCCCCCCCCCGCAAACACAGGCCACGCTCTGCTTCAGGAGCCCGCCAGGGGGCACATTTGCAAGCTCTCCCTGCTACGTGGTCCTCACCGCTTTCCTTCCTGTGCTGGGTTCCAGATTTCTTTTTTTTTTTTTCCATTTTTTTTCCCCAAAGATTTTTATTTATTTATTTGTCAGAGAGAGAGACAGCAGAAGAGCTGGGTGAGGGGCAGAGGGAGAAGCAGGCTTCCCACAGAGCAGGGAGCCCGACGGGGGGATCCATCCAGGACCCTGGGATCATGACCTGAGCTGAAGGCAGCTGCTTAACCAACTGAGCCGCCAGGCGTCCCTCTGTTCCAGATTTCTTGACCTGCCCGAGTTGCCTGCCACGCAGTCCTCCTGGGACCTGTCCTTGCAGAGGTCCCTTGGGCTATCAGTGGGGCTCCTGCGGTTTGTGGTTGGCAATCACTGGCTTCCTGGGCTCCTGTAGGTCAAGCGTCCCATGCAGCCCGAGGCAGAACAGGCCAGTCATGGATCTGATCCGTGGCAGGTCTGAGAATCCCACAAACTCCAGAGCCACATGCTTTTCAGACCACAGGTTCCTCTGAGTTAATAATGGTTGCAGACAGCCAGCCACTGGGCACAAACTATAAATCCCAAGCATTTGGGGAAACCTCAGCACTTTCCAAGGTCCTGCCCCAGGTGGAAGGTGTGGGGCAGTGCCTGCCTGCTCCCGGGGCTGCTCCAGGGCCACGTTCACGGTGCACCTGCCTGCAGCAGGAAGTGCCTGGGAGCTAACTAAGCTGACAGGAGAGCGAGGGACAAACCAGCTTTTCCTGTCAGACAGCCCGGTGTCCAGGAAGTTCCCAGGTTTTTGCTGGGATGGTGGCTTCTTTGGAATGAAATAACCCATAAGACAGATCTTTGAGGTGGACAACCGAGGCATGTGGCTATGCCCAGGAGAAGGGGAAGACCTCCGGCCTCTCAAGGTTCTGCGTGGCAGACGCCCCACACCTAACCCTCCACGCAGGGCAGGCAATTCTTAGCACTGACTGCCCGCCTCACAAGTCATGGGACTCTGGTCTCCCAGAAGAAATTTGGAAGAATATGTCTCCTGGGAACACTGGAATAAGGGGTGTGTGGTCACACGAGAGTGCAAAACCCAGTGCTCCAGTCCCACGGCACCCACGGTGGATATTCCCATTTAAAGGCTCTGAGAAGTCCTGTAGTAAAATAAAATACCTTTCTGCCTTTTTAACACAGGACTTTGCCGTCCCATTTATCTGGTTTCTGTCTTAATAGTAGAGTCCAGTAGCAGATGGTGCACTGTTTGCCTTGAATAAGGCTCTTTGTCACCTGGATTCTGGCGTTAGGGCTCCTCTTTCCTCCTTCCTAGGGTACAGCTGCCTTCTCCACGAATGCCAGGTGTGCTTGTGGAAAAGCAAAGATTTCTAGGTCTTTGTGCTACTGGGATTTTTATGTATTTCTTATCCTGAAATAAATTGGTGTCATGGGGAAGCTGCCGGAGTCTTATAGCAATCTCCTGTGCGTTTTCTCAGATGCGCCGGCTGTCAGTGCTATGGCCCGTTTGCTCTATCATAGCCTCCCTCCCTCCTCTTTTTGTCTGAACCCTTTGGGAGGTAAGTTCCAAATAGCATGATGTCCCTTGGATCCTGCTTATTTTGGTAGAAAATTTGTAAGAACAAGGACTCATCTTCTATTTAACCACAGTACCCTTGTAAAAATTGGGAAGTAGGGGCGCCTGGGTGGCTCAGTCAGATAAGCATCTGCCTTCGGCTTGGTCATGATCCCGGGGTCCCAGGATCGAAGCCCGCATCTGCCTCCCTGCTCAGCAGGGCGGCTGCTTCTCCCTCTGCCTGCCGCTCCCCCTGCTTGTGTTCTCTGTCTCCCTCTCTCTCTTTATCAAATAGATAAAATCGATTAGAAAGATAAAACCTTTTTTTAAATATTGGGAAGTAGACATCCACGTGGCTCCTACACACTTGGTCCAGTTTTGCCAGCGGTTCCTCTCACATCCTTCACGGGGAACAAAAACGTCGTAATTCTAAATGCTCCTCTGGGGGCGCATCTCGTTAGCCTTTGTCCTTCCTGGACACGTGTCACAGGAAGAAGCCGGTTCTTACAGAGTGCACCTCGGCTTGGGTGCCTCCAGGTGCTCTGGGGCTCAGCCGGGTCACCACCTTGCAGGAGTCCCCCCTGGCTGGGCAGAGTTGGTGTCTCATTGCCGGCGGTGTTGCCTTGGATACGCAGCAGTGATGGTACCAGCGGGTTCCTCCGATGGACAGTCGCTGTGTTTCCCTTTGTATCGACAAGTGCTGGGGGGTGATGGTTTGAGAACGAAAATTCTGTTTCTCGTCAAATTCCATCTGCTGATGTTCGCACCTATTGACGACCTTGTCCTTCATCTGTGGGAACCTGCGGCTGTGGCCAGATAGTGTCGGGCCCATCATTTCTTCCTGTTTACTTAGCTTGCCCTCTGTTTTAAGGAAGAGCTCCTTCTCCTCCTCTCTTAATTTACTTGCTCATTTATTACAGTATCGGAAGGTACTCTCGGATTCCGGTTTTATTCTCTGGGTTATCATCTGTCAGGTCTGATATTACTACGATGCTGTATCCTGGCTCATGGCCCTTTGAAATTTGAACTTCATGACTTTCCGGCGCATGTCGTTCTAGCCGCAATGGTGCACCTGCCCAGCCATGGCCCTAGCATGCTTTCACTGGAGGATGACATTCAGAAGCCCGTCCTCAGGCATCCTGAACTGTACCGTCTGCAAGGCTCTCTTATCCTCAGGAGTGGGGCAATGCGTGCGTGTGTTTGTGCGTGAATGTGCGCATGTGTTCATGCATGTGCAAAGATACAAACCCACATCCCAGGTCTGGATTTTTGAAAGTGTACAATCAGCTGATTTTTTCCATCCCTAGGCTTTTTCTCCTCCGAGACAGCCAGAGCAATCCAAAGGCTTTTGTGCTCACGCTCTGTCATCATCAGAAAATTAAAAATTTCCAGATCTTACCTGTAAGTATCGAAAACCTCTCACTGAGCCTTGTTGTTTCCTGGGTTTGTTCCGAATGCAATTTTCAAACCCCAAACTAACCAGACCTGCAGGTCGTTAAATATCAGGTCCAAGCTGACCAGAGAGACTTCTCCGAGTCCCCTGATAGGTTTGTTTTTTGAAATTGGGAACACACCTCCCAGAAGTCATCAGCTGGGGAGTAACGTATACGAAATTGACATCAGATGTTTCACATTCTTAAGTGATGAAGTCTACAGGTCATAACATTCCTAAAATGTTTCCTGTGGGGCCCCAACCCAGGCCATGTTCTGCCCAAAGAGGGTGGTGAGGTCTTTTCCGCTCAGAGATCCACTCTGTCCAGTAGCAAAGAAAGCTCTGGGAGGCCCACACCTGGCAGGTCTGAAGCTTGCTTGAGCCCAGGACTTCAGCGTCTCGGGAGTCCCTCAGGGATGGGAGTGGGAGGATCACAGGGGAGTCCTGTTAGCTTTTCGGGAGCCTTCCTGCCGTGTCCCGATGATGCTCTCGCTCTGCCCATGAGACAGCGGAAGGGCAAAGGCATTGGTGGTGTGCCCGGGGCCAGGCTGCCCAGACTGCACAGAAGCTTCAGTGCCAACCTGGGACTCGTCGCCTGAGGGGAACTGCTTCCTTCCTTGTTTGCTCTGTCTGACCCCGCCTTACATCATCTCTCATTGTCTTAGCCTCAAATCAAAGGAAACCTGTTATGTGGCCAGCGGAGTGGGTAATGCCATTCTCCCCGATAACCCCAGATTCTGGAAGCCTCCCAGGGATAGTCGCTGGAGGCTTGAAAACGGGGTGCACTCGTGCCTTCAGCTGTGTTTTGGAGTCTAGAAGCGGTTCTGAGTTATTAATCAGACTGACCTGCTCGGTACACACGTGTTCCCACCACAGTGCAGTCCTTAACTCTCTCTGCGCAGACCAGCCTTAGGAAGGTTGCTACTTCCAGAAGGTACCATGGGGTCCCTCCATGTTGATGGAAATGGCTACCTGACATCCACTATGGCAGGACCTAGGAAAGCACTGCCGGTTCCTGCCCTCATTGATCCCTTGCAGTGACCCCATAGTCGCACTCTTTGTCCCCAAGCGTGTGGCCCCTAACTCGGCACATGTCCTTGTGTCCCTCTAGTGCGAGGATGACGGGCAGATGTTCTTCAGCCTCGACGACGGGAACACCAAATTCTCTGACCTGATCCAGCTTGTGGACTTTTACCAGCTCAACAAAGGCGTCCTACCTTGCAAACTCAAGCACCACTGCATCCGAGTGGCCTTATGACCTCACACTCACTCTTGGCTGAGGACGGGAGCAAGCTGACACTGGAACGGGGCCGGGGGGTCGCGCGTGGCCGAGAGCACTCGTCCGTTCTGCACCCCGGGGAGCGGGGTCCGTCGGGGCCCACCCGCCAGGAGGGACTCGGGGTTGGACTCCCGCAACAATTAGCTGCTGCGGATCTGACGGGGCTGCCTCCCCCCGCCCCAAACGCCGAACAGATCGGGGAGGCAGGAGAGCGCAACCTCGAACGGGAGGCAAAAAACTGGACGGATCGTCTTGGCTGGGCCACGTAGGAGCGAGAACCAGAGACACGTAATTGGAAATGAACTCTTGCCCTGGAATAATCTTGACAATTAAAACTGATATGTTTACTTTTTTGTATCGATCACTTTTTGCACTCCTTCTTTGTTTTCAGTATTGCCCTCGGCCCCAGTAGGAGGGGGTTTGGCTCCTCTGTGCACGAGGGACGCGGGGACCTTGGCGAGGAGCAGACTCCAGAGACCGAATCTGGGCCCCCAGGTGTTTCCAGGTCCCCGCCCGGTGCAGGTGACTGGAGGCGGATCTGCTCCCAGGTAACAAACCACCCCAGCCCTCCCCAGAATACTTGAAGAGCTTTTTTTTTTTTTTTTTAAAGAGACACAGGTGTCACCCGTAGTAGGCATTGGGCCCCTGGTGTGGACGCAGTCGGACACCCCCATCTGTCCGTCACTTCCGTGTGCACAGATGCCCCCTACACCTGTTACATATGTGTCCTTCACAGTTCAGGAGGCCTGGGTGCTCTGGAAAGCTCTCTGGCCCACCTCACGGTCTGGCTGAGTGGCCTCGCCTCTAGTGGACATGGGGAGCGTCCCTGGGACCCCCGCACCGCCCCAGCACCCAGTGTCCACCGCCCCCTCTAAGCTTGTTCTAGAACGATCGCTGCCTTACTCCCCACCACCCCCAGGCACTCAGGCTTTTTCCTGGCCGTCGTCCCTCCGGGGGTTAAAGGATCGAAAAGGAAAATGGCACCTGCTTGACTGCCAGAGGTGGCCCGAGGGTTTCCATGGTGATAAAGACGTGAACATAGAAAAGGGCACGTCTGCTGCCCGGCACGGACAGGTCCTCACTCGATGACCTCTGTCCTGCTGAAAAGCCCTGTGAGCCGGCCCAGGCGGAGGCCCCCCTCGGCGGGCTGGAGCTCAGAAGAGTCTGGTCAACACAGCACTGCTTCCCCCGTGGGGGACTGAGTCACACAGTGACTGGACTGCCCCCCCACCCCGTCCCCGTAGCTGAGTCACCAGTTGTGACAGGGGCCGCGGCTTTACTGGCAGACTCTGCAAAGCAGAAAGGTCTCCCCTGACAGGCCTGGGAGATGGGTCACCACGCGGGATTGGCCCACCAGGTGCCTGCCTCTGCCCCACCACCGTGCCCCCAGCAAGCGTGTACTCTGGTGGGACCCACGGGACCCTCATCAGTGGCACTGCTGTGCTCCTGGGACCTCAAGGGTGTAGAAACACTGTATTTTAGTTTACGGGCCTCACTCTGCTCGTTTTCCAAAAAATGTCTACTTATACAAATGCAGAATCTTTAGTAAAACGTTTTTAGCTGTAGACACTCCGTCGCGTTTTCTTCGTTTTGTAGCCAGTTATCTCGGGCCCTTGCAGGTCAGCCGACCCCCAGGTCCCGCCTGGCTGCCGGTCGCCAGGGCGCCGCCCCTCGGAGCCGGTCTTCAGTTCCCGTTAGACATTTTTCTCTCCACTGATGGGAAGTAGAACCCGAGAGCAATGCGGCGATCTCTTTTTCCCTGTGCGTAGACCTGGAGGATGAGGTTCTCACGCCCCTCTCCGCTGAACGGCCAGCCTCCATGGCATCTCGTGCTTGTAAACATGCATTTTATTTAAGAGGAGCGGGAAAGCTGGACCCTGACTCACGGTCTGTGTGTTGCTGGGTTGACGTCGTCTTCTGTACCTTCCTGGCCGCGGTGAAATGCTGGGTGCAGGGTGGGAGCCCCCGTGCCTGGTGGCTGGGAATTCCACCCAGAAGCAGCCTGTCCCTTGAGGATATGGGCGCCTGGCCTGACCAAGCAGGGGCGGAAGGATGGTTGATTTTTATTTTTGTATTTAAAATGACATGAATGTAAATGGAACAGCTCAGGGTCATTTTGGAGCCTGTTGACTTTCTCTCTCTCTCTTTCTCTCACCTGTGATTTTCTTTTCTCAAAGGAAAACCCCACATAGCAGCCTGGACTTAGTTGGAAATACCCAGATCTTTGGGTACTGGAGTTGAAATGGGTGATCTCGGGTACCTTGGGTCTTCGAGTTCTGGAACGTTGTTTTGTTTGCTAAACCTTGGAGAAATGCGTGCCTCAGTCTAGCTGTTTTGTCTTCTCTTTTGTGCACTTAATGCCTGACAGTCTGACCAACTGAGGCAGCTGTCCGGGGCGGGACCTGCTCGCGGGGGATCGTGAAGTCCCCGGGCAAGCTTGCGGTGCCGGTGACACAGAGGACATGTGGACGGTTTCAGGGAATGCTGAAGGTATCACGAGACAAAACCTCTATTCCACGTGCTTTGCCCCTTTCTGTACATAGCTCTGTGGCTTGTGAACCTAATTGTCAACTTTCAGGTATTTTTGTACAAATGAGGGACTGATGTTCTGTTTCTTGTAATTAGAAATAAACATGACTATGGTGTTCTTAGTTTTTCCGCTGCTCCTGTGTCTGTTTCTGTGTTTGGGAGCACTCCAGCGGGCCCGGACCTGAAAACCTTTGGAGGTAACATGGATCTTTGTCCTGGTTAGACACTAGTTGGAGAGAAGTTGGTAAGTGACACGCGGGCCACGTGGCTCCGCATCCCTGCCGCAATGACCTCAGCCACCTCTTCTCCCCGCACCTCCATCACCAAGTGATGCAGAGGTGGTCCGAGCCTCACTCACGTTTTGCAAACACTTGAAGGAACTCACAACCAGTTTGCATTTGAGAAATCCAGTGGCATGGTTGGTGCTGCAGTGGGACCATGACCGTGGGCTGGATCCAGGTTTTCTAGTCAAATAAACTGGCAGGAGCATGGAGAGAATGGATGCCCCATGTCACTGCTTCCCCAGGGCCTCCCCGGAGAGACTAACTTGTCTCCCTGCCTCTGGTCACACACACCTTCCTGACATCTCCCAAAATGACACATGAATTGGCAATAGAACATTTTTCCTTTGGTGCCTCTCTTGCAGATTACAGCAGTGTCATTCTGGGCTGTTCCCGGACTTTTGTTCTTTGACGTTAAGAGGGATGACAAATTCTCTCAGAAAATACAAACCCCGTTGTATTTTAGGAATATAGCTGTCCAATACCATACTACAGGCACACACACCTGTTTAAACTTAAATTTAAATAAAAATAAAATGAAACATTCAGTTCCAGTTCCACTAGCCACATTTTCAAGTCCTCAACAGCCTCAAGTGGCTGGTGGCCGCCATGATGGATGGTGCGGATCTAGAGTGGTCCATCATGGCGGAAACTTCTGTGGGTCAGTCAGGGACTGACAGGGCATGCCTACATTACAGAAGTGGATGACGAGATCGAGGAGGGTCCGTCTCTTGTATCTGGTTGATGCTTTGAGTCGGCAAAGCTCAGCCTCAGACCCAAGACTAAGCGTAGCCCCCGCCCCAAAGTCACACCTGCGTACCCCCCCA
Source organism: Lontra canadensis (assembly GCF_010015895.1). Lineage (NCBI taxonomy): Eukaryota > Metazoa > Chordata > Mammalia > Carnivora > Mustelidae > Lontra > Lontra canadensis. The sequence goes on from NW_022631048.1 coordinate 9,646,559, forward strand.
CACACACACATACTAGCTTCCCCTTTGCCACAAGAGAAGGACTGTCCACTGCCTTCCTTTGGCTTTGGCCAAATGGTTATAATGGAATGACAGTGGTTTCACATCAGAAACGTATATTGTGTATAAAACTCAACTGTGTCTGCGTAGCCCAACCTCCAAACACCCCCTTGTGCGGAGGACGCTTCCCAGTCTCACAGCCACCAGCTCCAGGAGCAGACTTCCTGGCCTGAGCCAGAGGTGGGAAGGTCCATTTTCTATGGCCCTGATTAGACCCATTGTGATGCTCTCTCCAGACGGAGGGTAGCTTTCGTGTTCGTATTTGCACACGAGGACCCTGAGCATAAGGAGACACCACATAGGTCCTCCTCTGAGGACACAGCCTCCTCTTTCCCTGCGGGAGTAAGAATGGACCGTGCCTTGCTTCTTGAGAGACGGTTCTGTGCGAGCCATCACACGAGAAACGGGGAGCATTCCTGATGCTGTTCTAGAATTCCCACCCAATCCCGACAGAATTCTGTTCCCGAGTTAAGACAGGCGTCGTGAGGAAAGCACCGGGGGCTTCTCCCAGACCACCGGTTCCACAAGTGTGCACTTCTTGGCCTCTTTTTTAATTAGAGGAGGAGACGCGCATTATTTTTTTTTTTTTTTAAGATTTTAGCATTATTTTTTATTGGGTGTAAAAAGTGAAGCGGCCTTAACGTTCTGTTACCAAACTACTTTCAATTCTGCATCCGATCTGACCGTGCTCTATCTCCGAGCTGGTTGAGGTTTTTTCCTGGGGTGATTTGGACGTGGATGACCTTCCTCAGTACTGTCTGAGTCCTGCTGTAAGATGAGGCTCCACGACCTTCTCTCCCAAACAGGCACCTCGGGATGACCCAGTACAGAGGCGTTCCTGGCCTCACTCCCAGAGTGTCCTGTTCAGTGAGGACAGAGGGCACCATGGGGCCGGGCCCCACGTGAGTCAGGGTGGCTCCCACCAGCAAGAGGAATTCGCAGGCTGTCACGAGAACAGGCCACATTTTGGGGGGAACCATATAACACTCCTGTAAAGGGATGCTAGGGAATTCAACCTACCCTTTCATCAGACTCACCTTTGGAGCTTTGAGGCTCCATGTCTCCACGCCCTTCTGAAGTTTCTGGAATTAAGGTCTTGCTTGGACATGGCAATAAAATGCTTTCTCCCAGGCCACTACAGGTAGGCGAGATCCTCTCCAGCTCACCGTGGCTCCCGGGATGTATGGGGCATGCCTCTGCTGTATTTTTATCCTTCCTGGACCCATCGGGGACTTGCTGAGCTCCTACATGGAGAGTTATTGGTGGGCTGTTGGGAAATGTTGAGGCTAATTTAGAAGTCCTTGCAGCTGCCCCGTGAGCACCCCCGGGAGCACCCTTGGGAGCACAGGACCAGCACAACTGGAAAGGCCACTGGTGGGCTCTGGCTCTGCCAAGACCCAGGCAGCTGCCCATGCTGCCACCTGGGGGCCCCGTTCAGCCCTATGGTGCAGTGCCAGAGGTGTGAGGTCCCCACACTAATGTCACCCCCTCCTGGGCACACCAGGCCACTCGCTCTCCCCGCTGGATGGGGCTGGCTCCGGTATGCACAGCTGGGTCATGGGAGTCAGGCCTGGACCCCGTCTCCCGGGTCTGTGACGGGGCTCTGTCCACTCTGCCGGGTTGTCATCCGCATTCCCCTGCCAGAGCCTAGCAGGGGGCTCACTTGGCAAAGACAGAGCTTCCCGCCAAGGCTGTGGGCGGCCATCTGCCCCTTGCCAACCTGAGCACCCCCAGGGGATTCCCCCCTCACCCCCCCACCCCGTCCTGCCCTCTGCTAGCCTCCACCATCCCTCTCCTCTGGAAGACGGGTCACCCACACCGACTCTGTCCACGTCCCAGGGGAGGCTCCAGTGCCAACAGAAACGGCCACCTGTAGTGCTGTAGCTTGACCATCCTCCGTTTGCAAGGAGAGGAGTGGGTCCCCGTCAGAGCCGCTGAACAGCACTGGGCCGCCGGTCCCCGGCCAGGGCTCCAGCACTGCCCTCAGGACCCGAACTAGAAATAATATTGGAAATGGAAGCAAGAAACTCATGCAAGAAGAACCACAAAGAACTGGGGAACCTGTGACTCTCGTTTTTTAATTCAATACAAAAGAACTACAGGAGTGACTGGTGATCTGTCGGAGTTGCCTTCTCAAGCTTTTTTGCCCGCAGTTTCATCCTCAGTTTTAGATTTTATGAATCTTTACCAATTTTATTTTGCTGAGAAGAGAGTATCTGTAGTTGCTTTGAGGCTTGTATGACAACCTACGGTAAGAAACGTGTTTCTCCTCTGACGCTGTGCGTGTTATACACACGCGGGATGCAAACAGAGCCTCGGAAATTAGTATTTCCCTTACCAGGTGCAACGCCCCCCTTTCCTCTGATTCTGCATCGTTTTTTAAAATGCTGGTCACGACACCTTCAAAACCGATTTCACGATCCAATAGGGCTTTGAGAGACTGAGTAGGAGAAGCCCGATGTTGGAAGATACACAGCTCGCAACTCCAAGGCCTACTTTAAAGCTACCACGAGCGTTTTTTGAAGATTTTATTTGTTTATTAGAGAATGAGTGGGGAGAAGGGCAGAAGGAGAAGCAGGCTCCCCGCTGAACATGGAGCCTGACATGGGGCTCAATCCCAGGACCCGAGATCATGACCTGAGCTGAAAGCAGAGGCTTCACCGACTGAGCCAGCCGGGTGCCCCAAGACTGAATTTGTGCGGTCCCTGGGTGACTCAGTTAAGCGTCCGACTCTTGATTTCAGCTCAGGTCATAATCTCAGGGTCCTAAGATCGAGCCTGAGCTCCACGCTCAGCAGGGAATCTTCTTGAGCTTCTCTCTCTCCCCTGTCCCTCCCCCTGCTCAGGCACTCTCGCTCTCTCTCTCCCCCCTTCCCCACAAAAGACTGTGCATTACTGGTGAAAGAACAGACCCATGGAACACAACAGAGAGCCAGAAGTAGCCCCCATCAGGAGAAGCAGCTGATCGTTGGCAAAGGAGCAACAGCCACACGGTGGAACAAAGACGGTCTCTTCAGCGGTTCATGGTGGAAACACCGAAGGTCCATGCAGGACAGCGAACCTGGACGGAGAATTCACGCCCTTCACAAACACCAGCTCAAGGTGGGCCACAGACCTGAATGTGAAATGCAGGACTATAAAACCCCTGGAAGCTAACAGAGAAGAAAATCTAGATGAATAATATAGCATTTGGTGGTGACTTCCAAGCCATGACAGCAAAGGCACGATCCGTTCCCTGAAAGTAAGGTTGATAAGCCGGACTTCACCGAAATTAAAAAAAAACAGACTTCAGCTCTGCTGAAAACACAGGATCTTCTCACCCTGCCCTAAGCTATGTGTCTTTTCCAGAAAAATCCAACTTTGGTCCCGATGGTATGACTCCTCCTATCAGGGCCTCACCTGGGACCCAGGCAACTAAAACCCTAAATGAAAAGGCCAAATATTAGGGCTGAGAAATGCCATCAGCCCCGGAGATGGTCCACTGGGGACCTACGTGGGCCTGCTGCTCTGTCTTATCAGGAGGTGGCCAGGACCATGCGGTCTCGGTGGCTCCAACTCTCCGGGGCTTGGAGCTCTGTGGTCATGCCTCCAACCACTCATGCGGGAGAGGCCATGCGTTGCAGGAACATCGTAGAGTTGTCCAAATGGACGTCCACGCCCGGTCCCATCGGGAAGCCAGAGCTGGAAAAACCCCTCATGAGCATCGTGGCTGCTGTAAAGAAATGTGGACGAATTTAACTGAGTATTAGAAGGTTCCTGTTGGGGTAGAATAGGTCCCTGGTGTTGGCTGGGCAACCTCAGGGGCCAGGGTCCCCATCATGTGCAGCTCTTGATGACGATGATGACGACGGTGCCATGTCAGCCACCGGATCAGACTCTCCAGCTGCAGACAGGCCTGCGCTTGGGCTGGCTAGTTAATGCTCCCTTGTCAGGTGACCCTTCCTTTGACAGACAGCTTTCTTGGGATGTGTGCTTTCTTTTAACAAGTCAGGGAAACATTCTGTGTTTCTGCTGCACAGTCTCAAAGCACGCAGGCTCTGTGAACCTTCATGGACTCAGAACAGTTTAGAAGGCGGGGCCTGTGTAGCCTCTCCTCAGGAGTTCTTACTGGGGCCTCAGCTGGGACTATGGAAAGTGTCAAGTCCCGACAGATATGGAAGTCCATACACTTGAATCCAGACCAGAGGCTGTGGCTTTGAAACTCGGTAGGGAACCGTGCAGTGTAGATGGGACTTGCAACTCACCTGGGGGGGACTTACGGGATACACCCAGAACCCCACTCCCCCAGTGGGGTCCGGGTGTCTACAGATCACAACACCTGAACAGGTTCTTCAACTCCAAGATGCAACAGGTTGAACATGTCTTCTCTTGGAAAACATGAGTTCACATGGTAGAGTGAAAGGTACCAGATGTGTACATCCTTTTATCAACAGACCTCCAGAGTTGACCTGTAAACACAGTACTTTGCTGAGACTGATTAATGCTGTCCATCATTTGTCACTTCTTGAGCAAAGAGCAGCCAGCTCCTGTGTCTTGGCCATGGGCTGTCCCTCGTCACCTGCACAGGCTCTGCTTATGTCCATTCAGGGGAGTGAACACCCCGCCCCCAGGGAAACATCCTGTCCCATCCCCCAGCATCTTGAAGCCATGCTCTGCCAGGTGCCCACAGCGTGGACTGGCATTAAAATTGTGCCCCGTGCTGGCTTCCTCCCATCTCTTAATTCCCCATCCCTCCCTGGATTTTCTGCAGTCACAGACAAAATAAACTACTTGTGCTTGCATCTTTGTTTTAGGATTAGCTCTGGAGGGAACCCAGACAAAGACAGAGATGGGACTGGAGTTAGGCAACAACATTCTGTACGGGAAGACTTTCTTTAACATTATGCATTAATGTTCCTCTCACTGCAATTTTTCAAGGTACCAACAAAGATTTGAATGTTCCTCTTGAAACAGAAATATGTGAAAGTAGCAAGGATTTTTTTTAAAGATTTTATTTATTTATTTGACAGGGAGAGAGATCACAAGTAGGCAGAGAGGCAGGCAGAGAGGGAGAGGAAGGGAGGCAGGCTCCCTGATGAGCAGAGAGCCCGATGGGGGGCTTGATCCCAGGACCCTGAGATCATGACCTGAGCCGAAGGCAGAGGCTTTAACCCACTGAGCCACCCAGGCACGCCAAGGATTTTTTTTTTTTTTTAAGAAAACTTGTATGGGAATTCTTGCCCTTCCAAGTATCCTAGTTCCTTATAATGTGATAATGTTGACACAAGGAACCATGGGCAGAGAACTGGACAGATGACTCAGTAGAAGAACCACAAGCTCAAGAATCAGCAAGATGAGAGGAGGACTTTTGCTCCAAAATAATGTTGGGAGAATTGGTTTACCAGTTGGGGGGATATGTTAGAACTCTGCTATCTGCATCACTCTGATGTAAATTCCAGGGGTAGTGAAGATCTAAGAGTAAAAACTCTGAATGTATAAAAATACTACAGAGAAATAGGGGTCCATGTGTCTACAGTTTTGAGTGGATGAGACGCCAAGCCTGACAGAGAAGAGCCCAGAAGAGCAGAGCCGGGGCCACCAGATTTGAACACCCCCTGGATGAAGATTCCAAACATCCAGAAACAGAAATCCCAGTCAAGCTAAGGGAAGGACATTGGTTGTGATGAAGCGTGATTATGGTGTGTTGTCCAGTGGGGGAAAGCAGATGGCATAGGATAGATGGTTTTGTTGCCAGATGGTTAACACAGTTTCAGGCACTGGAAAACCTGTGGAAGGTCAATGTTGACAGTACATGTCGACAGCGCACTCTCTCCCAGAGAGAATTATGGAGGAATGCTTTGTAACTGTTGCTCTTCAGAAGCGTTATCGTGTCTCCTAAAGGAACGTCTGTCGGTTTGGGGAGTACTCTTAGACAGGCTCGTGTGCCTTGTGCGTCCAGAGACGGACATGTGTGTGCGTGCATACTTGGAGATCGGTAGAATGTCTTTAGAACACAGAATGTTCTGCGGACTGGTTCAACTGAAACATACACTGAAGAAAGTATCCATCAAGGGAAAGGATGGTGCTCCGTGAAAGGCAAGTGTATGCAAGACGACCTCCCAAAGCCAAAGGAGACGACCTCCCAAAGCCAAAGGAGCCATGAGACCAAAGGAAAAAGCCGTCCAGTCCAGGCTGACAAGAGATGGTCTAAAAAGGCTTCCAGACAGAAGCACGTCTTGGGCAGCCGGTGGCAAGCTGGATCTCCACAGCCCACTTCCTGTGAGACTGACTTTTATAGCCCTAGAGGCTGGGCTTCTGCTGGGGGACCCCCAGGAGGAGATGATGGAGGACGGTGTGAGTGCTGGTCGTATCTCCAGAGCTGATCACGGATGTTATGTCCCAAGGCTGTTCTTAAGTGATCTCACTTGTGTGGTTAAGTAAAAAGGAAGAATAGAGTCGAGTCTATGGCCAAGGAGACTTCAGGAAACAGATGGGTCACCGCAGCTTTTCTGTCCAAGTTGGTATCAGGCCAGTTGGCCCAGTCGCCAGCAGGGAGGCACAAAATAAACACTCCAAGGGTGTGTGTTGGCTGGCACACACCTGCAGGGAAAGGGGGTGCCCTGACGTCATCCAACCAAAACCCTGAGCTTACCCCTCCTCAACAAGAACTTTCCATAAGTCACTTAAATTCCTCTGTGCCTTTGTCTACTGACAGGGAAATTGTTGGTCACAATGACATCACCAAGTCTCTCTCTTTTCTGTAAATTGTACACTTGTGCACTCCATTCTCTCGCACACTCTCTCTGGGTGATTTTTTTAAAAAAAAGATTTTATTTATTTATTTATTTGAGGGAGAATGAGTGAGAGAGAGCATGAGAGAGGAGAAGGTCAGAGGGAGAAGCAGACTCCCCAAGGAGCCGGGAGCCCGATGCGGGACTCGATCCCGGAAGTCTGGGATCATGACCTGAGCTGAAGGCAGCCGCTCAACCAACTGAGCCACCCAGGCACCCTCTCTGGGTGATTTTGTCTTACTATTCACACACCATCTAAAACTTGACATTCATGACTTCATTTCCGATCCAGACTCCTCTTCTGTGAGCCGCAGACTCCTATGTAGAAAAGTCCTCTGGACATCTCCATCGAATAATATATGCGTGCAATACCTACCATTTAGTTCCCCAGCTCTTAGTCTCCTTCATCCCCTGGTCCACAGCAGCCCTCCCTGAGCTCTTCTTCTCGGTCCATGATGGTCACCATCCCCCCAGTGGCCTCGTGTCCCCTAAGCCTTCATGATTCCCTGCTCATCCCCTTCCGGCAACCTCCTGACACCCACACAGGAGCGTGCACACATGCACGCCCACACACCTGACTCTCTTCCCTTCCCCAGCCCATCCAAAACCCCCACCATGTTCCTTGGATTTCTGCTCTTTCCTGCAAATCAGGAGAGCAGAGGCAAGTGTAGTCTTGTCACCCACTGACCCATTTTCCAAGCACCAGTGATTGTAATGAAGACATACGGAAGCTCGGGTCAGGCTTCATGAAAACATTCCAATGCCTTCCACTGCAGTTGGAGGAAGTACAAATTAGGAACCATGGCTCAAAGGACCCCTGTGCTTCGTACAGGCCTTGCGGGGGGTGGACTTCTTTCAGGGTTTGCGTTGGTCTGTCTAGCCTCACTGCCTTCACGGATGCTGTTCCCCATAGGGTGCCCTTCCCTTACCCCTGCTCTGTGAGGACAATTACTTCTCTGGGCTCTGCTGACGTCGGGCAGCACAGGGAGCATTAGGATGTGTGTCTGTAGGGCCGACTTGCTCTTCCTTCTCCTTTCTTTCCTCCAATGGCTTTTCTAGAGGTTTATACTCTCCTCACTGTTGCTCTACTTCAGTCCAGGATCTCAGTCCTAACCATGAATCCTCAGTACCCAGCGCTGGCCCCCGGCCTATCCTGGGCCCCGGAGGCAGAACACAGAGAGTTCTTCCCTCCTCCAGCCTATGACAAGTGCCTCAGGCCATGGCCATTCTGTCCTCCCAGTCCGTGCCCAGTCCTTCCATGAATGGCCTGAACACGGCCTCACACCCCCTCTGCCCTTTGTACCTATCAAGCCCCAAGCTCAGGGCAGCTGCAGGTGCACCAAAGCGTCCAGCCCCCATGCTCCCTGCAAACCTCTCTGCCTGCTCTCGGTGACCCCTCTCAGCTGTGCTCTGGGTCCCCATAAAATTCTCTCGACTGTATTTTTTTCTGTAGATCTGTCAAAATCTCGCCCACGGTATTGTTCTCTTAAGCAGCGATTCAGCCGTGGGGAGGAAGAGTAGAGTGTGAAGACTCAGTTCTGGGGCTGCGGGGAAGGCTTCCCGCGGGCCAAGGTGGGAATTTGTGGGATGATCTAATGGGGCTGAAAAATTGAAGCCGGGGTGTTCGGGGGGAAACGTGGGCATCTGGTGATGGGCCCGTGGTAAGAGGGATCCACGCGGCTGGGACTGTAGATGAAATGAACTCGCTTTGAAGAATGAGCTTTCCCGGTAGGTTTCTCCAGATTTTCTTGACCTTTATCACCAAGAGAAATTAATGTTTAACCAGCCCCGGAGGCTGGGAAAGCAAGGACAGGGAGCCATCTGGATCTCGAGCTACAAAGAGTGACCTGTCGGAACACTGCTTGGCCACGTTTTCCTCAACCCCCAGAACGAGAGAGTCTCCTGACGGAGAACAGACTCAGAAGGAAGTAGGATTCCCAGCAAGTAAGTCCCCGGCTTCATACGTAATTGATGGTTATTGTTGGAAACCGCAACCTTGATTCCGGTCCCAGGGTACTGAACGTTTGCTTAACGTTAACTCACCTGAGGACTGGACGTCACTATTGGTCAAGTGCTGTTAGGCAAGGCTGTCGGGACCAAGGGGACTGACCCTAGGTGCTTGCACGCACACAGTCCTGCACGTATCTCGTGTGTGGCCAGGCGAGGGCTGGGGAGGATTTCCTGCCTGTCACTCGAGAGCGAGGACAGGACAGCATGGGCACATCTTGTCCTCACCACTCGCTTCCACCGCGGTCTTGGGTCCTTTGTTCCTCTGGGTCTCTGTTTCTTCCTCTCGACAATGGGGATTTTTCTAGCACCCACCTTGTCAGCTAATTGTGAGGATTCGATCTCATAATGTCCGGAAAATATCTGGCGCTTGGAAGGTGATAGAGAAATGGTGACTCTTCCCTTTCCTGTGAGATCTGGAGCATCAACGGTAACCTGAGAGGCTCCCTGTCCAGGGTGGTCTGAGGAGAACTGAAGGGTCTTTTCTGCCAACTTGCCCCGCTGGTTACAGTCTCTTCAGAAGGTACCGTTTTTGAGACTACCATTGCTTCTCCACCAGGTCGGAGTTAAAACAATGCTTCTGAGTGTTTAACCTGTGCTGGGACTCACCTTCTTCATCTTTAACATATCCTCATTGGATGCACGAGAAACTGAGTCAGGAGAGGTGAGAAGGATAGTCATGCAAGGCCTCCCCCCTTGCAACCACGAAACTGGCGCTTGGATGTTGTTGCGGCATAGGGTGGCCCCTGGGAAAGCATTGGATGTTTAAGACACTTACTGTGTCCCAGGCACAGGAGTCCCTCGGAGAGCAGGCAGTGGATGCTGGAGGGACGGGACCAGAGATGCAGGACTGTGGGCAGGAGGGGGACAGAAAGGGTGGACGTGAGGAACGTCAAGGCACAGCTGGAAAGTGACAAGTGCAGGACTGGACACAGGGTCGAAGGCTCTGGTCTCCCAAGGTGGCCTGAGGGCACAGCAGACATTATCTAGACACGTTTCCCTGTGCACAGCCTTGGGGGCCTGAAGCTCCCAGGTCTGAGGGTCCCTTACCAGAGCACGCTGTACCCCAGAAGGCAGCCTGTCCTGCTCTCAGTCAGCCTAGTGACCCAGCATATTGGGTCCAGGAGGTGACAAATGGCGCTCCTATTGCTGGAGTAAGTCATTCAAGGGTTCAGCCTCGCACTTGCCCTTAGGCTGCATACGCGTGTGGGATAGACGGGCACCCTAGGACTCTCCCAGAGTGGAATGATGACATTTTGAAACCAGGAATGTGTCGGTGCTGCTCAAAATTTAAATCGTGATTTCCAGACTTTCAAAAATCACTAAATAACATGGGAAGAAACACGGCCATCTGCTCGGGGGACCATCCCTGAACTTCACGACACCCCTGACTCCAGCTGCACGAGAGAGGCTCAAGGAGGCCGACCGCGGCTCAGACTGAGGAAGAAGAGCAGTGTGTTCCCATTGAACAAGGTCATTCGCAGTAATCGATTCACGGAGTCCATGGCTACATACGATGATGAAATGCTCAGTCCACCGAGAAGAGGATGCAGCTCTAGACAATATAACCCTAGTGGATGAACATAAATAGATCTTAAGTATATTAACCGTATTAAGCAAGTCTTGGCACAACTGGGGAGAAATCGACAAACTCACCCTCATAGTGGAAATCTTCAATGCATCGTTAGTGATGGTAGTAAACAGGATGATTGATCCAGGGAGCAAAAATATTAGATTTGGAAAACTTCGATAAGTAACCGTCTTGGTGTGGGGGACATAGATAGAAGCCTTCGGCAGAGAGCTAGAAAACACGCTTTCTTCTCAAGTGCGCGTGAAATGTGACAAAATTGAGGATGTAACCGGCCATCGCCTAAATCCCAACACCTGTCAGAGAATCGCTATCAGACCAGCGAGTTCTCTTGCTCCGATTCAGCTCAGGTCGATCCAGTTCTGTGAAGTTCAGTTCAGTTCCATTTTTTTTTTAAAGCAAAGATTGTTCCATTGGTCTGGAGTTGTTTTGAAGAGATAGACCATGTAACTGACACATCAAGGAAAAAAACAGAATGGAAATGAAATAATAATGTTTATTATTTTAGAAATAATGTTTGTTTTAGGCTTGAGATATGTATTGGAAGCTGAACATAGAAGAAAGCAGGTAGTTTTAAAAGCTAATATTAGAGGGATGCCTGGGTGGCTCGGTTGGTTGGGCTGCTGCCTTCAGCTCGGGTCATGGTCCCGGGGTCCTGGGATCGAGTCCCGCATTGGGCTTCCTGCTCGGCGAGGAGCCTGCCTCTCTCCTTGCCTCTGCCTGCCACTCTGCCTGCTTGTACGTACTCTCAATCTCACTGACAAATAAATGAATAAGTAAAATCTTAAAAACAAAGCTAATATTAGAAATTGAAAAAGGATAGATGTTGAGATAAGCAAGCAACTAAAGGGGCCAGAAAAATAACAGGATGAAGAAAACTGAACACAGGCAATAATAAAGATTAAGAGGAAACATGAATGAGAAAGGAAATAAAGGTAGATGAGGGCAGACCAACAAAGCCACAAGTTTTTCTTTTTTAAATCTAAAACAGAGATAGTCCTGGGGCGTCTGGGTGGCTTGATTGTTTGAGCATCTCACTCTAGATCTCAGCTCAGGTCTTGATCCCAAGACTAAGTAAAGACAAGAAGAGAGGAAAATAGGGAAATAAATAATATCATAAGAAAAGGGGGTTGTCATTTTAGGGACACCTGGGTGACTCAGTTAGGTGTCCACATTCTGGGTTTCGGCTCAGGTCATGCTCTCGGGGTCGTGAGATTGGACCCTACATCAGGCTCCATGCTCAGTGGGGTGTCTGCCTGGGATTCTCTCTCTAGCTCTCCTCTGCCCCTCCCCCTGCTCCTGTACTTTCTCTCTCTCAAATAAAATTTAAAAATAAAGCTTAAGAAAAAAAGAAAAGGGACATCATTATAGATTCAATCAAGCAGAATGATAATGATAATGAGTATATTATTAAAACAGACAAACCCTTGTCATTAAATGTAAAAATTTAAAATTACATTTCGTTTACATTTGGAACAACACCACGGAGAAACAGAAATCCTACTGAACGGTCCTGAATAATAAATAAATTGATTTATGAAAAATATTTCCTCAGACAAGAAGGAGAGGCAAATGATTTCTATGTATGATTTGTCACACCCTGTCAGTGATTGGGTAATTCCAAATTTCAAAATTATATAAATTCCTTCAGAGTATTAAAAAAGGGGTTATCCTCCATCTATGAGATCACAGAATTGACTCTAAAACTAGAGAAAATCCATATAAGCAAGAAAAATTACAATTTTATTCATGGGAAGGAAGTAAAAATTCTATGCAAGTGGCTAATACACCGTAGTTTTATCCGAAGCATAAAAGGATATTTGAAAATTAGAAAATGTATTAATGACATTCATCATATTAACAATTTAGATTAAGAAAACTATATGATTCGCTTCTCATTTGATGCAGAAAATACTTTGATAAAATTAAACTTCAATTTACTATAAAAGTAGGAATAGAAGAAATCTTCTAATAAGGGTTTTCCAACAAAACCCTGTTATTAATAGTGAAATTCTAGAAGCATTCTTTTTTTTTTTTTTTGAAGATTTTATTTATTTATTTGACAGAGACACAGCTAGAGAGAGAACACAAGCAGTGGGAGAGGGGGAAGCAGGCTTCCTGCTGAGCAAGTAGTCCAATGCGGGACTCGATCCCAGGACCCTGGGATCATGACCTGAGCCAAAGGCAGTGGCTTAACCAACTGAGCCACCCAGGTGCCCCTAGAAGCATTCTTTATAAAATCAACAAGATGAGGATGTTCACAACTGCTTCTGTTCAACAATGTCAAAGAGGCCCTAGAACAGGGCCAGGCAAATGAAATTTTTTTTTTTTAAGATTTATTTGTTTGAAAGAGAGAGAGCTGGTAGGGCAGGGGGGCAGAGGAGGAGGAAGAGAATCCCAAGCAGAATCTGTGCTAAGCGAGGAGCAGACATGGGGCTCCATCTCATGACCCTGAGATCGTGACCTGAGCTAAAACCAAGGGTCAAACACTCAACCAACTAATCCACCCAAGTGCCCTAGAACAATTATTCTTACTAGTACTGTAGCGACAATTGTCGATCTTTCTTGGTTAACTGATTGAGTGCATCATTTAAGAAATCCTTCCTACTCAACGTCATAAAAATGCATTTCTGTTGTCCTAAAAGTTTGCCTCTCACAGTGAAGGATTTAGTCTATCAGAAATCTGTTTTTGTATATGGATTAAGAAACAGGTTTAACTTCATTCTTTTCCCAAGTAGGTGACCAGTTGCCCAGAACCATTTAAGACTCTGTTCTTTCTCAGGGCGCTTGGGTGGCTCAGTGGGTTAAAGCTTCTGCCTTCAGCTCAGGTCATGGTCCTAGGGTCCTGGGATCGAGCCCTGCATCAGGCTCTCTGCTCAGCGGGGAGCCTGCTTCCCTTCCTCTCTCTCTCTGCCTGCCTCTCTGCCTACTTGTGATCTCTGTCAAATAAATAAAATCTTTAAAAATATATATATATAAAAAAACACTGTTCTTTCTTTATTGATCTGCAATTCCACATCTGTCAATTGTCCATGTATTGGTGGGGTTTTTTCCCAGCTCTCTATTCTGTTTAATTGGTCAGGCATCTATCCTTGCATCAAAATCATGATTTTTTTTTTTTTTTTACAGTTTCATCTGTCTTGATAAGTAGAGCAAGATGGGAATATCCTTCTTTCTGCAGATTATGCTGGCTCTTTGTAGACCTCTGCTTTGGCATTTACATTTTAGAGTCAAATATCTGTGTTGGGATTTAGATTGGAATGATATTGAGTCTGTGAATCACATGGAGAGAAATGGAAACGTTTACAATATGGAGCAGGCATTTATTCCCATTTTTAGATCTACTTGAATGGGTCCCATCAGTTGTTACAAGTTTCTTCATCCAGGTCTTACAAGTCTTTTGTTAAGGTTTTGTTAGATTCACTCCTATTGTCTTGTTCTTTTTTTTTAATGTTTATTTTTTTATTTTTATTTTTTTTATTTTCTTGTTCCTCATGAAGTCCTGTCTTGCCATGATCGCAGTGGGTGGGCAGAGCAGCAAGCCCAGCCTCCGGAGCCCGAGGTCTTAAACCTGAGCTGAGTCTTCTTTTATTTTTTATTTTTTTTCAAGAATGTATTTATTTTAGAGAGAAAGCGGTGGGGGAGGGGGGAAGGGGCAGAGAAAGAAAGACGATCTCAAGCAGACTCCCCACTAAGCCTGACACGGTTTCCATCTCACAACCCCAAGATGATGACCCCAGTGGAAACCAAGAATTGGACGCTTAACTGACCACTCCACCCCAGCGTCCCCTGTGCCTTCTCTTTAAACACTTGCATTAGGCAGGGCGGTGTGCTGCCTGAAACCTTTCAGTGATTTTGCTTTCTCTGCAAACGCAGGCTGGGTCTCTGGATTCAGGGCTCCTGCCTGGGCTGTGCCCCCTCCACCAGCTTTGCAGCACTGGTCCCGGTGGACCACTGTGGATTTCTCTCTCTGCTCTTTCTTTCATGGTCTGCCTCCCTTCCTGGCATGCCACCCAGCAAGCAGATCTGCTGCGTCCAGCATGAGCACAGGCTGGCCTGCTGGCGAGGAGTATGCTTGTGTGGGACCTTGCCACATTTCCTAACCTCTTTGGGCCTCAGCTTCCTCGTCTGTACAATGGGGATGAGAATATCTACCTTGTGAGGCAGTTATGAGGGACTGAATGATTTTATGTAGAAATGCCTGTAATGAAACCTTTACAAATGTATTTTTTAAAGGACTTTATTTATTTATCTGAAAGAGAGGCAAGAAAGGGCATGAGCTGGGGAGAGGGGCAGAGGCAGAGGGAGAAGCAGATCCCCTGCTGAGCAGAGAGCCCGACTTGGGGCTTAATCCCAGGACCCAGAGATCATGACCTGAGTTGAAGGCAGATGCTTGACCCACTGAGCCACCCAGGCACCCCAAATGCCAGGTATTACTATAGTGACTCTTTATGGAATGGAAGATATCTCTCGATTCTCAAACCCCCTTGTCCAGAGGTCTGTGCTGGGCTCAGCCCCTCACCATACCTCTGTCCCTCTCTGCAGAGCCTCCCTGTCTTCATGCAGGGTTTACCTAGCAGTGTGCTGAGACCCCAGAGCCCTTCCCAGGGCTCAGCTGCCGCTGACCCAGCCAGGGTGATCTCTCTTCCCTCGGAGAGTCTGGTGCTACCTGCCCCTTATCTGTAGTAGCCCCTCCCAGGGCTGGGGGATGAGAAGCATCCCAGCCTCCTGCCCCCACCCAACCACGGAAGGAGGAATGAAGCTGTACACCAGGTGCGAGGCTCCTCACCAGCCCCCCATCAACCCCACACCTGCCGCAGGCCCAGCCCCTCCCCTCCAAGGATTCTGCCCCCAGCCAGCTGGCCGGCGTGTACTGCACGTGTGTGCGTGCACGTGCGGTGGGAGCAGAGGAAATGCACGCCCCTCCTGACCTGGGTGGGCTCTGCCAGGCACACTTTCCAGGTTCCCAGGGCTCTGTGCACACCTTAAAAGAGAAATGAACCCTGCCCGGTGTACTGCCCTGATCAGTCTACCTGAGGGGATGGAGAAGGAAGCCCAAGAAATCTTGCCATTTGCGATGGGCCTTGAGGCATTGTGCTAAGTGAAATAAGAGAAAGCAAATACCATATGATCTCACTCATATGTGGAATCTCAAGCACAGATCAAACAAAACAAAACCCAGAGTTCTAGATACAGAGAACAGATTGGCAGCTGCCAGAGGGAACTGAAGGGATGGGCGTGTGGGGGTGGGGAGTGGATGAAGGGGTCAGGAAGTGCACACTTCTTGCTATTAAAGAAAGACGTCCTGGGGACGTAATGGGCAGCTTGGGCAGCTGATCCTATGGTATCAACTTGGAGAGGTGACACAGGTGCCTAGACTCAGGCTGGGGATCAAATGTCCGATCACTACACCGTATGCCTAAAAGTAACACAATATTGTACGTCAATCATGCCTCAATTAAAAAAGAAAGCCAAGTGCATTATTGCACAATAGTTACAAACCATTAGAAAATCTATCTTTAATAGGTGTTTTTAAAAATATTCTCCTTAAAAAAAAAAAAAGACATTTGTGTTTTGAACGCTATAGGCTTCTTTTAACCAAAGAATGGGATTTTGAATCACATGAATCGGATGAAACCCTCACCTGCGTCTGCCGCTCTCTGATCTGGACTAATGGGTTTGGCAGTGATGCGTTCTGGGTGGCCCGTGCACGGAGGGGCCCCGGAGCCGCCCACCACCCCCAGGCAGCGGGCTCTGATGGCCCGGGGCTGGCCAAGTGAGTCCTCCTCGCTTGCTTTGCCGCGCTGGTCCTTCCTCCTTGACAAGCCAGGACGTTCTGCTGCTGCTCTGAGGTTGCCCTGAAGGTCTCCGCGCATCTGGGTCCTGCGCAGAGCTCTGGAGACACACAGCCCTTTCTCTGTGGCCTTTTCCCTCTGCCCCCCATCCCCTGCTCCCCGCCGCCTGCAGTCCCCACTGTCTCCGTGGTCCTGCTCTGCCCCCACCCGGCCCTCGAGTCTGGGGTGAGGAGCAGGAGGGCGGGAGGTGGGAGATGCTGCTGCCAGGGAAATGAGCAGAACAAGCTGCTCTGATTGGCTTTGGGGAGGCGGACACTGTCTATATAAATGGCAATCACATCCTCTGTGTCTTTGAACTGTCACAGGGAGAGGAGAGAGAAGAGGGAGCGAGTGAGCAAGCACCGCGGGGCTGCCTGTGAGTACTGCTCCTTGTCCTTGTAGCCCGGGGGACCAGCCCCACTGGACAGTCCAGCTCCTGGATGGCTGTGGCACTGGGGTCTGGGGACCAGAGGTTTACCTGTTGCTTTCAGCTGGCGGTTTTCCTCCAGCTGGCTTAGGATGGCTCAGCATCCTGCTGTGGGCCGGTGGGCACACGATAGGAACTTTTTGCAAACATAGATGCCAACCCAAATCACCTGCCTTTTTGTGTGTCTCTAAGCAACAAGTCAGGGAAAGAAGCAGAAACTTCTGATGGTTTTTTTAGCCCGTGTTCTCTGAGCCACAATAGCAACATAACAAAGCTAGTGGAAAGGAGCTTCCAGGCTGGTGCCTGGTGCATTTGGAGCCCAGGGAGGCCGGGAGATGGGGTGGGAAAAGGAGATGGCTAGGAACCAGGTGGACCCAGGCTGCGTGGAGGGCACTGCATGTCCCCTGCCAGGGCTCCTGCCCTCAGCGTGCAGGAGAGTTAACAGTCCTCCTGCAAGATGGTTGTAAACACCTGCTTTGATGTTTGTAAGGGGCGGGGCACACAGTAGGTGGTCAATAATGAGACTATGGTATTAACAAGCCAGTCACCAGCAGGTGGGAATGTCAGAGGGGGGTGAAATGCTGCCCAGTGCTTTCCTGTCCCAGGGAATATTGTTTTCTCCAGTTTCCAAGGGAAGTTCAAGCAAGTGATCCAGGTCTTCCCCCCTAATCCTATTTCTCTGTCAAAAACTCTGAGAGCTGGGTGTTCCCCCTTGGTTTCTCCTTCCAAATGGGCAGCATTTTCCGTTCTGAAACAGAACCCATTGCAAAGGTGCCAGTTACAGCATCAAAGCTGGCCTCTTTGGGTTTTCCACGCTGCTGGAGAGACAAACAAATCCTCTCTGCCTGGGGTGTGGGGGTGCAGTTCCCCAGCAAATACAGCAGACATCCTGGAGCAGTTCTGACAGGATGAGTGTCGGGATGGCTCTGAAAGGGAGCAAGTTTGTGTCCTTTACCGCAGCCTCTTTCTCTCTTCTGGACATGTGCTGGGGGTGCCTCTGCATACAGCCAATTTGATGAAAAAAAAAAAAAAACCTCTTACAAATCAGATAAGTAGCTGGAGAATTTATTTACATCTGTTTTCCCCTCTCGAGGATGTGTATCATTCTGAAGGTTTTACCCTATAACCTTAGAAACTGAGTCTGGTGGCAAGTTTGGGGAAAGACTCCAGGAAAATTAGACTTTGCACATTAGAGAGGTTGTGAAGTGTCTTGAGTTGCTCATTAACATTTCTGGGGGGCGATGCTCAGGGCATCAGGGGGCAGAGCACAGGCACCGGGCCTCAGCGGACCGGGTCTGGTGTTCCAAGGGCACAAACCCACCAGAGAAACTGCCTGTAGCCGTGTGGGCTGAGACCAGCCACCTGCTTCCCTGAGCCCATTTCCTCATTTCTAGGTGGGGATAGTATTGTTACTTTGCAAGGCTGGCGAGAAAGATGGGGAGGACACCACTGCCCTGTGGAGGATAACAATTTCAGCATTTGCTTGGGTTTGGAGGAGGTGGTGGAAGCACTTCTCCTCGGCCGCAGAGGACCTCGAAGTTGGTCAGATCAGATCAGAGCTCTCCCCTGTGCACCTGCTCCAGCATGTCGTGAAAGGGCAGCGCCCAGACCACACTCTGGGTGGCACGCGCTGCCTCTCCAGCCCAGACCAGAGCCTCCTCTGGGTGGGCAGAGGCAGCAGGTGGCTCAGGAGCCCATGGCCACTGGCCACAGCTGTCAGGGGAGGAGGCTGGCTTCAGCCTCCACAGCATAGCACCAGCCCCCAGTGCTCCCGTTCCTGGTTGTATAGCCTGGGTCAGGGCACCAGCCCCTCTGAACCTTGGTCAGACGACGATAATCATACTCACGGGCTGGGTTGTTGAGACAGTAAATGAGATAGGGCACACAACAAGCCTCGCAGAAATTAGGCAGCAGTGACTCATCTGGTTTTTCCGACAATAGGATATGGCAATCCTGGGTCAGCGTGTGCTTGAGCTCTGACTTGGGGAAGCCTCAAACACAGATTTTTTTTTTTTTTTTTAACAACACTGGGGACAGACCAGCAACCCCCTCCAAGGAGCAAGAGGGAGTCCGCAGTCAATATTTACCACTGACCCGATTTGTGAAAAACAAAACAAAACAACAACAACAAAGAAAAACGGAGACTCCCCGAAGAATGTGCCAAAGCCAACTAACTAGACTCCCGACAGCAGGTGTTGTATATTTGGAAAGATGATAAATCAATATGTGAGTTAGCCACAGGCATGACTGCTATTAAGAAGAAAGCAACCAACCAGAACATAATTTAATAGTCTTGAGTCTATGGAAAAGGCAGATGGTGGTGGCCTTTTGTGACCTATTAATGTGACTATAAGAGAGCAAGAGAAAGGGGGTGAGCATTTTAAGGGTGAGGAGAGGGGCTTTCCATGCCAGGAAAGTGTCTTCTGGAAGAGAATGGAATTAATTGGAAAGGGGAGGGGCGACATTAAGAATCAGAATGACTGGATGGTTCTCATACAAACTTTTCAGAATAGCAAAGACAAAGGAAAGTGATAAAAATTTTTAAAATTTCAATTTTGATTGAAAAGAAGTTTAAATGTAAAGTGTGAGCCAATGATAAAAGCCAGCAGAGATGGGGTGTTCGTGCTTGCTGTGCCGAGGGGCGGGTGACATGTTTGTATCATCCCTGTTCTTCTGGAAAGAAACAGACAGCGTGCAAAAGAACAGAAAGCCTTACACCTCTTAATTCCATTTGGGAATTGACATGTTTGAGGGACAAATTCAATAGGAAAACCAAGCAACGTGGCTCACAGCGGCCGCAGCCGATGAGGGACAGGCGACCCGGGAAGTCTGCTTAGCAGGTGTTAATAAGGGTACATGTGTATGCTTTATGAATACAATGTTGCTTGCTGTAATGGGGCCAATGCGAAGCATAAGTGAAAAAAAGGAACCAAATAATACACATACCTTGGTGACCACCGTCCAAATTGTCCAAGGCCAGGTATAAATCGGAATAATATCAACAAGTTGGCTGCCCCCATATTTTTCTTCTGAAATTGCTGCAGGTATCAATTTCCCAGGCAGCATCACGTGTCAGGATACATTTTGCAGGGATGCAGACAGAAGCAGCAGTCTGTCCCCATGGGAGTAAAAGAGAAATCGTGACAGATTTTTCTGTGGGTCCTGCCCATGAGAACGGTCAGCCAGGAAAACACTGAGGCTCGGTCTTTGTCCTGGCGGGGATTTCCTCCTGTTTGCCTTGCACTGCCCTGGGGTTCTGTCGCCGCCAGATGACCCAGCTGGAACAGGACTGAGTTCTAACGTGATGATTTCCCAACATCAGTAGCAACAAAGGGCAGCTGCATGCAGCCTTGGAGTCCGGGGGCTTTCTGCCTGCAGCACCTCGCTGCCCGTGTACCAGGGAGGAAGCAGGCAGCCTCCTGGAGCAGAGCCAGGATTCAAGCCCTTCTGCCTACTCTGATCCCAGAGGCACGTTCTTTCTACTCCCGGTGGCGGCCAAGAGGTAGAGCAGAGTCCTGGGCAACTGCAGGCTCAGATCTGATTCTGTTCAGTGTAGCAGGAAACCCCTCAGAGGCCAGCCAAGCTGGCCAGATGGGAGGAGGCTTCCTGGGTGTCCAGCACTGACCGGGTAGAACCCCGGGGCCCGTCAGCTCATATGCTTGGGTTAATGATTATGCATCTTGTTTAGAATCCTCGGTATAACGTCCATCTTCCAGGCCGGAGGTGGGGGTGTGGAGAGGTTAGGTGGCTTGGCTCGCAGGCACGCCTGCAGCAAACAGCTGGAGCCAACCGGTTGTGTTTTCCTCCGTGGTGACCCCTGGCTGAGCCCCCAGAGGCTCTGTGGAAGCTGCTTGGACCCATACGGCCTCTAGGGGGCGTCCGGGAGCTCTTCACTGGCTTCTCAGGGGGAGACCGGTTTCCTGAATTTAGTTCTTTCTCAGAGTCCACAGTCTCTCATGGTGTGTCTCCCCCTCCGACCCTCCCCAACTCACTTCTCCTCTCCATCTCCCAGTGTCCTCAGTGTTATTCCCCATGCTCCACAAGTAGGTGAAACCATATGACAACTGACTCTCTCTGCTTGACCTACTTCACTCAGCACAATCTCTTCCAGTCCCGTCCATGTTGATACAAAAGTTGGGTATTCATCCTTTCTGACGGAGGCATAATACTCCATTGTATATAGGGACCATATCTTCTTTCCCAGGGTTTGTCAACCCATACCCTGGCCACGGTTGTCGGGGATGTGCCAAACCTGTGCTTGAGTCCACTACACCCAGGAGGGGTCAGGCCAGGGGGCAGGGTCCAGCTGTGTCCCTAGCCTCTCGGTGCCAAGGCCTTTCCATTGGTTCGAGGGGATGGTAAGGGTCCTAACAAGGTTATTACAAAGATTAATAAGAATATATGCTATGAGGGGTGCTTGGGGGGCCCAGTTGGTGAAGCATCTGCCTTCGGCCCAGGTCATGATCCCAGGGTCCTGGGATCGAGTCCTGCATTAGGCTCCCTGCTCAGCGGGGAACCTGCTTCTCCCTCTCCTTCTTCCTACCACTCCCACTGCTTGTTCTCTCTCTCTCTCTCTCTCTTTCTCTGTCATAAATAAATAAATATAATCTTAAAACAACAACAACAACAGTGCATGCTACGAGGTTCACATGGTGCTAGGCACCTGTGAGCTAATGTCTGTGCTGACCGATGAGAGTCCCTATTTCAACAAGGACACCCCAGTATACACGAAATTAACTGAGTGGAAGACAGTGGTATGTGGGTAATATGAGGCACCTGCCGTAATTATTGGAGCTACAGGGAGGGGTGCTTTGGCATGAAGGACACGGTGCCCCAAAGCTTTGTCACCACTCGCTTCACATCTGGGAAGGGCCCTGACATCCCTGGGCCCTAACATCCCTGGGCCCTAACGTTTTAGATCTCCCACCTGTTAAGTTAGGGTGGCGATTGCTCAAGCATAACAAAGCTTTAAATGCATTGGAAAGCCCATCTTGTATCTCTAGTCTTGCCCCTTCCCTCCTGACCCCTGCTCCCAGGCACCTGGATCCTGTAAGTTTGGCCAGTGAGAGGCACTGGTGGGAGGTTGGAGGACAGAGGTATCCATCTCCGTTGTGACACTGGCCGAGGCTCCTCCCCATGCCAGCTCTGTCTGGGCAAGCCTGACCAGGTCTCTGCTTTGCGCAAATGACGTGGGTCCCCGAGCAGACTGTGCTCCCCATGTCCCTCCTATCTGGGTGGGAATGGGCATGGAGGCTCTGAGGGGTTAACTGGCCTTCCTGTCTTACTGGAAATCACCCAGTTAATCAGCAGTGAAAAGAAGGTGCAAACCCAGGACTCTGAATTCAGGGTCCACACTCCCTCCTGCGTATGCACCGCCTCCTGGGAACACCCACTGTGGTGGCTTCTCCTCTTACCCGAGTGAGTCTATGGAGTTTCTTGGTAGCCTGTAGAGCTTGTGGGTGGAGGGCCATGATGACATGATGTCTTCATGCAAGACTTGACTTGTTAAGACAGCTTTCTGGAGGAGTGTGGGGCTAAGCATGTAGAGCAAAAGATCCGAATTGGGGACTCCAAGAGGAGCAGTTGTAGGAAAGTCGGTCTGAGCCCTAAGCCGTGCCCCAGTCCCATACCCACCTCTCATTGCACAATCTGATGCGTCCATGAGCACAACCCAGAGTGCCAGGGATCAAAAAGAAGCTGCGAGATTTTTGATGACTGCTTCAATTTTTTTTGCTGGTTCTGGGTCTGTCCAGATTTTCTATTTCTATTTCTTCTTTCTATTTCTTCCTATTCAGTTTTGGTAGTTTAGGAATGTATCTAGGAATGCACCCATTTCTTCCAGATTGCCAAATTTGTTGGCATACAGTTGCTTATAATATATTCTTGTAATTGTTTGTGTTTCTCTGGTGTTGGTTGTGATCTCTCCTCTTTCATTTGTGCTTTTACTTATTTGGGTGCTTTCCTTCTCTCTCTCTCCCTCTCTCTGTCTATCCTTTTTGATAAGTCTGGCCCAAGGTTTATTGATCTTATTAATTATTTTAAAGAGCCAACTCCTAGTTTCATTGATCTGTTCTACTGTTCCTTAGGTTTCTGTTTCATTGATTTCTGCTCTGATCTTTATTATTTCTCTTCCCTTGCTGGATGTGGGCTATATTTGCTATTCTTTCTCTGCTCCTTTAGGTGTGTGTTTAGGTTGCATATTTGAGATCTCTCATGTTTCTTGAGAAAGGCTTGTATTGCCATGTACTTCCCTCTTAGGGCTGCCTCTGCTGTATCCCAAAGGTTCTGATCTGTTGTGTTTTCATTCTCATTTGCTTCCAGGAATTTTTTTTTAATTCTTCTTTAATGGTTGGCCCATTCATTCTTTAGTACGATGCCCTTTAACCTCCATGTATTTGTGGTCCTTCCAAATTTCCTCTTGTGGGCATGAAGGATGGCACATGATGGAATGAGCACTGGGTGTTATAGGCAACTGATGAATTCTAGAGATAGAGTTCTATCTCTGAAACTAACAATACACTGTATGTTAATTAATTGAATTTAAAAAAATGAAAAGAAAAGAAACTGTGTTTGCCATCCAGTGGGATTTCCATTTTGTAATGGAATGTAATGGAATGTTCTCTAGATGATCTTGAGAACCATAGTTGGAGAAAAAGGTGAAATCATGTTTCATCAAAAGAGAGGGAGGAGCCGTCCCTGCTGGCTCTCCTACCCCACAAAATGAAGTACTTTTGCTCAGTTAATACATTTATTTTTATTTAGAAAAAATAGACTGTTTTTAGGGCAATTTTAGGGTTGCAGGAAAATTGAGGAGGAAGTTCAGGGAGTTTCTGTATATTCCTTCTGCCCTCTCTGCCACTGCCCCCCACCCCTCCACACACACCATTTCCCCTAGTTTTAATAAAAACTTTTACCTGAACGCCAACTCTGAGGGACACTTAAATCATTATCCCATTTAATCTCCCAAGAGTGTTTAGAGGTGGGCATTTTCACCAGGCGCCTTTGCGCGGGGCTGAGAGCGTCAGAAAGGGCAAGGATGGGCCTCAGCCCCATCCCCACTAAAGAGATGGCCACGCCCCTGGCTGTATGGCCTCTCAGGGCCTTGTTGGGATTCTCACACACTACACAGTCACTGAGAAAAATGTTAATTTAAATGACGTAAAGCTCCTGAATGACTCATTAACTGGAGTCTTTCGAGTTATGGAACAGCACAGTACTTTCCTTCAAGGCAAGCTGAGAGCGAGCCACTCTTGCTGTCAGAAGGCTCCCATTGCTAGAAGCTTCCTCATGGTCTGGGTTAGAAGCATTTCTCATGTTGGGGTTATTTATGCTTTTTACCCACAGAGGAAATGTTCATCAAGAAGCCAGGTGATTCGGGGGAAAATCTGTCCAGTTACTTTTGTGCTTAGATTGAGAGTGATATGCTGGAGGAAAAGAGACAGGCCTCCATCCTGGGGGGAGAAGCGTGTTTTGAATCCTAATTATGCTTCATTTTTCCTGGGATAGTGTATAAAAAATGTAAGCACTTTTCTTTTTATCAAGTTAGAAGAGGAAGTCCAGGAAAGGCTGCAGTGTCCAGGGTCCCAGGGTTTAAACAAGACCATGGCTGTTGAGCCCTGGCGAGCAGGACCACAGACAGGCATAGAGCACGGTCTTGCAGTGGGTTCCTGACCCTCCCAGAGGGACTGACTTCCCACCCCCATCCCCTGACAACAAATTGGTGGTCTTGGTTGGTCCTGCCGGTTCAGCTGTGTCATCACTGAGGTCCCATGGGAGCTCAGCCCCCTGACATCCACAACCTATGAGACACGATCTAGGGCCTGGCTTGAGTTCTCGCCAAACCACTGTGGCTGGTTTGGTCCGGGCTCTGGGGGTACCGCTGGAGCCAGAGGAGAGGGAAGTTCAAGTCCAAGGTGAACACTGAGGGTCTAGGCTGGGGACCCTGAGTCCTTAGTGAGGCTGGAGGACCAGAGACTCAGCATGAACTAAACAGGAGGGCCCCCGGTGGGGGTGGGTCAGGGTTCCGAGGGGACCATTTTCTCTCTTTTAAAAAATTTTTTTTCTTTATTTATTTGAGAAAAAGAGAGAGCACAAGCAGGGGGAGTGGCAGGCAGAGGGAGAAGCAGTTCCCCACTGAGCAGGGAGCCGGATGCAGAGCTCGATCCCAGGACCCTGGGGATCATGACCTGAGCTGAAGGCAGAGGCTTCACTGACTGAGCCACCCGGTTGCCCCAGGACCCTTGTCTCTTGTGGCTTCTCCTGTGGCAGATATAGGATGGTCTTGTAGTTATGGCTGTCTTAAAAGTAGAGAAATAGGTATAATAGAGCATATTTCAGAATAAAATGTTTACAGGATCTGATGTTCTGTTCATCCAACCATACATTCACTCATCCGTCTGTCTCAGTGAGCAAGCATTTGAGGCGCTCAGTGTGGCTCTGGGTCAGTGCTTGGCCCTGGGAAGCAAAAATCAACAGTTGAGGACTCAGCTTGGCGAAGGCCCAGTTAGCAGACAACATCACAAAACCAAACAAGTCCTGGGCCAGGCAGGAGGGACCTGTCTGAGATTGTGGGGCTGGAGCTGTGCCCTGCCCGGCACTGACTGAGAAGCAGGTGGATTGCTTGGGGTGCAGAGGTCCGGGTTGAGCTGGAGTCCCGGCACCCACAAGGCATGACAGCGGTGGCAAGTAGATCACAGGGACTGGCCCACCCAGTGATCAGATTATGTCCTCAGAAGCTCTGGGGAGGGCGTGGGGGGACATCGATCACAGACTTTATCACTGTCCGCATATTCCAGCCAATATTTGCCCAGCTTGGGGGCATGAGATATCAAACAGCTATAAAATGAGCACAAGATTCTCTGGGTCTTTGGCCCTAAGAGCCTTCTGTAAAGGTCTTTGTGGGAAACAATAGGCAAATTAATGGCAGAACCAGGGCAGAGTGACGAGAACATAACGAGGTGGTGTCATCTTACAATTGGGGAATATTTCTTCGGAGGGTGAGTTGGTGTGTCTGTCCACTTTCCCTGGGGACCCCGTGTGGCCGTCCATGCTAGGTTGTTCCTGGTAGAAGGGAGCCGCCGATTCTCCGGGAAGCAAAGTGTCCTTCTTAATTGTGCCCAACTTTCTCATGCTGGGTCATCTGCTAGGGGCTAACGCACAGCAGGGCACATAGAGCTCATCCGAATATTTACTCCACAGGGCAGTTTTTTAAAGACTTATTTTATTTTTTTTAGAAGGAGAGCTCAGTGGGAGGAAGCAGAGGACAGAGAAACACAGCAGACTCTGGGCTGAACATGGAGCCCAGCACAGGGCTTGATCTCAGAACCCCAAGATCACGGCTTGAGCCGAAACCAAGAGTCAGACGCTCAACCCACTGTACCGCCCTAGTGCCCCCTCCACAGGGCATTTTTACAGTTGTTCCTGTGGTACAACTCATAAAGGAAAAGATCATGAGATCCAATTACATAAAAGCTGAAATTCTTATAGGGCTGAAGAAAATTGTCAACAAAATCAGGTCAAACAAAAAAAAAATGAAGAAGATGTCTGCAAAATACATCACAGACATAACGGCTATTACAGGAGAGTTTTCACAATTAAATAAAAGCAGAAGACAAGCAATTCATAAAAGAAATCCACATGGCAAAGAAATAGAGAAACCTGTTAAAACCTATTAATCCAAGTAAAACAGATTCATAGATACCTATGAGGCCGGTAAAGCTTAAAAGGAAGTCGCCCAAATCCAGTGTTGACCACAGCACAGCAGACCGAGCACCGTCATACATTTCTACTGGGAGAGTACTCTGGGGAGCTAGAATTCTGGGGAAAGATGTGGCCTTGGAGCTTTATTTATTTGTTTGCTTGTTTGTTTTTAGATGATGGATTTAAAACGATTTTTTAAAAGATTTTATTTATTTATTTGTCAGAGAGATTGAGAGCACAAGCAGGGAGGGCGGCAGGCAGAGAGAGAGGGAGAAGCAGGCTCCCCACTGAGCAGGGAGCCTGATGTGGGAATCGATCCCAGGACCCTGAGATCAGGACCTGAGCTGAAGACAGAGGCTTAACCCACTGAGCCCCCCAGGTGTCCCGCCATGTAACTTTGAAACACCAAAAATATGTATTTCTACAAGACTCTGTTCCGTAGAAACTACAGGTCGACGCTCTTCCTTTCAGAAAACTGTAATGCAGAGCAAAGTGTGCAGAAATGTACATTGCACCTGCCGGTGTTTTACAGAAATGCCAATAACTGACATTTATTGAATGTCACTGTTCAAAGCTGTTGCCATGTACTATTCAATTGTCACCAAAAAGTCCTTTGAGGTCATGCTGTTACTACCACGAATTTTGTTTTCAGATCAGGTTTGCCACGGTGGCGATTGACATCAGATGGTCTAACCAGTAAACATCTGAGTCAGAGGCTTTTGGCTTTCAATCCTGACATGTTGGCCACTGGGCTCCCCCAGCACTTTCTCCGAAGGCTGCTGGGACTGACCCAAATGTTCAATAATTGAAGGGTATTGTTACTATAGCACACGTAAACTGTGAAATACAAGCAAGAATGAGAAACCACAGGCTGGAAAAGTATTTATTAATGTGGGACGCACATGCAAAATTGCTTCGTGAAAAGCAAGCTAGCTAGCAAAAACACCTGCAAATGTATGCAGTTCTAGTTGAATTGGAATCATGTCAACTTCAAATATTTTGGGGTTTTTAAAGAAGGTGAAAGATTTATGCGATCTGAAGAGAAACCAGAGTATATTTTGGGGTTTTTAAAAAGCAAGTTTTACTCTCTGTGCAAAATTGGAAATAATCAGTCACTCTGAATGAAAAATCAGCTTCGAAGCCTGCAGACCCAGGGAATTATATACCAGGGGCTATGCCGATAAAGCTTTGTGGCTCTAAGAGCCTTTGGAAAGTCTGGCTGTGATATCCCAGACGAGAAGCCGTGCTCTCCTTGGCCCCGAGCTTATAAACACAAACGGGAACTCCAGGTGATCATACGTTTTTAGTGTTCACTGTTGCTACAATTTAGAACCATACTTTATGTCCCAGTTGCTGTGACTCATTCATTCACTAGATGCAAAATGTATCCCCAAACAATAACACGGAAATAAGGGTTTGATCTAACAGCTGATCTTGAAGCAACCTAGGAAAGTCTAACTCATGTACCAGGGAGTGCTCTGAGGAAAGCATCTTGGAGACTGGAGAGAACACCGAGGCATGGAAAGGCATCCTCAGTCTGGCTCACCTCATCCAAGAAGCCCTCCTTGAGCAAACTCAGTCCTGCTTCCATGAGCCATCTTCATTCATGCTTACTTCAGCATGCTGAGCCCAGGTTTAGCAAAGAATCCCAACAGCCAGCTCTTCAAGGAAAGCTCTACCCTTGATATCCAATCCAGGTCTTCTTTCCCCACCCTGGCCCCTGAACCAAGTTACTCTGAGTCATGTTCATCTGCTCCTTACCCTACCTGTTGGCTATGAATCCACCACCTTCCCCTGTTGCACTGGGAGCTAAATTCAGTCCCCTCTCCATGGCAGTGGTCTTGAATAAAATCTTCTTGTGCATAATAAGTGTCTGGTGAATTATTTCTCTTTAACAACTTTTATCTCATAAATAAAGTCAAGAAAAATCCATAGAAACCCAGCATGGACAATGGGAATTGGTAGAACATGATGCTTTGAACTGTGGGAGGAATTTAAAAAGGCACCCCTTGCTCAGCACCCAGTGGTCCCTTAGAAATGCAGGAAGCATTCTGTAAGGACATGCATCAGAATTCTGAGTGGTGGGATTCCGGGTGAATACTTTTCTTCGTGTTGTCCCAGTTCCCTGTTTTGAAAATACTGCCAGTTCTTATTATTCACAGATCTACTTCCTGCAAATTTACCTACGTGCTAAAATTGTAATCCCGAAATCCATACTCAGGGTGCTTTCCTGACATTTCACAACATGCACAGTATAACTCGATGACACATTTTAGCCCTCATTGTGCTTCTGTCAGAGGTGGAGCAAGACAATAGCCCATCTTCATATGTCAGCAAGTACTCTATGTAGTGTCACAATGTTCACATGGTTGGGTTAGTCTTGGTAGTTTCACTGTTTAAAATGGCTCACAGAGGGGCGCCTGGGTGACTCAGTCCCTTAAGCATCTGACTCTTGATTTTGGCTCAGGTCATGATCTCAGGGTCCTGGGATCTAACCCCTGCATCAGGCTCTGCGCACAGCAGGGAGTCTGCTTGAGATCCTCCCTCTTCCTCTCCCTCTGCCCTTCCTCCTGCTCTATATAAATAAATAAAATCTGAAGCTCACTGTAGGGGTCCTGCATGTACATTGCATTTTGTGCTTTAGGGAGAAAACACATGTGTTAGGGAAGCTCCCTGGCATGAGTTAGAGTGCAATTGGCCATGAGTCCAGTCTTAATCAATGAATATCAAATAAAGCATCTTTAAAAAATACAACAATATTATGTACTGATTGGTTGACCTATTTGTGACCAGAGATTCAGGATCCTCACCCTGCCTTTCCCCTGGGGGCAGTGTGGTGTCCATGGAGACTTTATGGAACCTAACTGCCCCGTGTATTCAGGGCACCACCTGTGTCTTCCTGATGCCATGAGAAAGGGAAAGGCTGGGTCTGGGAAGCAGGTTGCATGCAGGAATGTGGTCCCAGGTGGGATGGGATCAAAAGGAAGCAGACACAAGCTGACGGGAGGTTACGTACCCAGGGCTCTGGCTTGAGTGCCTGACACGCACCGTGTGAGTTCACCTCCCCACCTTCCTGAGGAATCGGCTTTGTCACCTTCAACTCTCACGTGGGCACAGAGGCTCAGAGGGTTACACTTACCTGTCTGTCTGATGGCTATGGGGGAACAGGGTGGGACTTGGTTGGTGCTTGTCATGGGGGTTGGAATGGACCAGGACGAGAGGTGAGTGCTTCGAGCCCCGTTCACTGGTGCAGATGATAAGACGAGCATAGCCGGCCAATGGTAGGATGAGCATTTGGTTGTGTGTCCAAAACCAGTGGTGTTTCCACCCATCCAGACTTGGAGGGAAGTGCTCCCACCTGGGTTCTGGGTGTTTCCATCACCGATCAGGCTGTCTGAGCAGTCAGCTCTCTGGGAACTGCCCCGGTCCAGTTGGAAGATCGTCATAGTTGCTAACCGATTTATTTTCTCTCGCTGTGAAGGTTCTGCCTCTGCAAAAGACCGACCACCATGAACTCAGGTGAATTCCGAAGGAGAGGGAAGGAGATGGTGGATTTCGTGGCTGACTACTTGGACGGCATCGAGGGGCGCCAGGTCTACCCCGACGTGAAGCCCGGCTACTTGCGGCCCCTGATCCCCACCTCTGCCCCTGAGGAGCCCGACATGTTTGAGGATATCCTCAAAGATGTCGAGAAGATAATCATGCCAGGGGTAAGTCTGGACCCCAGGCTGCGAAACGGAAGGGCTAGCATTAAGGTGGCACCTACTGGGCATCAGGCACGTCACGTGTCATGCTACCTGTCCTCACAGCCACCTTGCTGGTGAGCCAGCGGAAGCCCAGAGAGGCTAGGTGATCAGCCTGAGGTCACACAGCTAGTAAGCGATGGAGCTAGGACTGTGCCCCGGATTGTGCGGGCGTCCAGGGCAGTGAGTATGCTTTTCCCCATAGATTCCCAGGTCGGGCCCTGCTCTGAGCCCTGGGTACGTGCGTGAGCCCTCATAGGAACTTCGTTTCCAGCCCTGATGGCTTGTTTCAAGTAAGTTCCTTGCTCAAAATAGAGCAAGCACCTTCCTAACATTCTTGTGTTCAGCAAGGCAAATTGCATGCCTGGAAGACATTATTTATTTTACTTGAGAATGGGAGGGGGCGGGGCGTGCACCTGCTTCTGTGCAAATTCTGTCCATGGAGGCAGACCTCTTTATCTGAAGCCACTGAGTCACAGGGCCACTGACCTGGGGCAGGGCTGCTCCTCCTGACCCGAGTGCCTCTTTCAGACCAGCTGCTCACTTTCCACCTCCCAGGGGTTTCCCTTGACATTTGTGCTTGGAGCGAAGCACGGGATTCCTGTTCTCGCCTTTGAGGTTGTGCAAACACTCTGAGTCGCCCGCACTAAGGCACTAAGCCCCTCCAGGGGAGATATGGTTAAATGTCAGGCAGGGGGTGTGGCAAAACACTCCAGGCTGGGTGGCTTGGACCACAGACATTTATTTGCTTCTCATAATCCTGAGATTGGGAATGCGAGATCAATGTGCCTGCGGATTTGGTTCCTGTGAGGATTCTCAGCCTGGCTTGCCGACAGCCACTTCTGGGCATCCCTCTCCTCCTTGCCAGGGCCCCCAAAGGTCCCACTCCTAATGTCATTACAGTGTGAGTTAGGGCTTCAACACAGAAATTTGGGGGCACAAGCATGTTCCATGACGGGGAATGTGGGAGACAATGGAATTTGGAGATTTCTGGAGGAGTGAGAAGGGGGCATTCAGCAGTGTCCCAGCTGCACTGGTACATGCACTGTCCTGAGTCCCTGGGTCCCTGTGTGGGTTGCGGGGACAGTAGGTGACCACTCAGGGCTCCTGTCTGCAGGTATGAGGAGTGAACGTAGGAGTATCCATCTGGAGCGTGGTGTGAGCTTCAGTTGAGAGTGAAAGCAAAGGCACAGATCCCCAGTTGTCCTTTGCCAGGTGTCAGGGCAAGCAGGGAAGGGACAGGGTGAAGGGACCACTTCCTTCCTTCCCGTAGAAATACGGGAATTTGTAATTTGTGAAGGCATTGTCATGAACATGAAAACATTAGCATTAGATTCATTTTGTCCCCTGGACCTGAATGTTTACTTCTTTCTCCTGATTCTTCAAAGAAATTAAAATATTTTCTGGGCCCCTGAAAGTATCTCACCAGCCCTGGTCACTGCGCCTGGCATTTCCTATGCCCCCTCAGGTCCACTGGCAGCCTCTCTTGCCTGAGCTGCCCACGCTGGGACTGTGCTGAGCTTCTAGCTGTCTCCAGACCATTCTTCCCTCCTTCTTAGTCCCCACAAGTTGTTGGCCATAC
The DNA here is from genome assembly GCF_010015895.1 of Lontra canadensis. Lineage (NCBI taxonomy): Eukaryota > Metazoa > Chordata > Mammalia > Carnivora > Mustelidae > Lontra > Lontra canadensis. Next base: position 9,678,265 of record NW_022631048.1, read on the forward strand.
CTGAACCCACCCCAGGCTGAATGCCCTGGTCCTCCCCAGTTTTCTGCGATACGTGTCCATCCCTCCACCCACTCTGTGCTTCGGGAGGATCCATGCTAGTGCCTGGTCCTCCCGAGGAGTGTCCCTGACCTCAGCCTGGGGTGCGGGTGACTGTGGTGGCAGCAGGACTTGTCTTAAGTCCCCAGGACTACTCTCAGTTCTCGGAGAGCTCCCAGTGAGTTGCCTTCACAACCAGAGTGGTCTTTTGGGCCACATGGGGTCCAAAAGACAATCAGTAACTAGTTTATGAAAGAAGAATTATTTGCATTTTTCTCCAGACTAAGAAAACGAGGAGCGTTGGCAGAACCCCTCCACCTCTCGGGGTGGAAGGTGTCTTAAAGGCTTTATTTATTCTGTTCCCCACCTGACAGGCTGGTCAACAGCAAGAACAAATAAAACAAGCAGGCACTGCCCCTCCTCTCCCCACTTTCTCCCCTCCTCCATCTTCCTCCCAGACTCTGAGATATTCCTAGCCAGTCCCGCGTTCCCAGTCCTAGATCCTCCCACCCCCAGTGGGCTGGCTGGGCTCCTGGCCCCTCACTCCCCCCAACACCCCGGTGTGGCCCCACTGCTGCCACAGCCTGGGACCCCCACCCAGGCTGGAGACAGAGGAGAGGAGGGATATGGGGGATGACGGAGTTGCAGTTGCTCGAGGGGATGCCTTGCATAGGAGAGTGAGTCCATGGCAGGAAAACCAGCTGAACAGTCTGTGAAATCAGGCTTGGTTTTTTCTCTAATACGGATTTTACTTTTTTAGAGCAGTTTTAGGAAAGCCAGGCTTCTACCTGGAGAGATGGGGTTTCCGTTTCTGTTCATTCTCTGATGGGGGCACCTAACCAGAACTTAAAATACAGGGCAGCTTCTGGGAGACCTCACCTGCCATGAGGGCCAACGGAGGGCCCCGGGTCCTCCTCACGCAGGGCGGGGCTCCCTCATACCTTGATGTCTGCACACAGGTGACCCACTGGCACAGCCCCTACTTCTTCGCCTACTTCCCCACAGCCAACTCGTACCCAGCCCTGCTTGCCGACATACTGTGTGGGGCCATCGGCTGCATCGGCTTCTCCTGGGTGAGCTCGGCAGGGGGGATCCTGGGGGATTCTGGCAAGGGTGGGACATGCTGCCGTGGGGACAGGGCTCCTGGGCCCATAGGACCTGAGCAGGTAGCTGTGGCACCTGCGGGGACGGAGAGGGTCTCAGCCTTGGAGAGAGTGTCTCGTGAGGGAATTTGGAATTCAGGGAAATAGAACGAGATAAAGTCTCCTTTCTAGGAAAAGAAAGCCCAATTCTGCATGCAGCACTTTTTTTTGAGGTACTTGGTATGAATTGAAATCACAACCAAGGCCTTGGAAGTTCTGCAGCCCATGCCTGGGAATCTGCATTCCTGCCAAGCATTCCAGAGGATCTGTGTATACCCTGCAGCTGCCCAGGGCTCATTCCATCTGTTGGCAACCTGGAGAGGCCCCTGCCCATCAGCGTGTGGAGCCATGCGGGGCAGGTGGCTCTGGAAATGGGGCCAGCTCCCGCTCCCCATGCCAGCAGTCCCAGCACCACCTTATCTGGAGATAAAATGTCAGAGGAGCGGGCGGGCTCGGCTCCTCCTTCCGGCTCCCTGCTTCCAGGTCCGGTGCTGCAGGAAGGATTCCCTCCTCCCTAAATGCAGAGCACTCAGAAGCAAAGTGGCCGGCCGACAGCATCAGGGATCCCAGGGCCTCTTGCGTCCAGAGTGCCACCAGAGTGCCTGGTGCCTCGGAGCTGAGCGTACTCGTGGGTGCTGACTCGTGCTGACCCAGGACCCACGGCAGGGGAAGGACATGTTAGCATCTCCTTGCCCCCCACCCCCACCTGACTTGCTGGCTCTTCAGACCAGACTTCCTGGGGGACCAAGTCAGCTGCCCAGGAAGGGTTGGGGGAGGGTCATCCCTGGCTCCCTGCTGTGGGTCTCTGAATTGCTCTCTGCCAGGTACCCAAAGCAGCATGAGCATGGACCGGGTGGCCTTGGTCACCTCCCTGTGTCTCTGATGAACACCCCTTCTGAAGGACACTTTCTTTCATAAGCTACTATGGCAGATTTCATTAGCCCTGCTAGCCCAGAGCCATCCTGTCCCTCCTGTCCCTGTGACTCAGCATCTATCCCATGGTACACGTGCTTTCTGAGGACACTCTGATTCCTCTGGAGCCTGGGTGGGCTGCCCCTTGGCTCCTCTGGCCAAGACATGAGTTCCTAACCGTGAGTGCACTTCCCACGCCCAGAGCTGACCTTGACTGGGATGGGGTAGGACCCTCCCCTGGGGCACACTAGCAGGCAGAACGTTCTGCCTCACTTCCCAGCCACGCGTCACAAGCTGGTGTGCACCCCTGGGTGGGGGACGAAGGCCAACCTGCCGTCTCCCCTGTGCAATGACAGAGGAGTGTCCAAGATGGCAGAACATCTCCAGCTCATAAAAGCTGAGGTCAGTGGCCTGACCTGGGGAGCTCCCAGGGGACTCGGGCCACCTGGAACCCACCTCCCAGATGCATCCTCACTGCACTCCCTTGTGACTGGAGGAGAATCCACCAGTGCGTCTTTCTAGATCCTTCTGTGTATACACGGATGGCTAGATGGGGTTGCACGTGGTGCTGGTGGAGAACAGCCCAGTCCAAAGGGGTTATTCTGGCCTGAACCTTCCTTCCTGGCCATCCCCCACGAGTCTTAGTCAAAGAGCACTTGTCTGAAAGTCCTTTCAGCTCATTTCAGACATTTGAACAGCATCTGGAACTGGGAGATTTTAATCTGGGGTTCAGTGGAAGAGTAAACTCTCCTGTTGCTCCCCAAATCCTGCAAGACCTGGCCCGTTGTTTTGACACCAGTGTCTAGAGATGTGTGGCAGAGAAGAGGGGGGAGACGAAGGTGTCCCTGGGACCCAAGTCTGTGGGTGGGGGACAGGGAGGTCACTGTCCCTTCTGGGGCAGATCTGGGATCTGGTCACTGTGGGTTCCTCAGTTCTCTGAGGGTGAGAGAGGAGAGGGATGTCACATGTGCTAAGCTCTCTGCACAGCATGTGCCCAGAGGGGCCCCCCGTATTGCTTTGAGAGCTGCCCGAGGGAGGAGTCCTGCTGCTGTGCCCAGTTGGTGGGGGGCAGTCTCTGTTGAAGTCTCTCCCTGGGACCCCCAGATGGGAGACCATGCCACCACATTAAACCCCCCCAGGCGGGGGCCTTTTGGGAAACTGACACGGAGATTCTAAGTGACAGAGGGTACCTGTTTATGACAAGCTGACAGGCGGCTGATCCCTGTCCTCCTGCCCCGCTAGGCTGCAAGTCCGGCGTGCACAGAGCTGGAGACGGTGATGATGGACTGGCTGGGGAAGATGCTGAAGCTGCCAGAGGCATTTTTGGCTGGACAAGTGGGAGAAGGGGGTGGAGTGATCCAGGTAACGCAGCAGGGAAGGGGTGCCCAACTTCCCGGGACCCACGGGCGGCTCCACGCCAGGGCCGCGGTGGCAAGTGGGAAAAAAGAGCCACTTGAGCTTCTATGGGACCTTCTGGAAAACAAGCAGTTAGGAAGCCTCTGGACCTGGGTTGGGTCCCGGGGCTGTCCACCTCTCCCGCCCCCCGGCTCCGCAGATCAAAGCCGCTCCTGAGTGATTTCCAAGCTTTAATTCATTTAATTCTATAAAAGGCTAGGAATTAGGGGCCTTTTTCACCTCACTTGACAGACAAGGGGCCTGAGGCTCAGAGCTGTGAAGGGCCCAGCCCACCAGCCACCTCCCGCTGGTAAGTTCTAGAGCTGGGCTCTCAGCCCACATCTGTCTGACCACAGGGCTGTGACCGCCACCCCCCGATCACCGTCCTCTGAGCGGTGAGTGCAGCTGTGACCGAGTCATTCCAAGGCTTCTTGAAAGTGCTGTATCAATGAGAACCAGGGTCATCTGACGTGGCCACCTTCTCTACACCCCATGTCATCCATTCTCTTCACTGGACGTGTGCTGGTGACAGCGACGACGTCCCAGGGCGTGTCAGGGACAAGTCAGGCACCAGGGACGGTGCACGTCTTTCCCCCTGGGAGGCTCAGGACAAATGCCACCAAGGAGACGTGGGCTTTGTGCTCTTTTCACTTCCCAGCATGGACGATGGGCTCTGGTGGACCCACTATCTGGCTTGGCATCATTTTTCTGGGATCAAGTATATGATAATGAAATCGGGTGAGCACCGTTGAGTTTAAAGGTTTGGAGAATCCGTTAAGGCAGCTGTAACTCTGCCCACCGGCCAATGAAAACTCTGAAGCCCGGGTGCCTTTGTGTGCGATCACCTGCCTGGTGCGGCCAAAGTCAAGTAGGGAGCAGGTCCAGACCAGGGCTTCTGACCTCCATGTGTCTGTTTTCTGTTGTTGCTGTCACAAATTTTGGTGGCTTAAAACAGCACAGACCTGGGACACTTGGGTGGCTCAGTCAGTTAAGCGTCTGCCTTCAGTTCAGGTCATGATCTTAGGGTCTTGGGATTGAGCCCTGCCTTGTGCTCCCTGCTCAGTGAGGAGTCTGCTTCTCCCTCTGCTGCTCCCCTGCTTGTGCTCTCCCTCTGTCTCTCTAACAAATAAATAGAATTTTTAAAAAAGAAACAGCACAAAACTATCCTTTTACAACATTGTAGGCCAGGTGTCTGACACCCGGGGGCTCCAGGCGAGAATAGTTCCTTATCTTTTCCAGTTTCTGGAAGCTTCCCACAGTGCTGGACCATGGCCCCTCCTCCATCTCCAAAGCCCACAGCATTCTATATATCCGGCCCCTCTCTCACGGTCACGTCTCCCTCTGACCACAGATGTGGAAGGTTCTCCACTTGCAAGTCTGGGATGATTCTTCTAATTTGATGCTTCTCAAAAATCTTACAAATACCCCGTAATCTCAGGTGTGCCCTTTATACCGACAGTGACTTTTTACTGAATGCCTTCTCTGGGCTAGGCTTATTCCTGCTGCTTTATGCGACCCTCATTCAACCTGCAAATACTTATGAGGGTTGGCTGCATTATCAAGAAGTTTTCTCCTAGCTGAAGGACATAGAGCCAAGAAAGGGGGCATATCGTGCCCAGAGCATGAGCTAACTAGAGGCAGGTGACCACAAATTCCACCAGCTCAGCCCTGACTCCTTGCTTGGGTTCGAGTATCCAGAGGTTCTATCTTGCAATTTTCTTTACTTTAAAGACAATGTCATTTTGCAGAGATACCGGCAACCCCAGCATCGTTTGGGATCATCCTGGCATCTTTCGGCCCCTGGCGTCAAATCCCAATTCCCCCAGTTTTGCTGAAGAACACAGGCGACCATCCCTGTTTGCAGCCGGAAGCCCACCTTCCCAGCTGACCAGGCTGATTGTCTGCAGTCTGTCAGGCCCCAGACAGCACAGCTTGGTGACAGCCATGGGGCCGGAGCTGTGGGGGACGCCGTGCCCCTCCGGGCTGTTGTCATAGCTTCTAGACGTCAGCACAGTGACAGGCGACAGAGTCAAATGGCAAATCATCCTCTGAGCTGGACGAACCTGCCCGGAAAACGGTCTCTTAATTGGGTTTGAAAGCTCTTGTGGAAGAAAAGCCAATTGCTCGCCTCGTGTGGGGTGACACTTGAAAACACTCAGAGGCGGAAAGGGCGGTTCTGGCCCCTGAGTCACTTGTCACCAGCATTTCCTCCTGCTTGCGTGGCAACCTTTGTCTGCTGCAGTGAAAGCTAAGATGTCATTATGCAGGCTCACTCTGGAACAGACGCCCTACTCCCCCATCCCTGGCAAAGCTGGCCTTCCCACAAAGGACCGAAAATCTGCCTGATTCCTGTTCTAGGGCTGGAGACAGGAAATCTGCCTGATTCCTGTTCTAGGGCTGAGCCTGTGGGCTGCTGGGGAGCCTCTGAGCTCTAGAGACTCCGATGAGAATTTCATTCCTTCCTTGGGCCATTGTATGTGTTCAATCACTTTTGGCTGCGTGAAGGGTGGGGGGGGGGGGGGGGGGGGTTATGTTTCAGCACCCGGACAGAGCCCAGAGGCAAACCCCAGAGCGAATCAGCATGGCCATCCAAAGCCTTTCATTAGCAAGTGTATCAGGGGAGAGCAGACCTTTGGGGGTCAAGGCCTCAGGCAGAGGGTGGAAGGTGGGGGGGGCTGCAGTCCCGCGTGGGTGTTGGGGGCAGAACAAGGCAGATAGATAATTCAGCACAGCACGGAGAAGCTGCGTCTTTCAGGAAGCTTCTCATGGTTCACTTCCGATGAGAAGGAGTGAGCCAGTGGGTCCAGGACGCACACATTGCCGGGCTCAGGAGGAAGCCCAGGCCCCTGGAGTGGGAGGCCCAGTGCCTGCCCTCAGGGAGCTCGGATTCCCTGTGAGGCCCACCTAGCCTTGCCAGCCCTGTTTCTTTAACCACGTCTGGAAACTTTTCTTCTAACACCACTTCTACAAAGATGGCCTGAAGAAATGCAAAACCCACCTCACAGGCCAGATCAAGAGAGGATATCCTGTGGACTCGAGCCCATGCGTTTGAGCTTCAAAACTCTGAGTAAACCTAAATATGTTCACACTTCACCCGTCTCCCGAAGGATATGCGTTGACTTAAAAGAATGAGTGAAAGCATCGAAATGATAAAATGGAAGAGGAAATCAGGATCAATGAAGGGAAAGGAAGAGAAAACCTTAATGGGGGAGGGGGTGACCTAATGATTTTCTTGTATATTTCTCTGCAAAAACCCTAAAATCTTACAAATCTCTCATACATGGCAAAAATCTACCTTCTTTTATTTCTTCCTTTCTAATGTTAATACTGTTCAGTTCCTGGGTTTCTTCTAGGATTTACTTAAGATGGTGGTCATCACCAGTGGGAAAGGGGGACAAGGCTATACATGTGGGGACCCCCCCCCCCTCCTGGAAGGGCAGCTTGGGCTCACTTCTACCCCTGCCACTTGCTAGTTGCTCACTTGGACCAGGTTAGTTCCCTTTTTGCCGGGCATCCATTTCCTACCTGATGATGACAGAATTTAAAGACAGTTATTGTGCAAATGACATGGGAAGGCATGGCGGGTGCAGAAGCCAAGTCCTCTTTTACCCACTCCCAGGTTGTCGAAGGTTGTAGCATTCTTTTTTGTTGTTGTTGTCATTGTTTTTAAAAATTTTATTTATTAAAAAAATTTATTTATTTGACAGAGATAGACATCAAGAGAGGGAACAAGCAGGGGGAGTGGGAGAGGGAGAAGCAGGCTTCCGGCCGAGCAAGGAGCCTGATGTGGGGCTCGATCCCAGGACCCTGGGATCATGACCTGAGCCAAAGGCAGACATGCAGCAACTGAGCCCCCAAGTGCCCTGAAGACTGTAGCACTCCCTAGTGCTTTGCTAGAGTTAAGGTGTTGACATTAGTTGTGTGAGTCTGCTGACTGCGAGCTTCTGAGTCTCCCGGCAAATGCACGTCATTTTACAAACAAATGCAGATGTTTCTGTCCAAGTAGTGATAAGCACAGAGCTGGGCAGCGATGCTGGTCCTGCTCTCCTCCTCCAGGCCACACTGGGAGGACTCCCTGGGAAACGGCATGCCAGGTGCCTTTGTATATTTCTCTGCAGAACCTTGAAAGCTTACAAATCTCTCATACTCGACAAAAATCTACATTCTCTTTCTTTTTTTTCCTTTCTAATGTTAAACTGTTTAGCTCCTGGATTTCTCCTAGGATTTACTAAAGATGTGGCGATTGTGAGCCGTGGGAAAGGGGGACAAGGCTGTACATGTGGGGACCCCTGCCCCCTGCTTGGAAGGGCAGCACGTGCTCCAAGCTAAGTGCCCAGAGGTGCTGGCTGAGGGGTTATGCAAAACAGACAAAGCAATGCCAAAGGCCTCTGCCTATGGCTCAGGTCATGATGCCAGGGTCCTGGGATCAAGCCCCACGTCCTGCTCCCTGCTCAGCGGGGAGCCTGCTTCTCCCTCTCCCTCTTCCTGCTGCTCCCCTGCTTGTGCTCCCTCTCTCTTTTTAGAGCGATTCTCTTAGAAGGAATCCTAACACTAAATGGCAGTCCCAGGGGTTCCGATTTTTTCCTATGTGAAGGGGAATCAGTTTTGCGGCTTCACATTCATCTTTTAAGAAAAAGAGGGACACTAGGGATGCCTGGGTGGCTCAGTTGGTTAAGCGCCTGTCTTCGACTCAGTTCAGGATCCCTGGGTCCTGGGATCGAGTCCCACATCAGACTCCCTACTCAGTGGGGTGTCTGCTTCTCCCTCTGATGCTCCCCACCCCATGGCCCTCTCTTTCTCTTTCTCATTCTTTTTCAAATAAATAAATAAAAATCTTTAAAAAAAAAAAAAAAGAAAAGAAAAAGAGGGACGCTAATGACTCCCCACAGTTCTGATATTGATTCCTTCGCTGCCCCTCAAAGCTCATTTCCACATTTTCTTCAATCCAGGGAAGCGCCAGCGAGGCCACGCTGATGGCCTTGCTGGCCGCTCGGACCAAGGTGGTACGCCGCCTCCAGGCCACCTCCCCAGGGCTGACGCAGGGCGCCATCATGGAGAAGCTAGTGGCCTACTCATCGGATCAGGTGAGGGGTCAGTCGAGCATGTTGGCCCAAAACCCCATTGAGCCTCTATGATCAGAATCTTTATTTTGTGTCCAATCTGATCCAAACAAAACCATGCGACCTTCCCGACATTTCCACAGCAGCTGTGTTTGACGTGGGTGTTTGGTGTTCTGTCAGTGTGGACAGGAGGTCATGCAGGTCCACGGGGGGGTTAACACGCCAGGGTCACGGGCGAGCGCCCAGAGGGCTTGGGATCCTGAGCCTCCTGTTGGCCATTGGGAGCCACAACGAGATCCAGACCCCAGGACAGAGCTAGGTAGGAGACAGCGGTGGTAGGAGCCCCAAGGCAGAGAGGGGCGCCCTCGTAAGAGGGTAAGAACTGGCCTTCCTGGAATCCTCGAGACACAGTGGATCCACCATCCCACAATGGTGCCCTGTCGTTGGCTTCCTTTCTGAGTGTGGCCCCGAAGCAACCCCAGGCCTCATGGTGAGCGGAGCCCCCCAGATAGGAACCGGGTTTGCGTACTCTATTTCAGGGTGGGCTTTGCAAGCTCTCGCTGTTTGCTCACTAATCTGAAAAGCGAGATTCCACAGGACCCAAGACCACAGCAGGAATGAGGTGCAGGGGAGTGGTGGGGGCCTGTCGCACAGGGAGCTCTCTGCAGAGCGGGGGGTTCACGGCCCCATGCACGGCACGCACGTGCATGCAAGACTCTAACTCTGCTGCCTTCTTTCCAGGCGCACTCGTCGGTGGAAAGAGCCGGATTAATTGGAGGCGTGAAACTAAAAGTGATCCCTTCAGATGGCAAGTTTGCCATGCGGGCTTCCGCCCTGCAGGAGGTCCTGGAGAGAGACAAGGCGGAGGGCCTGATCCCTTTCTTTGTAAGTCAACCAGGCATGTCGGGTATGGCCCCCCGGGAGTCTCCAAGCCCCGCCTGGGCCTAGGCAGGGCCCTGAGTGCTTGTCCCAGTCTGCGTGTACTTGTGTGGCCAGCCGGCTCCTCCTTGAGGGAGGCTGGAGCAACACTCCATTCATTTCTCCCTCCACCCACCTAATCCCAGAAAGACGGAAGCGGATGCTCAGCCCAGAGCATCCTAATAAGCCAAGAGGTCTTGTTTCTGCTCCTGTCAAAAGTGACATCCTGTGATCGCCCCTTGACACACTGCCCAACCCCCCACCTCCCCGTGCCATGGTAGGATGCTCTGTCCTGAGGAGTGAAGGATGGACCCATGCACCAAATTAAAAATAAAACCCAGAAGGCCTTGCCGCCTAGATCAGGATTCTGAGTGGACACTAAGACACGTCGTCGGCAAGGGATGTGTTGCAAACAAGCAGTGACTCGTTATCGGTAAAATATCGAACTAGCAAACAGCACCAGGTTTCTGCCCATCTGTGCACAGACAGGCATTTATCAAGGAAGGGAAGAGATACTTGGTGTTACAACTTACAGCAGCTGGACATGGGAGTTGTCATCCTGCATGTGGCCATGGCCACGTCCAATGCCTGGGGCTGATGTGTCGCATGTCACGACAATTAAGAATGACCTTGGCACTAGCCTCATGGTGTTCAGCCTGGCTGGGCCACACGCCGGACGTACCCAGTGGTGTTGAAAATACATTGATGCCCAGGCCCTGCCCCAGCAACTTTCACCAGAATTTTTGGGGAGGGAGCCAGGCGTTAGAAGCTTTTCACAGTAAGGGTGCCTAGGTGGTTCTGTTGGTTACCTGCCTGACTCTTTTTATTTTTTTTTAATATTTTATTTATTTATTTGAGATAGAGAGAGAGAGAGCACAAGCTGGGCAACAGCAGAAGGAGAGGGAAAAGGAGAGGGAGAAATAGTCTTCCCGCCGAGCAAAGAGCCTGCTGTGGGACTCAATGTGGGGCTCCATGCGGGGCTCGGTCCCAGGAACCTGAGATCGTGACCTGAGCTGAAGGCAGATGCTCAACCATCTGAGCCACTCAGGCGCCCCGTGAGCGTCCAACTCTTGATTTTGGCTCAGGTCATGGTCTCAGGGTCCTGGGATCGAGCCTGGGTTGGGCTCTGCAGTGGGTGAGGGTTCTGCTTCAAATTCTCTCTCCCTCTGCCCAGCCCCTTCTAAAATAAAAAATAAACCTTAAAAAGAAATGGAAGCTCTACATGGCACTTCAAGACGCTCATATCCCTCCCGAACCCTTCTAGGTATCCGAGTGTTTCCCAGCTGTTAGAGCAATCTAGGTTTGGTAGACTTTTACGTCTACTTATAGACTTTTATAGACTTTTATATTACTCCTGTCCACTGTTTTTTTTTTTTTTTAAATTTAAGGTTTAATCTTTGAGACAAACTTTTTTCCCTCCAAAAAAATTGTTTCTGTCCGTTCAGATGAACTAGACCTCGTTGAAAATCTAACTTGTGACTGGGGAGGGCATGGAGGGTATAATTTTATACAAAATTGAATCCTGATTTATGGAGTTGCTGGGGGAAGCAGGAGCATCACCAAATAATTACCCTATAGAAGGATCAAGAAGATTCAGATGTAGCTTGTGGGAGAAGCCGATGGCGAAGGCAGGTATCTGGTTGTGATCAAGGCTGGGCCAGAGTCACCTTAGTCACCCTGTCCTGCTTCATTTCTCTGTGTTGCACAACAGCCGTATTTATTGGTATGTTTGTTTCTTGCCTCCTTCTTCCCACCAGCCTGCAAGCTATGTGAAGGGAGCGTCTGTGTAATCAGCTCGTTATCCCAGCTCCTGGAACCTGCCTGATACTTAGCAGACACTCCCTAAGTATTTGTCAAATAAATAAAGATTTGGAAGGAAGGACATTCTAGTTAGAAAGAAAGACTACCTTTAAAATTCCCATGTACAATTTCAGGAGAGTTTGAAAGGATTCTGTTTCAAAGAGATAAATATTTTTGAACCCATACTGTCAATCTTCTAAGACTCATTAGACTACCCCGCATAGGGAAAAATAAATATAATAAAACCCACTCTTGCAGATTTGAAGAATGAAAGCAATGGGATAGACCACAGGAAATGATGGAAGGATTTCATTTCATAAAAACTTCAAAACTCATGGGACACCTGGGTGGCTCCGTCGGTTATGTGCTTGCCTTCGGCTCAGGCTGTGATTTCAGGGTCTTGGGGTTGAGTCCCGCATCCATCTCCTTGCTCGGCAGGGAGTCTGCTACTCCCTCTGCCTGCTGCTCCCCCTGCTTGTGCTCTCCCCGTCTCTCTGTGTCAAATAAATAAATAAAATCTCTTAAAAGCCCCCACAAAACTCATAAACAAAATAGAAAAGGAAAATGCTGGCAGGAAACAGAGTATATAATATAAAGTAAATCTCAAAAGAAGGCTCACATCTCAATAAGCAAAAAGGTGACATCCCAGTGGGAAAACAGACAAAATACAAAAACAGTTAGTTCCCCATTCAATCCCAAGAAAGCGAGAATGCAAAATCAATTTCCATCTTCTAATAACCAAAGCTGTGCGGATCGGCTCTTGACAGAGGCAAGGGATCATCTCAGCTGTGGGTGTAGACATGCCAACGGGCTTCTTTTGTGTCTGGAGGGGTTTATTTCACATACTTTGAAGTTTTAGTAGTCAGTGCTGCCGGGATACATTGTTTCCTTTCCAGCCTATAGGTCTCTTCTCATACTCATTTCTCTTGGGGGCAGCCAGTCTTTTTTGCTGGGTGGTTGTTGTTTTTTCATTTGTTTATAAATCCAACATGACATTTTTCTTGCTTTTCTCCATTTACCTAAGGGAAATTTTGATACATTTCAATGAGCATTTGCAATCTTACTATTTATTTTCCATCTTGCCGGCCTCTCATATGATGGTTTTTCTAGGGTTTCTTGTCTTAGACTATCAAATGTTTTATATTATTGTTTTATATGTTTATATGTTTTATATTATTCTGCTTTCTTCATTTTAGCTTACTAGCTTTATCTTATTATTATGCCTCCCCTCACCGTTTGTGTGGTTATTGTCATACATTTTAATTCTACATATATTTAAATCCTGTGAGATGGCATTATTCTATACAGCTGATATTTACTTATATAAATCTCATATTTCTTTTTCCATTGATCTTTCTTTCCTGCATTTTCTTATTTTCATCTGGGATCATTTCTTTTTCTGTCTGAAAAACTATCGTGAGAATTTCACACTTCGGTAAGTTGTCTCTGTTTTTGTTTTTCTGAAAATGTCTTTACTTTGCCTTCGCTTTCGAAGGGTATTTTTGCTGGGTTTAGAGTTTCAGGGTGGATGGTTTTTTCTTTTGGCAGAGGAAATACATAAGCCCATGGAACATGGGTGGTCAGTGTCACAGTGGCTTTTAGGCACCTAGTGAGGCAATGTAGCTTTTTCCCTCTGGCTGCTTGTACCATTTGCTTTTTGTCTTTGTGTCTAGGCAGTTTTACTTGGAGGCAAATTGACTGTTTCTTTGTGCTGATTCTCACTGGGTTTCACAGAATTTCCAGAATCTATGATTTGTCATCTCTTTGGGGAAATCCTCAGTTTGGGGACGTTCCTTTTTTTTTTTTTTTAAGATATATTTATTTATTTGAAAGAGGCCATGTGTGTGCACACATGCAAGCAAGGGGAGGGGCAGAGGGAGAGGGAATCTCAAGCAGACTCCCACTAAGTGTGGCGCCTGATGACGGGCTCCATGTCGTGACTCTGAGATAGTGACCTGAGCCGAAATCAAGAGTCAGACACTTAACTGACTGAGTCCCCCAGGTGCCCCACTTTGGGGAAATTCTTACCTATTGTGTTTCCAGATTTGCTTCTGCCCGTTCTTTCCCCCCATTCTGGGACTCTGAGCACACGTGTTCCATCTTCCCACTGAGTGCCGACCACCTCTCATGCTGTTCCGTATATCTTCCAGCCATTCCTAAATCCCCACACTCTAACCTATTTACAATTTGCCGCTTCTTTGTTTCGTTATGTCCAGCTGATAAATGAATATGTCATGTTCTTAGTTTAAAATACTGAAACATTTTAAGTTATTATTTTGAACACTTGTAGGTTTAGAAAAAAACACCACAAAAAATAGTACATGGAGACGTCTTGTGCCTTCACCCGCGTATCCCCCACTTGCTGCAGCTTCCATAGTCTACAGTGCAACAACAGAACTGGGACGCTGACATTGGGACCTCATGTCATTTGTCACATGTGTGATTCACGTCACTCCCCACCCTGCAATCCTGATGCGGGACTTCTCCATTGCCACAAAGTTCCCCCACCCACCTCCTGGCACACACTCACGCCTTCCTCATCCCCTACCACCCTGACACCTGGAAACCATGATTCTGTTTTCTTTCTCTACACTGTCCCCATTCTGAGCATGTTCTATACACACAGGGACACAGTCCATCACGTCACTCAGCACGGGAGACCCCCAGAGATCTACCCAAAGTGCTGCGTGTATCCAGCGTTGGCTCTTTCTATGGCTGCACTGCAGGAATTTGACGCCACAGTCTCTGTACCCCAGCCCAAGTAACTGTTTACCTACTGATGACCTTACAGACATTTCCACGTTCGGGTTATTATAAATAAAGATTCCGAAACAACACAAATAAAAAATAAAGCTTCCCTGACCATTCACATACAGGTGTTTGGGTAAAACTACATTTTCCTTTTTCTGGGATGAATTCCCCAGCACGCAATTGAGCATCATTCGCTAGCTGTATACTTACTTTTTCAAGAAACTGTCAAACTGTTTCCAGAGTGGCTGAGCCAGTTTCCATTCTCACCAGCAAGAAATGAGAAATTCAGGCTCTTTCCATCCCCCTCAGCATTCGGTACTCTATTTGTAAATTTTAGGTGTTTTGATAGAAGAGTAGAGATATCTTCATTTGCATTTCCCTGAGGACTAATGATGTCGAACTTCTTTCAATGGGTTTTTTGCCAGCCATATATCTTTGTCAGCGAAATGGGTCTTCATATCCTTTGCACATTTTTGATCGGATGGATGGACTGATTTCTTTTAATTAATCAACTATTTGTAGTTGTTGTAGGTGTAAAGAGAAATGAGCAGACAGTACGGAGAGTTCCCAGATACTCCTCACCCCCTAGTTTCTCCTGTGATTGCCGTCTCCTGTTACTGTGATCCAGTTGTTATAATTAACACACCAGTACCAATACGTTATTATTCTGAAACTCCATCATTTACATTAGGGTTCACTCTTCATGCTGTTCTTTTGATGGGTTTTGACAAATGTCTAATGGCGCGCATATACCATTTCAACGTCATACCGAGTAACTTCCCTGATGTGAAAAAACCTTGTAGTCGACCTAGTCATCCCTCCCTCTCTCCCACCCAACCTCTGGCAATGACTAATCTTTTTACTGTCTCTATAGTTTTGGTTTTTTCCTAAAAGTCGTAGAGTCATACAGTATGTAACCTTTTCGGATTGGCTTCTTTCACTCAGTGTTACACATGTAAGATTCTTCTTTTTCTTTTAGGGTCGTTATAGCTCTCTGTCTGTCTGTCTGTCTGTCTCTTTCTCTAAAAACTGACTTATTGATTTGAGAGAGAAAGAACAGGGCATTGGGTAGAAGGAGAGAGAATATCCAAACAGATCCCCACTGAGTGTAGAGCCTGATGCAGGGTTCGATGCCGTGACCCATGAGATCATGACCTGATGAAACCAAGTTAGACGCCTAACCAAGTAAGCCACCCAGGTGCCCCATAGCTCTCTAAAAAATAAAATAAAATAAGAGAGGTATATATATATATATATATATATGCCACTGAATAGTATTCCATTGTCTGGATGTACCTATCTAAGGACATTAAGATGCACCTGTTTCTGACATGGGATTTTCCTGCACCACCAAGCAATTAACTCAGTTCTGATACTGTCTACCTAGAAGCAGCACTAGACCCCACAGGTGAAGGGCTCAGTCCTACAAGACTGTCCCACTTCAGTTGCTGGTTGTAACCCCAGGTCTTCACCCGACCAACCGCTGTACGTCAGAAATTTCAGGGAGTCGCATCCTTGGATTTGATGAATTTGTTAGAGCAGCTCACCTAACTCAGATACACATTTGACTTGCTAAATTATGTGCTCCTTCATTAGAACGTAAGCTTTCTTTTACATTAGAATTTATATTTTAATTAAAGTTAAATATGTACCCAACTTTATAACAATAAGTTCTTTGTGTCTTATAACCGCAATACAGAAAAACAGGGTCTAGGAAGATCTGATGCTCCTCACCTGGGATGTCTCCTTACCAAAGTCAAAGCTCTAACATCTCTTAGTGTTTTTTTCCTTCATCTTTGAGATGGAAATCCAAATATATGCATAAATAATACAATGATGTAGACAGTTTTAGGGATGAGAGAGAGAGGGAGAGAGAGTGAATTTCATCTCTTCTTTCCATATTATTTTATAAAGTGTACACTTTTGTGGTCTTCCCTCAGGAATCCTTAGGAAGTAAATTTATTGTCTTTATTTAAGTATTTTTTATAGAATGTCATATTGAAAACACATACATATTCATCAAGTATTCATGCCTCTACACAAAGGAAAGGCGATCAAAGCATGAGCTCATGATTCAGTGGTGGGATTTCAGAAGGCAGCAAAGAATTTCACGATGGCCACTGCTCTGTGCCTGCGAGTCAGCGAGAACTTTGAAATGAAGCATGATTGGCAGGCATTTCAGACTAGCCAAAGGCTTTGTCGGGACATTTTATATATGTAGTCAGGAGGCATCTACACTGACTACATTTTATGATCCTTGTAGCGGGCTTTCATGCAAATGGTGGACAAATTCGTGACTTAGCAGCAGGTGCCAGATACCTCCACTTGTTCTATTTCCAAACTTTTCATGATGGGGTATGCAATGGTTACAGGTTCATTTGCTTAGCCATTCATTCACCTGGCAAACATTTATTGAGCACCTGATGCATGCCAGGCCAGCAAGCCCTCCAGGATCTTATTGTTTAGACAGTCATGTTCAGCAGGTGCAGTGTGATCTATGGTACAGCAGTTCCCATGACGGGAATGCAGACATCAGGGAAGAGTTGCCGCAGGAGCCACAATCTGGAAAGAGTAAGGGATGCATGCCGAGGAAGGGGGTAGCGGGGCTGTTTGGGCAAAGCACTCTGTGGGGACAGAAATAGCAATGAGAAGGGATTGTATCCCAGGGACCTGAAGTGCTCAGAGGCTCAGAACTTGCTACGGCCATGAAGTTGGCAGGTGCACCATGATGTGATCCTAAGGCTTCTGACGCACAGGCCATGTTGTGCTGCTGCTCACAGAAGGGCAGGGAGAGAGCCAATGGGTCTTAGAAGCTTCGAGAGTGCCTGGAGTGTGGGTGAATGGAGGGATGTAGAAGATTGAGGTCGTGAGGAGGAGGTCATGAAGGGACCAGCATGAGGAAGATGGGCTTCGTCCTGAGGGTAATTTGTGGTCAGGAATGGAGTTTTAAATGGAAGAGAGACACAATATGGTTTGCATTTTCCAACACCCTGCTGGCAACTGAGGGGCACGGGTGGGGCTGTGAAGCCTGGCGCGCAGAGCTCAGGGGTTAAGCATGACTCTGGGGGTCTGTCCACTGAAAACCGGGTGACAGTCTTCTTTGTGCACCAGTTCAACGTTACCCTATGAAAATAACAGGGCACACTTGAGTGCCATCACTGGGGGGGTGGCGGGGTGGTTTGTGGATGTCCTTCTCACTGCTTGTCTTGTTGATCCTTCAACCATGACCAGTGGTCATTAGCAATTAACCACCAACATTGGCAGGGATCGTGACTTACCGTAGAACATTCCTTATCTGAAAAATGGAGTTCCATCGAAATCAGGCTTGGCCCACAGGAGCATCTTTGGGAGGTAAAAGCTATTCATTGCATGTGGCGGAAAACATGATTAATGTTAATAATCACTGGCAGATGATGAGTGTGGCCGACAGGTGCATGGGAGGCAAGACAAGAAGCAGGACGTGAAACAGTCTGGCGATTGGTGGAGGATGATGATGGCAATGGTTATGGAAAGAAGGGACTGAGTTAAGAGGCATTCACGACGGAACTGATGGCCAACAAAACAGAAAGTGAGAGCATAGCTCAGGAGCACTTCCTGAACTCTGATGGTCCCCCGTCCACCCCCGAGCTCGGAGATCCAGAGAGCCCAGAAACGGGAGCAGCAAGGTATGGGAGAGACAGTGCTGAGCTTATTCTTGCAGGAGATGAAGGTTTGCACGTCTAAATAGGGATGCCCCAAGACAGCTGAATTCACCTGGGAGGGGAGGTCTGATCCAGACACAGGAGTGGGTCCCATCTGAGTTTGGGGGGTCCTGACATCGCTAGGAACGCACAGGCAGACCCCGCAGACTGCTTGGGGGTCTGGGGAGAGGCCCCAGGAGAGAACACCAACAGATGAAGTGTGTGGGGAGAGAGGAAGAGGAGAGGTGGTACAGGAGCCACACCAGAAAGCTGGGGCCACGCAGCCAGTAGGCACGCGTCCTGAAGCCTGGATGCCTTGCGTGTTTTGCTAAGGGGAGGCAACTTGGGACTTCCGTAAGATTTTCTGGAGTGGCCAGGGGTGGAATTCGGATTCCACTGGGCTCCTGTTGCAATGAGGAATGTGGGAATGGATTCATCTGTAGGTGGGAAAGGGGAGGAGAGGGCAGTAATGCTGGCTGTGCAGAAATGAGCCTGAAGTGTATCCACGTGCTCAGTAAAGACGGACAGGTGCAAGTGTTGCAGAGAAAACCCCCTCACATCAGGGGGAACAAACCACACTTTTGTTTGGGAAGACTGGGCCAAGTCTTCCCAAATGTTGCCCTAGAGGCCAAGATTGCAACAAATGTTTGAGGGCACGTGCGGCATTCTGACAGAAGCCACAGGCATGGGCCAGTCCTGTGTGTCAGAGCCCAGGGAAGGCTGAGAGTTCATGCACGTGTGTGCACCGGCCCTTAAACCTGTGAGGACGCGGTCTCTTTCCTCGTGGGATGGTTCCTGGTGGGAAGACACGGGTTTCCCGGTCTTTGCACTATTTGGTGAGCACTGTGCACACACATGGAGCAGAGGGTGTGATTAGCACTCTGCAGGATCTGTGAAGGCTTTGGCTAAGGGATAATGCGTAAGCTGTGTCCCAGAGGATACACAGGCAGCGCTCATGGGCTCAGAGACTTTCTGGTTGAAGAACAGAGTACGACAAAGGTACAGAGACAGGAGAGGTCACAGGAGGTTTAAGGACATGCAATGGGTTTTTTACCCTACATGGGTCCCTCAGCCAGGGTCCTCTGAAGCCAGAGAGAGAGGCCAGACCATACCCAGGAGGGCAGCAGCTTGACCTTGGACATACTTCCTACCTGCTCCGTTGAAACTATGTATCTAGTGGTTATAGTTCTGCCTAACACCAAATGCCTAATTCCGAGATGCGAACCCATAGCCTCCATTATCCTCATAAAGGAGTTGCAGGCATCTCAAAACCCAGACCCTCTGCAGAAAGCGAAGGACCCATTTGCCAAGTTTGAACCAGGAAACATGAATCTCGGCCCCTCCCCAGACGTGCATGGGGTTGTAACAGTCCCCTTCTCTTCCCCGAGGTGGTTTGCCGCCCCGAGAGCCGACCTAATAGGCTCATGTCACAGACAGAGGGCAGTGCCCGAGAGGTGCTCATCAGAGCCGTGGCAAGGAAGGCAGGAGGGGCAGCTCTGCCTTCAGAAGGGGAGGAAGGGGACCTGGGTCTGGACAGCAGATGCGCCACAAGCTCTCAGAGATAGGGCACCGGCACCTTCCCCCCCTCCCTCTCCCTGCACAAATGTGATTAGGGCCCTGCAGCGCCACCCAAATCAGGTTAGTGTCAGCGAGCGGAGCCGGGGTAATCAGACCCTGCAGCGAGCAGGTGCTGGGCTTGAAAGCGGCTTCTGAGAATTAGAACAAGCCGGCTGCAGCCATCTAGAATGCAGCACGCAGGGCCCACCCCGCCCCACCAGTCGGGCACGTCCTTGCTGCCAGCCCGGTCCCCACCGCCTGCCCACGAGCTGGGTCAGCCAGCAGGGCCACCAGCCCAGCCCAGGGCCCTGGGTTCTTTCTTCAACTGGCAAGACAAGAGTTCATCACACTTGGGTTCACATGATGGTCTGCCCCCCTGCCCCCACCTCTCGTGTCTCCTTGACCCACCTGCAGGGTCTCACCCGGGTCAGCTGCAAAGTCTGACCCAAGGGCTGTTGGGGCGGCTGAACAGAGTCTTCGAAGCCCTAGGTTGGGCACAGTTGGTGCTCAGAGCACACATCACCTGCTCTGCTCTCCACTGAGCTGCGCCCAGGACGAAGCAGGAGGGACTTTTGTTTTTACAGAAATGCTCCATGCTCGGTAGGCAAACATGGAGAGTGTATTTTTCTGTTATGAGATCCAAAAAGACAAGCCATATTAATATTTGGCAAACATCATTGTAGACACTCTCCCGTGCACACGTCCATAGGTAGAAAGTAATTTTAACAAGGGATATTTAATATACGCGTCGTCTTTAAAACATAAGTTATTGCCTTTATTTAGATGAGAACTGGAGGAAAATCAGAGGGAATTGAAGAAATTGCTGAATAAAAGGTCATTCCTAAGAAGTTCTTAAAATGGACACAATAAATTAAAAGCCAATATTAAGATGGTTGAGTCATTCTGTAGGGTTTTTTTTTTAATATATATCCTTTTTTTGCTATTCTTTTAATGAAATAGGCAAAGCATCAGGAAGAAATTGCAAATACCAGAGAGAAATCGCATACTCTCTTGGAGTCCTACTAAGTGAGTCATCTTGTCGGAATGAAGCAATGTGGAGGTTGCTGAGTTTGACGATGGGGAGGGGCGCACAGCGGTGGGGGCCAGGGGCGGAGAGCACTGGGGATGCCGAGGTCTGGAGCATCTGGACCCGGTGGGACCTTGCAGGCTGGGCGTTTGTGCTGTAAGCAGGAAAACAGAAGCCCAGCTAGCTGCTGGCGTGACAGGCTCCAGCCCAGGGGTTTAAGCCCCAAGGGCGTGTGACGACAGTGTGGGTGTATTCATCACGATTTCTGTTTCCTGAATCTCTGTTTCTGTATGGGTAACATCTTGGCGGCCTCACTGACCCTGGAGGGACCGCTCCTCCCAGGACCAGACGATTCCTAGAGATGGTAAAGGACCGTCTTTCCCCAAACCAGCCAATCCAGAGTCCACACCCCAAACTGCCTCCACCATGGGGCTCCTACACTCCAGGCAAATAGTTACTGCCTTCCTCACCCCAGAGCCAGGGACACTAGGGACAGTCCCTATGCGTCCCAAAGCCCATTGCAATTATTCCAACCAGCCAACCCTCAGCCTGCTCGCCCTGCCTCACCTGCTGCTTCCCCTGGGAGCCCCAGGAAAGGCTCTGGTCCTGGCTGCCCCTTCTCCCTCCACCTCCTGACTGGTGCTCGCGCTTCCCCGTGTGGCCCCTGTGTGGCACAGCAGGTCCCCTCCTCTCCTAGGGGCCATAAAACAAGCTGTCTTTCCAATGGCAGCAAGCACCCAATCTGGTGATTTTGCTGTACCTGAACAATAGCAAAAAAAAAAAAAAAAAAAAAAAAAAAAAGAAAAAAAAAAAAAA